>NC_065512.1:14065953-14271841 GCF_006386435.1 Epinephelus moara | reverse complement strand
TAGCTTTGGATTTTTTTCTTCCTCATTAATAAAACCCTTCATTTAAAAACTGCATTTTGTGTTTACTTGTGTTATCTTTGACTAATGTTTAAATTTGTTTGATGATCTGAAACATTTAAGTGTGGAAAACATGCAAAAAAGTAAGAAATCAGGAAGGGGGCAAACACTTTTTCACACCACTGTAGGTTTTGATTTATTTTGACAAGGTGCAGCTCCTAATTGAGTTTCACTTTTTTTTCTTTCTTTTGTTTTGTTTTCTTCTGCGACTAAGCGACCAATGAAATCTTGCTGACTATTGACCTTTCTCGTCGACTAACGTTTGATCTAATATTCCCACCAATTTCTAGTGCCATAAAATTCCACATATGTAGTCGAGGGAAATTGTTAGCCTTTGCAGGATATATAAAAGATTCTGATTAACCACCAAGCAGGTGTTTTAATATCTAACTTTGCTGGAAGACATGCCTTTAGGTGAGAGCGCATCTTCATAGACCATCATAGCATGTTTGAACAGAGTGACAAATGGCTTATCAGCTGCTTCTGACTGCCAAGACATTCGCTAATATGCGCATAAATAAAACAATGCCGCTTTCTCTGATACAATTCTAGGCAAACATATTTCCTTATACAGAGAAATTGGGCCGTGACAGTATGCTGATTGCAAATAGATGATATGCATCTCTCAATTGACCCTTCACTAAGGGGCGGGGCTTAGTGAAAGTTCAATTTAGAATGTGTCTGATTCACTAACATACACACAGTGGTAAGAGCTAAAGTGGCTGGTGCACACGTGTTACTAATACAATGGTAATTTTCTCTTTGTAAGAACATTTCCAGGCACATATTAGTGAATGAGGCCCACTGAGAACATTAACAAAAAGAATGAGTCATACACTTTGTATGTGTGTACATTCAGCTAATTCTGATTCTGATTAGCTGGTGGGTTTTAAGTGTAGACAATAGCAGTTAGGCCCTGGTATATGCTGTTGAAAATAAAGGAGGAAATGACTTTAGCTACAGGGCAGTTCTATTCCCTTAAAATTCAGAAACATGTCCCTCAGCAGGCTTTACCTCTCTGTCTTCCACTAGTCGCACTACAATACCAACAATAAATTCTGGATAATAGTCTTGTACCTCAATTAGGGCTGCACGGTATATGCGGTAGACGGTAGAAATGATATAAATTTGGCCCACAGTAGAGATTTGCGCTCTACCGTCCTATCGTCGATGACGTCATCGCACCTGCCTCAGTGTGAAAATGGCTGCGAGCACAGAGACAGCGGAGCAAGAGGAGCTGGTTCACGTCCGTGATTTAGCGTAGCACGTGCAACATGTGTTGCTGGAGAACTTGTGAGTGAGTGAGTTAATGTCTTATGAACAGCCCCGGACTTCTCAGACTCTTTTAGCGACTTACCGCTCAGAGGGAACTCATTCAGTGTCTCCTCTGGCAGCAGCACAGCGTCTCTCCCTCTCCTCTCTCGCCGTGCGCACACGGGAGTTGGTTTTCGGCAAGAGAGTTTGTCATAAACCTTTGGTAATGTAAACCTATGTGACGCTAGGGGCTCCACAAAAAACTCCATATGTGAATGTGTGATAGTTGTGGTATCATAGCAGCCTGTCACAGGTTACAGCGTGATGATTAGAGGAGAAATGGCAGAGCATAAAGGTCCAGGTGGAAAAAACACAACTCAGTCATTTAGGATTTTGCTAAAAGAAGGAAATTACCTTTTGATATAGATCCCAGGGGACATTTTGCACCATAGAGTACTGGGTTTTAATTTTGAGTTTTGAGATCTGCATTCTGCACAATAAATGCTCTAAAAAAGCATTATATCTTTGCTTTTGTTGTTGTTGTTTTTTTTAATCAATTTAGCTTTGCTAAGGGACTACAAAACCCATTCAGAAACACTTCTATTATAACTTTTACACTTAAATTTATACCGCGATATATACCGTTACCGTGAAGGGATTCGATTTATACCGTGATATGAATTTTAGGTCATACCGCCCAGCCCTAACCTCAATACTTCCCTGCCTAATAATCCCATCATGTTCTCCCGCTCTGATGTAGCTACATCAGCACTACACAGTGTGAAGCATGGCATCAGATTTCAGCCATTTTTTGACACCATAGGTCCACCTTAACTTTCAAAGAGTCTGACACAGTGTGCTAAAATCCTGTAACCTATTATGTGTTTCCTAGGTCGTACTGTGTAATATAAAAATTAGTTATTTACTCAATAACGTAATGCACCTTTCCTACTGGTACCCTTTCTTCACTTCCCACACTCTCAGCTTCTTTCTCCACTGTGGCAATTGGAAATCCATGGGGGTCGTTGTGTAGTTATACCTTCCCTTAAGATGATATTTTTTTCCTGTTGGTTGAACAGCGCCTCAGGTGTGTGTTCTCGTGTGTGTGTGTTTGGACTGGTAGTAATACTGCTAAGACATTTCTTTTAGATATTAATTTCCATTTTTTGAAATCAGTGTGGCATAATGTTTTTTCACTTTTTCACTAGGTGTTCAAAAACGCCATTTTCAAAAATATCTTTTCTTTATTTTTCTTCTTTATTAAATTCACAGGAGGGTATTTTCTAAGTATTTGAAGGCCCTCTTTAGGCACTAAACAGTCAAATTGCATTTATCCATATTTACTGAAAGGCAGAACTGAGTAAATAATATATGTTTGGAGTTATGCATGATATATTTCATGATGTTTCTGTGGAGAGATGCAAAATATGGAGTGAAGGAAAGGAAATTTACACAGATAGGTATTGCACCTGATTTAAAGGTGCTTAATGCGACATTTAAAGCATGATTCAGAGTCTGGGGTACGATTGTCTGCACACAGTTCTCAACATGGAGGTGGCTGAGCCGGTGGCTAGTAGCTAACGGTGCTAACTCCATAAACAGGGCTAGCAACAGCGACAGTGCTGACAGAGCTAACATTGTTACCTGGGGTGAAACCGGAGGTTGGGTGCTATGCTTCTGTGATGATGCCGTCCCTGTATCAGTGGTAACCATCATGTGAGCGCAGTGTAGAGTTGTGATGCGTAAGCCAGTGGGACACACTCACAGGGATTCACATACAATAATGTGGGTGTGGCCAGACAGTCTACCACAATAATGAGCAGAGAAACTTGGATTGCGACGCACCCAGAGGTAGTGCGACTTCATTCTTTGCTCAGGACACCATTATTCCACCATGTCTTTACATGACAAGTATTTATTTGCTGCTATGTTAATTTTCTGAATGTCAAATCAAATCAAGTATATGTATATATAGCACATTTAAAAACAATTGAAATTCACCAAAGTGCTGCTCAAATTAAAAGAATGACACACAAATATATAGCAATATAACATGTACACAAATATAAAACAGAATAACACCTCTAAGAACAATAACATATGTAAAAAAAAAAAAAAAAAAAAAAAATTATAAAAACTAAACTATTAAAACCACTACGAACAACCAAAGGCCATTGAAAACATGTATGTTTTAGGATTTGTCTTAAAAAGAGGGGGAGCATGTCGAATATAGAACCTTTTAATCATTGTTGAGTAATTTTAACATCTGAAATTTAATATCCAAATAGACAGGAGGTGTTTCAGCCACATTTATAAGTGGTCCTCATGTGACAACAGATATTTGTCTATTTTTTGGTTTCACATTTCACATTTTATGTGTGTAACCTCGACCCAAAGCATTTTCATTTTTTACAGTTTTTTTTTTATTTTTTTTTTTTTTAAAGTGACTTTGTATTGGGCTCGTAGTGCTGCCAAGTGAGTGTCCCTCACAACAGCACTGGACCTGAATTCTGAGAAGATGCTGATTGAATAATGAAACTGTTGCTGCTAACATGCTGCTCACTATGCCCAATGTGTAGATACATTGTACAATCTGCGGGCACACTTTTACTGGAAACCAAGAGAGACTATAGCCTGGTCAAAATGGTCGGTAATAGTTCAGATTGTAAAAATTCTTAAGTGACACCAGTAAACAGTATTGCACCAAATTAATAGATGCATAAGAGGTCACATCAGAGAAGTTCTTCGTTAGAAAATATATATCTCTCCTTATTGCTAACATCTCACAGTAAGTCCAGTCAAGTATCGTACTTTAAAACTGAAGTAGCTACAGACATACTTCTGAAAGAGCAACTTAACTGTTTTTTAATTTGCTATTTTTTTATATGGTTTATTTTTTTCCTTGCTGTAGCAATGTAGACGTGTACTTTGGTTGTCAGCACACAGTGATGTCACTCCTAAGTATAAAACATGGGATCCACACCTCATGCTTGCACTTCCATACCATGTCATTCTTTTAAAAATCCCCAAGCACTTGTTGCGCAGGGCTGTGAAAATGTTTATTGGGATTGTTGTAACTCCAATTTTTGACATCTGGCACATGTTGCTTTTGAATTTTTGCACTTATTTTATGCTGCTTAAGATGGAAGTATCTGTCAAATAAATTTGATTCAAACATAAATTGCGGCACGTTATGCAGATCAGATGCACACGTTGCTGAACACATTCACATCTTCTTGTGTGAATACCCAGCAATATTAAAGAAAATGTGCTGAGGCAAAATTCCCAGACAGCAATTTGTGTCTCATAACACCCCACGTAATTTCTAACACCCTAACCTGCCATGTAGTATGTCAGATTAAGATCTGTTCTGGGATCAGCTGCATTGTAAATAAATGAGAGATTTAGCTTTTACATTGTGAGTGTGTTTGCTCTGACAGTTTCTACAGTGTATACTGTAGCTGCGATTATATTCGCCATGACAACCACACAGTCGGCACTGTGTGTTTGCCAAGAGATGCCAGGCCTCACAATGGTGTGGTAATGCATGTCTGTTTTTTTTTTTTTTTTTTTTTTTCTAGGGGAGAGAGAATGGGAGCAAAGCAGAGAGTGAGCTCGCTAAATGCCACCCCGAACCACTGTTTTGGTAAAGGCAACAATAGGTTAGGTAAAATGTGAGGTTAGTTACCGGGTAAGCATGGATAGGCTTTAAATGGGGCTACTGCCCACGACTACCCTCCCATTATGTGTTCATTAATGTATTCTTTTCATTATCTGTCACCTTCACCTTAAAACAGGGAAGGATATTCATGACAAAAAGGTACGCCGTGAAGGTCAGTCCACCCCCTCCCCTTGAAAATTGAAATCCGGGAGTGCCCGCTTTAATTGCCTGCCGCTTTGACTCCAAAAATGTCTGCGCTCCATCTTGGCAGTAACGCTGGCTGCTTAAGAGGCAGGGAGATGAGAAAAGGAGTAAAGGGTAGGAGCCACCCAGAGCTTGCTAACTGTCACCGCAGACCCAGAGGGGAGAGAAGGAGGAGGAGAGAGGGGAGGGAAGACAAGGCTGACTGCTCTAACACTCTTACACATATCATCATATCTGTATGATCAGTGGGGTGGAGGAAGAGGGAGGGCAGGTTGAAACCCTGGAGCGGAACTGACGGCTACACCTGTCCTCTCTCCTCCTCTCTCCCTCGCTGTCTTGTTCTTTCATTGTCCCTCTCTCCCGCTCATCTCCCTTCACCAGGGTCCTCAGGGTTAAGATTGTTTATCTCTCTCTCTCGTGTTCTCTCTCTGTCTCTCAGTGCCCTATGGTCCAGTATTCCTCCTGGTGTTTCTCCCTCTCCCTCTCTTTTCCCCACATGGGTCCCTCCATCCTCCCCGACTCCCCCCTGCCTCCCTGCCGTAGAGATTCTCTCCTAATCCCTGGAAGTTTGGAACTAATGAACTAACTGCTGAGCCGCTGCCACGGAGCTTGGTCCCAAACTATACTGTACTTCACACTCGATTTCCTCTCCAGATGGCATGGTGGCGCGGCCGACACGACGGGGAGCACCTCTCGCGCACCAGCACGCGCCTGCAAATGCACACGGGTACACAAGACATGCAGAACACAAACATGCACACACAGGCAAAGTGTGCACATGGAGACACATACGGACAGGCATTCACACAAATGCACATGCGCACAAGCACATACACAGTCTGCAGCTCACTGTACATCAGTCAAGTATCACAGAGGACCAGTGTCCTGCGTTCACTGTCAGTACATTAAAGAGGCAGGACCACTTGTTAGTGCTTAAAGTCACTATTTGTTCATTTAAATGTGTATGAAATAACTGATACTGATCTACCCTCTCAGTAGATGTGATTACAACCACCAGACCTCCATGATTCAACGTTTTTAATTGATAGGGATGCACAATAAAATCAGCATGTCATCGATATCGGTCGATATTGGCTTTAAAATGAACTATCATGATCAGCCAACATACTTTTCCTTATTTCGCACAGTGAGTAATTATCACATACATTTAAAACACTGTATTTCATGTCTTCCTCTGCTCTGATGGGCATGCATAATATGATGTTAATTCCACCACAGGAGAGACTTGATCACTAAAATTAGGTGGGGGAAAAAAAGTGGATGTATCAGTATTGGTATCAGTTATCGGTCAAATTAGTTGTCACATATCGACATATTGGATATCGGCAAAACATCAATATCCTGCATCCCTATTAATTGATACAGATGGTGAATACTTACTTGTTTGATAGTTGACAGTGTTCATAGCAAAATGACAGGAATTCAATTTTAGAGGAGAAATCAAGTCAATTAAATTCAGTTCAATTTTATTTATAAAGATCACAATTTGCCTCAGAGGGCTTTACAGCATACGACATCCCTCTGATTTTTGGACCCTCACAGCGGATAAGGAAAAACGCCCCCTTCTAAAAAAATCCTTTAACTGGGAAAAAAAATGGTGGAAACCTCAGGAAGAGCAAGTGAGGAGGGATCCCTCTTCCAGGGATGTCGTACAGCACAGATCAACATCATAATATATTTTTTTAGTAATAATATTGTAGTAATAATAGTATTTTGGTAGTATATATGTTATTAGTATATATTGATATATGATACTCTATGTATGTGACAGTAATAATCATATGTGTATAATAATAGTAGAAGTATGACTCATGATAATGGCAGAAGTAGTCGGCATCAGGAAGCATAACCACGATCCACGATCCAGGGGTAGCCGTGAGTTGAGGGAACCTGCGAGACAGTGGAGCACAAAGGCTCCAGAGAAGAAGCCGAGTTAGTGACATGCAGTAAAAGCAAATGAAAAAGAAACAATTGTTTATCACCTGAAAGTGAGAGCGAGAGAAGGAGAGAAGTAGAGAAGGGGCTCAGTGTATTATAGGAAGTCTCTTTGCATACTCTGCCTATATCAACCTAACTAGGGGCTGGTCCAAGGCAAGCCTGAGCCAGCCCTAACTATAAGCTTTATCAAAAAGGATAGTCTTATGTCCAGTGTCTACCTCCCGGACCGATATTAGAAACTTAGCACTCTTTTCCATTAATTAAGTTGTATAACTACTGTATGTAACAATAAGTGCTGTATACTGCATGGAAGCTTCTGGAAAAAGTACTTATAATTATTACCAGTAAGCTTCTGTATTGCATGTAAAGGGTTTCTAATAAGACAATAGGACACCGAAGAATATAATGCAATCCTATGCAGCAGCAGAAACTACAGCTTGAGCAGTTAGTAAATAAACACCTTCCCACCACAATGATGATAAAGAATAAAAATAATAAACTTCAGATAGGTGGCATTTATTATAGGCCTATTGAATTATGCAGTACAGGTGTCAGGTATCCCCTCTGGTTTAACAGTAACTTCTTCTGCAAGAAAAGGTGATCAAGGGTAAAAATTGCATCCTGTCTTTTGCCCTTTTTGCCCTTGTTCCAAAAAACACAATATTCCTACTAAGCTGTTTACATGGCTAATGAAAATGATTTTTTCACTCCTATTCCTGTTTACATTCAGCTGTACGTACTCCAATAATGTGCCATAACATGTCGTTTATCACGTCAAATATGGAAAACTGGAACGACTGTCACTTGTGCCAGGATTTTTTTCAAAGTTTTCCAGCGGTGGCAGACGGTGCGAACACAGCCTTCCCCTTTCATTCCCTCAACCACCCTCTTTAAAAAGGTCAGCGTTATTTTGCATATCCCAAACCTGTTGATATCCAAGTCTGACATCTTTAAAAGTAGGTGTGTTTCTCCATCTGACCAGAACTGTGGTCTTTTCATGTGGGCATGCATCTCTACCTTAGACTTGCAAACTGTTGGGGAGTTGGTTTGTGTACAAATGTATGACAATGCACAGAGCTGAGGGTGTCGCGAACATGCGATAGAATCCCCAATTGAGACACACATTTCGAATTTGCTGAGTACATGTCCAAAGAATGCTCCTAAAGCCCGAATAATATTGGCTTATCCCACATGTCTCGATTGGATATTCCGAATTAGGCCTTACTCTAAATGTAGCATTTTCCAAATAGTATATGGTATTAACATGACCTATGTCAAATTCAGAGATAACACTCCTTGCCCCTGGTCTGGAGAC
Organism: Epinephelus moara; assembly: GCF_006386435.1. Lineage (NCBI taxonomy): Eukaryota > Metazoa > Chordata > Actinopteri > Perciformes > Serranidae > Epinephelus > Epinephelus moara. Next base: position 14,263,391 of record NC_065512.1, on the reverse strand, counting down.
AGACCTTTGTGTGCAGTGAGCAGCTGAGGGAAGAGTAGATGGCACATTGTAGAGTGGATGACATTATTACGGTCTATTAACTTTTTCTGGTTGTAGCGCAGTCAATATATGAGCTATGGTCTATGCATGAACTGCGTCTGACACCAGAGATTTTCAACTTAACATAAATTATGCAGCCAACTGTCAACTGATCCATGACCTCAGTTCAATGCTCACTGTGTTATTCCAGAGGACACCGTAAGATCTGCTCTCCATTTAAGTGGATTCAAGTGACTAAACTCTTGACAGAAAGAGCTCCTGGGAAATAATGTTAGCCCGTTGAATTATGAATACTGAACATTTGTATTTAGTGTGTGCCAGTGTGTGTGCGCGTATTTACATCCGTGTATATACATGTTCTTGTGTGTGCGTGTTTGTGTACTTGTGCGCTCAACACCTCAGAGGACCCAAGAGACTGGGGAGAAACTCCCAGTCAGGCTGCCAAGACTTACAAACGGGATGTGAGCCGCTCAGCCAGAAAATAGACCCCGTCCCAGCCAGATCAGAAAGACCTTCAAATCCAAACCTCACTGTCTGTCACTGTGTATGTGTGTGCGTGGAGTGTCATGTGTCGGGTATCGATTGGTGTCCTTCGGGAGGGTATGATAGGCGAACGAGAGGTCAGGGTGCGTTTGAGAGTGATGACAGCGCTGTGATAAGCATTCGTTGCTCAGGAGTGGAGAGGGCTTGCCCTTGTAGACAGTGGAGGGATTTAAAGGAGTGAACATTTTTTCTCACCTGTGTCTTTTTTGGATGTCATTATAACTCTTGGATTACATTTGAGCTCTCTCAGGTCTTTGAGTATCTTTCACTTGTGCAGCTGATCCAGATAGGGCGGGTTAAGGGCGAGGGTTGAGGCCGAGCGAGGGATCGGAAAATGCTGAGACGTAGAGAACAGAGAGGCCCTCTCTCCCTCTCTCATTATCCTGTTACACTCTTGTGTTTTCACTGGCAGTGCCGCAGCCCGCACCGCTCTGTGCTACGTGGGCTGCGCAACGCAACACTTGGAGAGTAACCCCAGTAGGTGGAGTGATGATGGAGAAGGCGATGAGGAGAGGAAAACATGAAAGAATGGGAGGAGAAGGAAAGGAATGGGGTAGATGTTGGTGCACCAGAGGGGGAAAAAATAAGCAATGCTTACTTTCCTTATTTTGCAAGAATTTTACTTAATTTTAATTTAAAGTCATCAGATCCCAGCTAGCTATATGCAATCATTTTCAAATGTTTGTCTACGACTTCTGATGGATGAATGAATGAATAAAAACAATATACAGGCCTCAACACTAACTTTTAAAATCCGTTGCCAGGCTGGCAACCAGGTATCAGTTTTTGATTGCCGAAAATTGAGCGTTAGTTCAGACAGGACACGATGTCAAGCTCAGCTCACATCTGATGGAGCAGTGGATTGATGGAGGGGAGTCATTCAGGGCGCCCTATTTAAACTGTTCTGGCCTGCCTACTGTTGCTGCTTCCTCTGCAAGCTGCTTTACAACCCACCTCCACCTCAGCTCCTCCTTTTGCATGCTGTGTCTGACTTATCAGTGTCATTTCTGTTTGTCACTGCTCTGTTCTGTTCCTGGGGGGTCTTTGCTGCTGCTCTCCCTGCCTTAGGCTTTCAATGTAGGTGCATGGAAGGGCAGGGAGGTTTGCTCTCTCTGTCTCAGGCTTTCTTTGCTTGCATGTGGAAGGGCAGAAAGATGTGCTGTCATTGCAAAGGAAAGGCAGAGAGGCCCCAGAACAGAGCCTTACCGCCAAATATAATACTGCAAATGAAAAATGAACTTTTCTTTGGCTATGCAGTTAGAAATCACTTTAACAATAGAACTGTGACATCAGGTTTAAAAGCTTGGTGTTTGTTTTGCTGTTTGCACACTCTGGTTTGCTGTCATTTGCCATTTGTTGTCATTATGCAGTTAGTTGCACTTTTCACATGTGGGCTCAAGACACATGTTTGCAGTTTACATGTTGTGTTTTATTTTATTTAATTTTAATTTGCACAGTAAAAAAGAAAAACAAGCAAACAAAACCGACAGAATACAGTAAGCAGATTGTGCAGGTGAGATTTAAAAACCCCCGAGAGGCTTATAGAGGGAATCTCACCATATCAGCATTAAGAACATATATTAATAAGTCAATAAGCAAAAAACAGACAAACAAATATAAAAAACATGGAATCAAAAAGCACCTTGTTCACCTTATTAGGATCTTGGTCACATTAAGTGATTATGACACCAAGTTGAGAACCATCCTTAGAAGGCTCTTCCAAGACTTTGCACATTTTAAATGGTTGCAGTTGCTTCAATAACATTTATTCACATTTTAATTGACTTAATTGTGCATTTTGTGCATGGTTTTCTTCCTCTGTGGTGTGACAGAAGCCTTCATGTGATAGGACTGAGCAATATGAGCATTCATTGATAATGTGTCATCATTTTACAAAATTTATGATTTGTAGTTGTTTCCAAAAAGTAAAAAAAATGTTATTGAAACCTTTGTGTAATTTTTATTTTTTTTTATTTTTTTGATAAAACACAAACATACAGTTGAAACAGATATTTTTTATTCTTTAGATATATGATTATGATTTGAAATAACCCTTAAGCTAAGCTTCAGAGCTTGGTAATAAGGCCAAGTGTAAGTCAACTAGACACCCTGATAATAATCACAGTCTTGAAATCAGTTATTGATTTTAAGATCTAGTGTGTAGGATTTAGATGCATCCAGCAGTGAGGTTGTGGAGCTTTGTTCCTGTTGGCTCTGGCAGCACTAAACCCCTGAGCTTGCCTGAGAAGGACTAACTGACTAACTGACCACTGTTTGTGGTGGAAACGCAAGGGTCTAGGTACCATGTCTGAAGGGTTACTTTTAGTTCCAAAAGTACCACACCGAAAGTGTTTGGTGGAAACAGGGCTAACAGCCTTAATAAAATGTAAACAGTTGACTTATATACAAAAATTCACCCCCGTACAGTTGTCATGACGGGGGGAATTAACTATAGAGACCAAAACTGTTTCTAGTTCCAGGATGTAAACATGTTTGTTGCTGCTGTAAAGTCGGGCATTTTAACATGGGTGTCTATGGAGATTGACTCACTTTGCGAGTCAGTCTCAAGTGGCCATTTTAGGAGTTGCAGCTTTTGGCACTTGTGCTTTGGCTTCAATTTATCAGCTCTGGAGGTTGTATCATATGAATGCAACTACAAAGAAAAATCTACAGTGTTGCTAAATTGATGGGTTCCAAGAGTGCATTTTGACCATTGCATTCTGCCTCTATTGGTCTCCACATGGACTGTTCACCTGCCACTCTAATGTGATCAGTTAATACTACTTAGACTACGAACGGACTACAAATTAAATCTTATCCTGATGTCGATAGATTCTGCATACATTAGCAGATGATTTGTTTATAGAAATTAAAATAAAGCTAATAGAGAGTGTTCAGCAAATTAAGCATAATTATTCTTGTTTGTTGTTGTGAGTAGTCTGGGCAAACAGTAAATTGGGCAGACTTTATTGGTGCAGACAGCTGTACTGGGAGTTGCAAATGAGACATAAATCATTAACAAACTGTGATGCATAATCACCAATGAACAAAACTTCAAATAATTGTAATTATGCAGAGAATAGATACGATATGTAAAGATACTGAATGATGAGCCTTACCTTCTCCATTTTTCCTGCAAAATAGATTGATAGCCTTGGGAATTAATTTTCCCAAAACATTGCAATGCAGCTTGTAATGAACTGTAACCAAAGAGCTGTAATGAGATCCTTTCATGGCTAATTAAAGTGAATAAATAGTGTGAAACAACTAGCTGTTCTTCCACCTCAGGCTGTCAGTTCTGACCAACAATGACAAGCAGGTTTCATGATTTACAAATTCCTCCCGCCTCTACCCTGCTAGTTATGTCTTGTTGTCTGCCCTGACAGGAAAGCGGATAACACAGTGTGCCTCTAACTGACAGAGTGAAGGCCTGAATCTCCTTCTGCTACGTCTCAGTTATCATTGTAGCCTGAATTAGTCAGTCATCTCACTCCAGCTTTCTGGAGTGCAGCGTGCCACTTGTCAAAACCCATCCTCAATGACTTGAAGCCCACTAACACACACACGTGCCGCCGACATACACATACTGACAAAGACAGACGAACAAATGCGTACACAGTAACACTTCAGGCAGGCAGCCTTCACCTGCGATAGTCATACAGCTCATTTTAAATGGCATCGCGAGTTGCACAGCAGGATGCAAAACGCCAGCTCTCAAACGGTGAAAAAAACAACAACAGAAAAACAAGTATGCTCATTGTGACTCATGATTTCCCACTCTCCTCAAACTAAACCGTATGTACATTCTCAATAAAAGACACAGCACTCCCCTGATTGAAGGCACTATGTCAGTGATGACAGGAGCGTTCTACATACAGTACAAGTTGTTTTTGAGAATGTAGGCATTTTTGGAGAATTACACTGTCTTGTTAATGTTGTAAATGATCCTAATTCATGCCATTAGTCTTTTATATGTTTTGTTCTTTCACGTGCTTGATACCCACAGTTGTAATGTCCTAGAAAACACATTCTACCACTGTTAAATGCCATTTCTAATGAACATTTCATGTCATGCCCATGGATTGATTACTGAATGGGCCTACAAAAAAACACTAAGAGCTGTGTAACAATTACAAAAAGATGCAAAAGAGCTGCAAAGAGACTCACAAAGCCTACAAAAAGCGGCAAAACAATCACAAAGGGACACAAAATGACTATCAAGAGACACAAAACAACTACAAAAAGATGCAAAGCGAGTACAAAAAGACACAAAACCACAGTGAGATGTGTTACAACTACAAAGAGACACAAAACAGCTGCAAAGAGAGTCACAGAGACTATGAAAGTGGCAAAACGATCACAAAGAAACTCAAAATGACCAATAAGAGACACAAAACATCTACAAAATGACACAAGATGACTAGAAAGAGACACAAAACTGTTGAAAAGAAATTAACAAAGACCATGAACATGGCAAAACAATCACAAAGGGACACAAAATGACTATAAAAATGTAAGCAGCAAAATGGAGACGACAAGCTGCTACAAAGAGACTCAAAATGACCACTAAGAGACACAAAACAATTATATAAAGATGCCAAATATCTACAAAAATACACAAAACCACAGAGAGATGTGTAATGACTACAAAGAGATGCAAAACAGCTATAAAGGGACTCACAAAAGCTACACAAATGGACACAAAACAACTACAAAGAGATGTAAACAACCACAAAGACACTCAAAACATCCAGTAAGAGACACAAAACAACTACAAAAAGACACTAAATGATTACAAGGAGACACAAAACCACAGAGAGAGACACTAAATGATTACAAGGAGACACAAAACCACAGAGAGTTGTGTGACGACTACAAAGAGACACAAAATCACAGAGTTGTGTGACGACTACAAAGAGACACAATACAGTTGCAAAAAGACTCTCAAAGACTACAAAAAGTGGCAAATCAATCACAAAGGGACACAAAATGGCTACTGAGATGTAAATAACTACAAAGAGCCTGAAGGCAGCTACAAAGAGACACTAAATGACTACTAAGTGACACAAAACAGTTGCAAAGAGAGTCACAAAGACTACAAAAAGTGGCAAAACAATCACAAAGGGACTTAAAATGACCACTAAGAGACACAAAACAACCACAAAAAGAAGCATACAGAGTACAGAAAGATATAAAGAGAGATGTGTAACGACTACAAAGAGATGCAAAACAAACAAAAGAAAGAGACCAAACAACTAAAGAGTCTGTCTGTCTTGCTCCTGTGTATGAGAGATGGCGGGGCCTTCTTGATGTTTGTGCCCAGGGGCCTATTGTCTGATAATCCGCCCATGGTCAAGCAGAACTTTTTACCTTTCCTTATTTCCGTCCAGTATATACAGTAAGAACCACTGCCCTGAGATCTAATTGAAATTGAATGAAGGGACCGAGAGCGAGTCTACACCCTGAGTCTGTCTATGTTTGACGTTGCTTGTTTCAAGCTGCATGAAGGCAGCGCTGGTCATCCATGATCTGATGCTGGAGAGGAAGGCCGTCCCGCTGTGGACTGTACACACATCAGTTTGGACGCTCCAGTCTGATGTGGTGTCTACAAGGCGGTAGCCATGCTGTGTCACGTATACACAGCACTCCGTAGGATCCTGAGCGTCAAGGCTCAGGCTGTGTGTTAAGGAGCTGACCTCGCTCTTTGGAAGGTCAGCCTCTCTGCACTTGAAAAGCTTCTCGCGCGTATCTATGCATTCTACGGCCCTGCCTGCCTGGCCGACCGCTCGCCTGCCTGCCTGCCTGTGTGTCAGCTTCTAATGATGAGGATGATGGAGGGAATCAAAGAGGAGATGGAGCTGACGTCGGGGCGAGCTCTCCATGGGACACCAGGTGATTGGGGAGGGAGCTTTGAAGCAACTTGTTGGATGGCTGTCCATTAATGTAAAATATCTCCTTTTCAAAGGGCTTTATTCAAGCTCGGAGTAGCGGAGCCCATAGGGGTCAAGGTGTCTGGCGGAATAATATCTTTCTCTCTCTTTACAGAAAAAAGGGGATAAAAGAAAGGATAGTACACAGTGACCTGGCCTTCTCTTAGCCATTCCTGGCGTCATGGTTTCAGAAATACCGTCGCAAAAGAAGAAAAGTGCAGGAGACAATCCTTGCAATGAGCGGTCTCTGCTTACATTAAAAGAATTTTATACATCCAGGCTGCTAGTATATCAGGCTGAGGTTAGAGTGGGAGTCTCAGTGCTCTCCAGTCTATTTGATCTGTGAATGTTATAAACCATGCTTTTTGATCATCTCTGGATCACTATTTATTTAGTTTGGTCAGGGATCAATGTGACTCCTGGCATTACGAGGCAGCCAGCGGTTCTCACAGATCAATTTTCTCCAGTCACCATGAACTTGGGAGGGACAGACAGAATTTAATCCACCAAGTAGCAGGTTTATGAAGAGTGAATTATGGCTGCGTAAATCGCCCCATCCGTTTTAAGTTACCACGCTACGGTTACGGGTCTATCTTGGCTTGTAAGAGAGAGTAACAGAGAGGTTACAGCAAAACTTAGTCAAAGATCACAGTGCTCTCATCATATGGTGTGACAATCCCTCTTGTCTCATTCAATGAGGCAAAAGGCAGACATAGACGACGCGCAGCAGTCCAAGCCCGCTCATGACCCCTATTAAATCCGAGCAAATCTTTGATATGTACTTTGATACCATATTTTATTGATACTGGAGGGGTGTTCATAATATCAAGTACAGTTCTGCATTCCAGGAGATCAGAGCGAGGGCTGTTTTGTCTCAGAAGCCGTCCCATGACCCTTGAGGGGTCCCCATAAGCTCTCGTACAACTGAACCTGGGTTGACTCTAGTCCACTTTAGTTTTTACAAGAGATTGTGATGTATGGGCTCTCCATGTTATATCTGTCTACAGTTTCTCTTTCATGCTCACTGTGATAATTCAGTGATGGCTCTACTAATGATCAGCCCTTTTTAGATGTTCCTCTCAGATATTTTTTGCATCACGTAGCATGATGCCACATTTGCAACCACCACCAGTCAGTGGTGCAGTATTTTAATTATCCGTGTTTCGTTTCATGAATAAGCATCTCCTAAACCCCTCTGGTACATCTAGTAATCAGTTTTAGTTTGAGAGTATTTTTATTGCTCTGTGGCTGGAGACATTATGTTTTTGGTTTGAATGTCCGTCTGTCTGTCCCATTCTCGTGAACACAATATCTCACCCTGAGGGAATCTCCTTAAATTTGGCACAGACATCCATTTGGAGTCAATGAAGAATTGATTAGACCTTAGTTGTTGTAGTTCAAGGTCACTGTGACCTCTGACGTTTCTCATGAACCCAGTAGCTCAAGAACAGTGTGAGGGAATTTCTTTAAATTTGGCAAAAAGGTCTACTTGGACTCAACAATAATTTCATTAATTTTTGGTGGTCAGAGGTCAAAGTCATTGTGACCTTACGTTTGTTTCATTCTGGTGAATGCGATACCTCAAGAAGGCCATGAGGAAATTTCTTTAAATTTGGTACAAACATCCATTCGGAGTCATCAGTAAACTGATTAGACCATAGTTGTCCTAGGTCAAGATCATTGTGACCTTTTTGTTTCATTCTCGTTAATACAATATCTAAAGAAAGCATGGAGAAAGTTTCTTTAGATTTGGCACAAACATCCATTTGGAGTCCGATAAACTGATTAGACTTAAGTTGTCAAAGGTCAAGGTCACTGTGTCCTCCTCCATCTCATTCTAGTGAACATGATATCTCAAGAACACTATGAAGGAATATCTTGAAATTTGGCACAGTTGTTTACTTGGACTATACAATTATTTGATTCGATTTTAGTGGTCAAAGGTTAAAGTCACTGCAGTGCCTGATTTGTTTCATTCTGGTGAATGTGATATCTCAATAAGGCTTGTGAGGGATTTTCTTTCAATTTGGCACAAACATCCACTTGGACTCAGCAATTACTTGATTAGATTTTGTTGTTTAAAGTTCGAGGTTGCTTGACTTCATGTTTGTTTTATTCTGATGATTGCGATATCTCAAAATATTCTGAGGTAACTTCTTCAAATTTGGCACAAAGGTCCACTTGGAGTCAATAATGAACTGATTAGATTGTAGTTGTCACAGGTAAAGGTCATGGTTACTGTGACCTCTTTCATTTTATTCTTATGAACCCAGTATCTCAAGAAAACCCTGCGGGAATTTCTTCAAATTTGGCACAAATGTCCACCAAGAGTTAACAATGAACTGATTAGACTTTTATTGTCACAGGTAAAGGTCAAGGCCACTGTGACCTCTTTCATTTCTTTCTCGTGAACCCAGTATCTCAAGAACACTGTGAGGGAATTTCTTCAAATGTGCCACAAACATCTACTTTGACTCAGCAATTCCTTGAGTAGATTTTGGAGGTCAAAGCTCAACGTCACTTGGCCTTGCATTTGTTTATTCTGGTGAATGCAATTCAACCATTAATTATGACAAGATTTCACTTAAATGTCTAATATAATTAAGTGATGAAGTGGAGACATTTTCTACCCAAAAGGTCAGAGGTCAACTGCACTGTGACAACATAATATTCTGCATAAAACACTTTTGTGGCCATTATTCAGTGTCATAACTCAGAAACAGAAGGGGAGAGATTTGGTCGTATGTTAAATTGGTTACATCAATCTTGGGTGCCCACCTTTAAACTGTGCTGATCATGTAGATCTTTACTGTCAGGTTGAAGATGTGTGTGAAGCATCCATGTAATTCTAGTTTTCTTTTGAGAAAGTTTTTAGTAGTATAAGTGGTAACGGGAGAAAAAAAAAATCCCAATCTGAGTATCTCCACAACACACACACACACACACACACACAAGCACTCAACGGCTCCAGCCTCTGATCTGACCTGACAACTCCTAAGCTACCGTTTCCTCATGCTGCTTAACTCGGACCACATTTCTCCCAGAGAGCCTCTCTCCTCTCTCCAGCCGGACTTCTCTCCCCATTCTGTCCCTCCTTCTCTCTGCTCCCGTAGCCCAGCATCTGGTTTGAATATAGCGGCGTGTGCTACTGTGTTACTGATAGAAGTTGGGACTGTATGGCTTCTCTTTGATTTTTCCATCCTCCTCGTCTCTCTTCCTGCTCAGCTCACACAATGCCTGCATTGAGAGGGAGCAAAGTTTGAGTGGGCAGCGTCTGTTTTGTTGATTGGTGGCACACTGTATGAATGTGTATATGTATAAACTGCAGTTAAGGGCGAGTGCAGGTGTGCTGCGTTATTGTATTATTATTTTTATATATGTTAATGTTTCAACTTGATATTATTTATTCCAGATTGGTGTATGCTTCGTCTCATCACCTACTATGATCACACTTTATTTATGTCTGTAATGCGTTGCCTATTTTACAAAATCATGCTTAATGGTCAATATAATTTATGTAGCCACATTTCCTTGGGGGAAATTGGACTTTTATTGCATTCTTAAACATTTTCTCCAGCACTGTTTTTAGTGAATGGAACTAACTTGCATCTATGCATTTTTTTTAAATGTGAAGTTGAGCAATAACAAGTCACCAGTTTTCAACCTCTGTAGCACATGGTAGCATTTTTCTAGTATATTTTTGGGGTGTCGTCTCTCATAATGACTATGCTACTTTTGAAAATGTTATGCATCATGTGCAATGATCCTGATTTCTGTCTGTTTTCTGTTCCTGTTCTGCAGACAGAGGCCAGGGAGACCATTCCTAAGATGTTAGCAGAACTGGACCTGGGCCGGACAGAGAAGTGTGTGAGGGTGAACTCGGTGTCCAGTGGCTTAGCTGAGGCTGACCTGCAGGTCATCCTGCAGGCTGAGGTCCTCCCTCCCGCCATCATGTTGCCCAAAGTGGAGGACACGCAGGAGGTGCAGTGGGTAAGTTCCAAATATTGGCCCATGTTAAAAGAGCTCCTGTAGTTTTTTTTTTCTTAAGGATAAGGATGAACCACGTGTAGCCCACTTCCTGAAACAACAAAACAAAAGTTGCAACACATGCAAAAACCAAAACAAGGCTTAAAAAATACCCGTGACTTTTCTCTCTCCTTCACCTCTGGGTGTCTTTTAAAAGAACACAGTGGTGCTCTTACACAAACTCATGAAGTAAGAGGAAACCGCGGGAATCTTCAAAGCAATCATAACAAACTTTTCCATTTCCCAGTAAAAGTGGGAATCGATCCCTGTGGCAGGGACTCAGGGACAGGCAGGGTGTTTTTCTTGGCCGCTGCTCAAGAAACGGATGACATTTCTTCGGATTAGCTTCAGAAGCCCGATAGCTTTCTGTAACAACACGACGGTGCCTTCTGCCACCGCTGAACTTACTGGAAGCTGCCTTGAACAGAGTCATGTTGTGGCTAAGATTTAATTTAATCAGTCTTGAAGCACTGGGCCAGACAGGTATAATGAATAAAAAAGTTTATCCGTTATTTATGCACACTGTATTCGTGAATATTTAGTTGGAAGGCTGTCCTCTCAGTGGTGTATGAGGAAGACAAACTAATATCTAAAAGTCAAAAGCTTGAGAGTGCACATCCAGTTGCCTTTGGTACTTGATACGTTTTACATTAAATATTCCAAGTGTTTGCACTCTCACAGTGGATATTGATAGAGGCACACGTGAAACAACAAATCCAAAATGATCGCCCACAATCTTTGTCCTTATAAATTGTAATTTGTTCTGTACGAACTGGCCCCGCGGCCTAGCGTTGAGTTAAGAGGTGTTTGTCTGAGCTTGGCCATCCCTCTGGCTTTCTATAAAGGGGCGCTGTACGGATGTCAGGTCCCAAAAGGTCAAGAGACAGTGACATCATTAATGCGGGCCTTTCTGATCAGCTCCATATGGTTCGCTTACCAGGAGGAACCGGGTTACTGTCTGCTTGCTTCACCGTTTGTGTCCGAATACAGTTCAGAGGTGCTGGGTTGGGGTACTTTTCCCTGAAAATCTGTCACGGCTCGCGGTATTTTTATTTCATTTTACTTTAACTCTCTCTTTGCACACACTTTTATATGCTTAAAAGTTTACTTAAGCATTTTTGAACTGGCTGATAGAGAGAGAGAGAAGTGAAAGGAGGGTGTGTAGTGAGGCTTTTCCCTCAGTGTTACTAGGCTGTACACTCGTGTTGGGGCAGGAGCAGGAAGTTTTTAACTAGTGGTTTTAATTAGAACACATCTATTTCCTGCTGCCCTTTCTTTCTTTCTTCCAAGTATAATTGCTGACAGGTGTTCACTAATTCTCTCCCTCAGCTCAGCCGTTTCTCCCTTTGCTACTTTTCCTCACTTAAGTCAATTTTATTCCGCATTAATTTCCTTTCTTTTTTTTTTGCCAGCCTGTTATTATTATGCTGAAAATCACGGCCCGTTGAGAGCTATAAAATGATTATATAATCGCCTGCTTATGCTTTTTTTAAAATTTTTCTTTTCATAAAGACGCTGTAAATCTGTTTGCATGTGGGAATAACAGGGTGTTTCTGCATCAGCAGGTGCATGCGTGTGCTTCTGGAGTGGTCACGTCTGTAGCTCTGGATTGGACCGTGATGCATTTGGTTTAATCTCATCTTTGTCCCTCAAAGTTTCTCCGTGTCTTCTTTACACATGCCTCTCTGTGCGTGCATTCACATGTCTGTGTGGTAAGCATGTGTCTGATTTTCTCCACTCGTGTAAGGCAGCGCAGTAAATCCCTCACTTGTTTATTTTTCTCCCCTTTTTTTATTGATATTAGCGCAGGAACCTCCAGACTGATTTGTCGCTAAAAGATGGACTTGCTTGTTTCCCTTTGTGTGGAAATCTTTAGCTCTGCCTTTCTCCTCTCCCCCGGCCCTTGTGTGACTGACAGGCCTTATTGGGCTATAACAGGCGTAACTCCCTCCCTTTGTCTGAGGACAATTCTCACACAGATTCGGAGCCGTGTGCATTCTTTGCCCGCCACACTATTTGGTGTGCACTGGGACCGAAAGAATCGCACCCTGTCCCGCTCCTCCTCCTCTACTCCTCCTCCTGTCCCCTCCCCTCATCCCTTTCTCCGCTTCCCCTCTGTGAAATGAACACTTCAGCAGGCCGGAAACATTTAATCTGGCCCCCTTTTGAAGAAAATTAATTGAAACTTGTCCCACTATAGCCTCCTTTCTCTAGCTCCATCTCTCCCTCCTTCTCTTTTCATGATTGGATGGTGAAATTGTCAGAGGGCTTGTTTGTAGCGTGGCTTTGAATGGCAAGAAGAGGTGTTATTTCTTCTTTTTTCTTTCCTTTACTTTTTTTTTCTCCAATTCAGTAGTGAATAACATCTTAAAGGGTCCTAGTTTTGAGAGCCATTGACAGCTAATGGCTGCTGTATGCGGCTGCAGAACAATCAACCAGCACTATAGTGGCTCTTATGCAGTGTAAATCAGGCCCTCAAAGTGTATAATAGCTGAAGAGGAGAATACAGCACAAGGACAGAAACATGTAATCAGAGAGGCGAGGAGGCTCTTTAGCGAGCGGTACCGCATTGAGCTGTCATTTGTTTTGCCTTCAGCAGGATCCAAACAGCCTGCCCGGCTCGCCGCGGCCTTGTTCGGGGGTTTGCGTGGCACGGTGTCGCGGTGGTAATCTCTGTGTGTAATATCAGCTAGGTTTCCCCACAACGGGCCGTATCTATCTAGTTTCCTCTGTCACAGAAATAGGTTTATCTACACCCTCTTTTCACACTCCCTCTCGGACACCCCCCTCCACCCCTTCCTGTGTTTGCGAAGGAGGGGGGATATTATGCTAAGCCCCCAGCGTTAGTTTTTATGTTGCCATAGCAGCCTTGCTCCCACAGGGTTGTGACCTCAGATGATTACAGTACAAAGCCTATTGGGTCTTGAAAACCTCTTTGAAGATGAAAAGTCTTTGATGGTTTGTATTTATGCAAATCTCTCAGATATGATTTATCCAACTGAGATTGAATGGAGAGATGATTAAAATTGCCCCTATTTTTTGAAATCCTTCAATGGAGGCCCACTCTTTCAGTTTTCGAGAACAAGAGTGGTGAGTGCGAGCACGGGGGTTGTTTTGCTCTTCATTTAGAAAAATAGCAGTGTTGTACCTGAGGTTATTTATATCTGTCTTTTTCCTGGTGTGTCAAAGAGGGAGCGAGGAAAAAGGAGAGGAAGGGGGGACATGGAGTTAGACATTTCTACTCTGAGCTTTTGCGCCCTCTCCTTTTCTTTTTTTTTCTTTTTTTTTTTTTTTTTCTGACTGGCTTTGAAAGGAAATATCTGACGGAGGGGGCTTTTGTGTGTTTCCAGATGATAGATTTTGGAATTTGGGCTACCCCACTGGCAGTCCAGGGCTAGCTGTGAACTGGTCTGTTGGAAAAAATTTAAATGCTTTGGTCTTCAAAGACTTAAACTTGGTTTTAAAGCCCTACTTAGGTGAGCTTGCATATTAGCAGGAGTTGTGCAGAATAAAGGCCTCAGCAAAGTGTCACATCACACTCTGATTGTTGCTCCAGTCTCCCTGTTCCCTGCCATGGAGGGGGGACGCAAAACAGAATAATGTAGGAGTAAAACACACTCAAAGACATCCCAAATCTTGTTTCTTCTCCCTTTTTCGGGTATTTTGTTTCTTCTCTGGTTTTTGGCCGTGTGTATTCACGTGCACGTGCGCATTTACATGTGTGCGCACTCTCTCGGGGGAGCATATGCTGTAGTTTGCGCGGAGCCTGTGAAAGAAGGTAGAGCAGAAGAACTTCAGACGAAGGGGGAACCCTGGTGATAATGTAAAATATTTCATTTCACCCGCTTTTGTTGCTGCTCTCCCGTGCTCGCTCTCTCCGCCATTTGAACCCTTCATAGATGTGTCTCTGAGTAAGGACTGAAATGGGAGCAGTGCAGGTAATAAAGGTGTCAAGATTCATATCAAACGTGAGCTTTAACGTGTTAAGATTTCTTTTTTTCTCCGCTCTGTCTCTTACCCCACAGTGGATTTTAAAAGATATGTCATATCATTTATGTATTTTTACTGCTGAACTTTTGTTTCTCCTGGTTTTAAATTCACTCTGACTCCATAGCTCAACACAAGTTTCCTGTTTTTCTCGTTCATATAACCAATAATGCACTGATAAGTCCACTGAGGGTGGCAGCTGCAGAAAAGCCGGAACTTGAACATGAACACAGCCCACTAAAACATAATTTTTCCTTAAAGATCTTCGCATATCACACACAAAATTTGAAATAGATTCAAGCTGATATCAGTCTGGGAAGTATTTTTACAGCAGCAAATGCTGTAAACAATATAGATGCTCCAACAAAACACAAATGAATGTGAAGACTGATGGTACAAAGTAGTGAGCACAAATTCATTTACTGTGATTGTTTTGGAGGTTTATTGCTTTCTATTTACAGAAGCAGTGGGTGCTGTTAATGAGTCGTGCATGCGATTGTCTCTGTGTGCTTAGTTTGTTGACAGATTTCAGCACAACTTGAAAGGACGGGCACTGACAGAACCCATTCGCCTGGTCACCTTTGTGGAAACCGCTGCGGGCCTGCTCAATTTTAAGGTAAATTACAAACAAAACTGCCTGCGTAAGACATTTTTGCTGTTTGTCCATTGTTCGCTTTAGATTAAAGACTGTGTCAGCGAGCAGAGCACTCCACGTGTCCAAAATGAAAGGGTTTCAAAGCTTTTCGGACAGTCTCTCAAAATGAGCCTTGTTTTTTTTTTTTTTGATTTTCCTTTCTCTGTCTGTCTGCGTGCGTGTCTCTCTCTATCCCTCTCCAGACACGCTGACATTTTTTAATTAGAACTGTTTTAATATCATCATAGTGGAAAAGTTCTTAATGATATTTTGGCAAGCATCAAAGCGGTTCCTGTTATAGTACAGCGCGACCTTCAGCTACATGGGGAAAAGGGCATGGTTTTGGGCATTTGGGGAGAAACAAGCTGTCCTTCCTCCTTTTGATTTGTCTTTTGGTTCTCTACTCTAATTCTGCGACTGTGTTTGTGGTTGTCAGTGTGTACTTGTGTGTGTGTGTGTTTGGATGGCAGGGGGTGCCTCTGTGTGCTTTCTGGAGAACACCCTGTATCTTTTGCCCAGACTGAACCCCAGGTTAGAAGCACGGAAAAACACACACACAAAAAAAACCCCACTGTGGCACAGCTAGTGGTGAAATTAATTTGGAGGCCGGCAAAAGCCAGGAGACACATTCTTATTGTTTCACGCTCTTCAACACACACAATCACATTCCAGATTTTTTTTTTTTTTTTGCTCATTCGATAACAATAGTGGCCACTAGTTTTGTCTTGTTTTGACATTTTTTGATGCAGGTACCAATACGATACCTGACTTGTATGTCAATGCCTCTCTTTACAAAGCATAAATTCCCTGCAAAATCTTCCTGTTTTTAAAATTTGATGAAATAAATGAACTTCTTCATGCATCAGTGTTTAACGCTGTCTTAACACAAAGAACTTTGCCTCAATAAAAAGGTCTGTAATGAGCGAAAATAGTATTTAAATCAGGAGATACATATAAAACATGGTCATGGAATAAGCAGCTGCAGCTTTCAGTGCTTGACAAGTTTAAAAATGTACAGCTTCAGCCCTTACTCGTACAGAAACGTTAGGAATGGTACTCAAAAAGTACTGAGATGTACCGCTACAAGTACATTAATATCTGTCTGCATGGAAAGGAAGCTGCAATAATTGTTAGAGGGAGTTTAGTCTGATGATGAGGCTGTTTTTGGTGCTTCTTCCCTGCATAAGGAAACTCAGGAATCCACAGTATTTGAACTACTGTCGAAACACTGGAGTATAATTAGATTTACTCAGCAGCATCCGTGCCAATGTTTCCAACGTTTCTCTCCCTCTTTACACCTGTGCCACTTTAGTCAGCCCGTATTATACCAATATATATTCTCTCCAGGCGGTGTGCGAGGAAATCCGTCGGCTCGCTCCCAAGGCCGGTCTCCACCATGACGGCGTGGTGTTCGGCTCTGATGACTTCTGTGCCAGCATAGGTAGCTCTTACACCTTCACTTTCTCACACTTGGTTGGCAGCTCATGTTGAATTCTCTCTCCTCTTTTTCTGGATTTGTGGCAGACAACATTGGTTGTAAAATCTGACTGTCTCATGGGTCAGTCCTTTTCCTGTTTAAGTGAATGATTAAAGGACTGCAGGAAAAGTGGTATTTTATTGAAATGAAGAGATGATTTGTGGATGTGGGATGTGTGAATGATGGACAAAAATAACAAATGAGATATGGGTGAAGATGCACTTCCTCTACCAAGTCCATTATTTTCTGTATGACACCTAAGTAGCTATGATTACATGTAGCCTATGGCCACTTACCACAAGTAAAGACTGTTTAAATTGTTATCTATTCTCTGAAGTTTGATTGTAGTCATTTTAAATAAACTGTGGTTAGGTCTGTCATTTGTTACCTGACATCGTATGATTGGTCAGAATCTGCATATATGCGAGTGGGGTTTATTAGACCAGTGTCGCCGTATTATTCTGCATGGCCAAAAAAGGAAAGTGTGACAAGATGAGTGTGGACGTAGGTGGGAATGCCAGAGAGGAACTGGTGCCTAAAAAACAAGTCAGGCAGCTGGCAATATTATGGATACAGAGGAGATGATGTGGCACAAGCAGAGAACTGTACAAGTATGGGTCAAGAACTGAGCAGACTTTAATATCTCTTTTTTTAAACAATAAAATAAATGTTATTTTTTAGGTATTTCTGCTTTATTGGCAGTAAGAGAGATAGACAGGAAAGGCAGAGGAGGGAGGGGGCGTGCTCTATCTTGTGAACCACTGGGGCTGTCCTGGTTCCTGTCTCTCTGACTCTGTCATTCATCTCTTCATCACCCTCATCTACACTTTGTATTTCCTTGCTTATGTTCAAGAGATCTTAAATGTCTTGTGACCTACAAGATGTGTGTGAACCCCCACGTT
This sequence comes from Epinephelus moara, assembly GCF_006386435.1. Lineage (NCBI taxonomy): Eukaryota > Metazoa > Chordata > Actinopteri > Perciformes > Serranidae > Epinephelus > Epinephelus moara. Next base: position 14,245,853 of record NC_065512.1, on the reverse strand, counting down.
TTGTTCTCCAGGTGCCACTCGTACCAAAGATGCCAGGGAGCTCCTATACGCGAGGCAGAAGGTGGTTGTGACCACCAAAGCGTTCGGGCTGCAGGCCATCGACCTGGTCTACATTGACTACAAAGATGTGGAGGGGCTGAGGCAGCAGGCCAGAGAGGGAGCTCTCATGGGCTTCACAGGTAAAGTTCCTGCTATAATGCACCGAAATCGGGGGTTGATGCTGATATTAAAAACAGCACTTTGGCTCGTCGCCGATGCCATTTCTGTTTTTGTTGTTATTTATTCCCTATTTTGTACCAAGGAAACAAAATAAAAACTGTTTTGAAGTCATTCAGCCTTTCATTACTCTACATTTGAATGAGCACAAATTTAATCATACACATTTATAAAACAACCTTTAATGTAACACATTAAAAACATATTTAAAAATGCTTCAAAAGCTTTTTGCTATTTATAATATATTTTAATTCCCACTCTAATATCTAGTTTGTAATGCTGCGAAAACATTAAAAAAATTCTACCTCAGTTTGTTGCCAAGAACTATGTTTTACACCACACGTCATGATATTGTTTATAATTCACCTTCGCCTAATACTTATTGTAACCAAATAGAGCTTGAACGCATCATAATGTAACTCAAAGCAACCTCTGATAGCTGCTAGCTCCCCCTTCGGCTGCTAATAGCTAACGTTAACCAGAATCCGAATCAGAGTCAGAGTCGGAGTGCCTTTTATTGTCATTGTATCATTAAAAAAACACAACAAAATTAGTGGTGCTACTCCTTTAAGATGTCGACAGTTAAAACCACATCTTCCATAGATTCAGCCTCACATAAATAACGTGCGTCGATGAGAAGTTTACTGACTTTTCATCCTGAGGGTGTACTGGGGGAGATCTCTGTGTGTTGGGTGGAGAGCATGAAGCTCAAAATGTCTCCTGATGTAATTCAGTTAAATATTTATGGGAGCGTAGTCTAATGTGCAGACTCTGTTTATCCTTCTTTTGCATGATCTCTTGTCCGGCACCTTGTGATCATCATCTGGATGTGTGTGCTTTTGTAAACTGTCAGGTACATGTTCGCTATTGTCCCCAAGATGACGGGACGATGTTAGTCTCGAGTCCTGCTTTTTAGTCTGTGCAGAATTGATGTGAAACAACAGAAGAACATCGGCCACTGCCATTTATGGATGTCATATTAATAGGTTGATGCCAGTCAACAAAGCCAATATCGGCTGATACTGATGTGCAGGTGTACAGAGTCAGAATCCCATTAACTAAGGTCACTTCAAGTCTTGACCTCAACATGTCTGCCCCTCCCTGCATACCTCATGTTTTTGCAGTTGCTAATTTATATATTTAAAGTGTATTTAACCAAGAAAAGCTTAATTCAGTTCATTCAATAAAAAATAAATCTGAATCCCTGCATCCTAACAAATCAGGTCATCATATCTTAGATCACATAGAGACAAATAGTCGTTCAGAGCATCTACAACCTGATGCACCTTCCTCCAACTCCTTCGGTCTACTTTTAAAAACACTTAAAGAAAACGGCTCTAAGTGTTTTCACATCGTTCTCAGTTGTTGCCTTTTTATTCATACCCCATATATGCTTCACTCCTCCCTGTGGCACAATAACGGACTTCCCTCAGCTTCCTGTTGCAGTCCAACATTTCAGTTTTCATCCCTCCTTCTCTCTGTTACTTTGCACTCTCCTTGCCTTCCATGCAATCATAGGATGTATGAGTGAGTTGACAATTGTTTTAAAATGTGATTTAAACCACAGTGGAAGGATGCGGACCATCTGGTTTTTCATTTGACATCAATATACTGGTATTGTTCATTGTAGTGAAGGCCTCACCTCCAAATGGCTGTGACGTCTGTGGTTTTGTAACCGGCTGCTTGTCTTTGTCTTTTTTTAGCACTTCAGGTGCTGCTGAATTGTGAACAACGCTGCTGTCCTTAAATGCTTTTCTGACATTTCTGTTCATGCCCACCATGAATGGCTGTTTATCCGTGTGTGTGTGTGTGTGTGTGTGTGTGTGTGTGTGCATTCAGGTGTGTACCTGCCCGTGTACGAATAAGCGTGTGTGTGCAAGTATGATTAAAGGGAGTTAAAGTAGTGGTAGCGTCTACTTTAACAGCGCTCTGTGTGTGTCTGTAGCCAGGCAACGCTTTCAGAATGTGTGTGTGTGTGTGTGTGTGTGTGAGAGTGTGTGAGAGTGTGTGTGAGTGTGTGTGAGTGTGTGTTAGTGTGTGTTAGTGTGTGTGTGTGTGCCCTGCAGACTGCGTGTAACAGACCACAGAAGGCAGGACAGTCTGTTCCAAAGTGGATATTCCAGTCATTCTTCCCTCGCTGCAGCAAATATATTTATTCTGGTATTTTCATCTTTTGAGTTCTGATTATTTCAAAACCTGACACACTTCCCACTGAGGTCCACGTAAATTCTGAGGGGGAAAAAAAAGAATTGAATCTTATAACACAATGTTTTATTTACGGGTTTGTCTTGAGTGTGATATTAGAGAATGAAACTCAACGTCAGCAATTAGTTTTTTTCTCCTGCGTTTCTTTCCAGTGTGAAAGCTGACGACACTTCTTTTTTTTTTGGCTCTGCGAAATAGTGAATCCCTGAGCACGCTCTCCGTGTCGCACTGGCCTCGAGACACATTACCTGCACTTCATATCATCAAATCATCTTGTAGGAGAGCTTCTTGCTGTCTCATACAGCAACTTATTTTCCAGATGACCTCATTTGGCACCTCTATTCTCTGGTGCTCCGTGCGTGTGTGTGTGTGTGTGTGTGTGTGTGTGTGTGTGTTAGAGTTGTTCAGCTATAGCCACGTGCAAAGGTCTCCTTTTAAGATGATTTACACCTTTTTACGGAACAATTTAACATTTACTTTCAGGCCTACAGTGAAGTATTTAGACACTGCTCGTGCGTTATTTTCACCACAATAGTCCCTCAAATGTATGCACATATTACAAATACAATCATTTTTATTAGTTTGCATTTGTTTGAATCATAATGAATGATCTTTTTCAGCAAGCAATAATTGATAAAGAAAAGTTAGATGTTGTTTAAATGCATTAAAAGCAATATAAGCTAATGATGGAAGCAGCTGGTTGATGAAATAAATGGTCAGATTTGATATGGAACAGAACCATTCACAGCACTGGATTAGTGGCTTACAAACCATGGGCACTCTGTATAATCTTAGTTAGTAGCTATTACTGGCCCGAGTGTGCTTAAGCAATAATACGGTGCAGCCAAAAGCCTCTACCTGTGCAGTAATTGACCTTGGCAGTACCTAAGCCGCATACAGCACCCATTAGCAGCGAGCACAGAACACACTGGTAAAACACAAACACCCGGTGCCTCTTACTGGTGCACAGGGCAGGAAGAAAATCTGCAGAACAGTGACAAGTATCAAATCTGTTGAAGAGGAAGGTCGTTAATTTTGATTTCATTGTGCAGCATCACCTCGTTTCATGTGCTGTAAACTACGTGTTGCTGCTAAGACTCAGTGATCCTTCTAAAAGTGTTTGCCTCCCAGAAATAGAAAACGGTTCCACAAAATACCCTGCTCTCAGGCACCGCATTTCACTTCCATCCCCGGGACCCTGCCCATCATTCGCCTGAGAGCACTTTGCTAAATAGCAATCCTCCAATGAGACGCCAGCACCACATGGCAGGCCGCGATTGGCTGCAGGGCATGAATGATGCATTTTAGGAGAACCAATGGGTTGTGACTGAGGGCACCTGAGTCACCCTGTCTGTTTCTTCGCTCTGTCATTCTCCTCTTGTCCTACGCAGACACACAGACACATACACACCCGCACACACACACAAAGAGTCACCCTCTTTGAGTGTATGTAAGCCTGCCAATTTCAGTGTGGAAACATGCTCCTGTCTTCAGCCCAGAAGTAAAACAGGTGGCAGAGGAGGGAATACAGACGCCTCTTGCCTCAATCCTTGTAGAATGCAACGTACCCACAAACGCACACACACAGACACAGACACAGACACAGACACAGACACAGGCTGTTACGTCGAAACAGCTCCACAATATTGGAATGAGATCCAAAACAACTACCCCTGGTGTTTAAAGGGACGGTTCATGCCAAACTCAAAAATACATATTTGTTCTCTCACCTGTAGTGCTGTTTATCAGTCTAGATTGTTTTGGTGTGAGTGTCAGAGTGTTGGAGATATCAGCCGTAGAGATGTCTGCCTTCTGTCAAATATAATGGAACCAAATGGCGCCCGATTTATGGTGCTCAAAGTGCCAAAAAATTCATTTGAAATACTCAGCAGCAATGTCTCTTTCCAGAAATCATGACCTGGTTACTCAAGATAATCCACAGACCTTGTTGTGAGCAGTTTCATGCAGAGACTATTTTCTCTCTACTGAACAATAATGGCGTCCTTCTCAGCTGAGCTGTAGCGTTAGCTAGCTTAGTAGTGCACGCTTCCTTCTGTGTGGAAAAAAGTTGGTTGATGGAGTCCGAAAGAAAGTAGTTCCTACATGAAACTGCTCACAACAAGGTCTGTGGATTATCTTGAATAACTGGGTCATGATTTCTGGAAAGAGACATTGATGTTGAGTTATTCAGATTTATTTTTTTGGCACTGGAGAGAAGGTAAACATCTCTACAGCCGATATCTCCAACACTTGGCAGCTCACACCAGAACAATCTAGACTGATAAATAGTGCTACAGGTAAGAGGAAAAATGTGTTTTTATGATTTTGGAGTGCTGCAAGCATAGTGATGCGCAGGCACACAATTGCACACACACTTATATACTTGTTCACATCTCCGGCGTCGCCCTGGGGAGTCCTCGGGCTGTTAGTCCGACAGAAAGTGTGCACTTACAGTCTCTCTGCGTCAAACAAACACACAGGCATTCATGAATTTGCAATGACACACTAAGAAGTGCCAAATGTCATAGTTTGTAGTATGCACATTCCCCCCTCTGTGATATTTATTAATCATAAGTTGCAAGTCAGTGAATTCTGTCCCCTCATTAGTGATTGTTTAAGCCTTTAACTACAGTGTGTTGATTGTGTGTGTTTGTCTGAGGTTAACTGGGGTTAGCGGAGCTGGTTGAAGGGAGAGAGTTCTCTCCTCCCCTCTTCTCTCCTCCTCTCCTGTCCTTTCCTCTCCTTTCCTCTCTCCTGGGCAAAAAAAACTGTTTCACTCGTGCAGCCCGCCCGCTCGGCCACCTTGAAGGATTTGTTGTCGGCGACAGAGCTAAGCCCTAAAGTGTCGAGTTCCTGCTGGCTGCCGCTGAGCCGTCGTTCTCACCAGACGTTTCATAACCTTAACTTATCACTACAAGTTTGATCTGCAAATGTACACGGGATTATGTCTGTGGCGTTAGCCCACATTTAACTGAGAGGGAGTGGGAGCAGGAGGGTGGGGGGACTGTGTCAGAGCCTTAGCTCCATGTTAGGCTTCGGTTTCAGTCAGATATAAGATGTCATTTCTGGAAGGTATGCATCCAGTGATAATAAACATATATAGATATTGTAGGGAGGTAATATAAAATATAATCATAGAAGAGAGAAGGATTTTTTTTTTCATATTTACTCGTTCAGTAGAAGAATATCTTTAAGCTGGGATGCATTTGTTTCATATCTGTTTTGAACGTGAATATGAATATACTTGGTCTACAGATACATTGTCTTATTGTAGGGCTGTGCATTGGCAGTAATCTGGTGATACGATACGCATCACAATACAGGGATTATGATTCAATATATTGCGATTAAAAGAAAAATCTAATATCAGGACAACTGTCATAAAGAACATAAAATAAAATAAAAGTAAAGAAAAGTTAACTTTAACAATGGGATCTGCAATTGTAACTAGTTTTTTTTTTCTTTTTTCTAACCTTTATTTAACCAGAAAGACCTCTTCAAATTAAGAATCTCTTTTTCAAGAGTGTCCTGGCCGAGACAGGCAGCAACGTAAGTTACAGACAGACAGACAGCGTAAAGCTCTTAAACAAGCAATATGAAACACACAATAAGATTACTATGAAGGAAAGGCAAAAAGTGTGTTAATATCTACTAGAAATGAACCATAAAAATGCACAAAAACAGCAACTACACATGATCACAAAGACCAGCTAAGACACACTGTGACATTGGCATATAGGAGATTGTGCACAAATATCCTGCAACAGTACTTTGAGACGGCCGAGAGGAACCAAAGAGTGCAAGTCCTTCTGCAGAAGATTCCACATATAAAGAGCTGCATACATGAATGTTTGATTGCCAAACTCTGTACGTAGGAAAGATAGATTACAGCACTGTCCTCGAGTAGTTGGGGGTGTCGACACAACATAAAATAAACCACTGCCACAAATCTTTGCAGGTAAACTATTCATTAGAAATGGATTCGTCTTTCCAATCAGTCAATCCAGTTTATTGTCATTTTACCGTACATCTGTTTGGAATGAGACCGTGTTTGTCTGAGATCAAGGTGGAACATTGATAAGAAGAACACAACATTTATACAGCACAGCACAGTCCGCACCTGAGCCTTCATACCTAAGATATACAAGAGCAGGTTAAAATAGTAAAAACAATAAAATTAAAAGTAGTATTATGGGCATCAGTACAATATCACACAACATAATATCGCATTACTCAAGTGTATCGATATTCTCTTTCACCCCCACTTACTCTGTGTGCTTCCCTTCCATTTTTATTGTTTAACCTGACTGTGTACGACTGTCCTATCATCATCACTGTTCTGTTCCGGACGACTTCTGTCACATGATGAAGTCTAACCTAAACGTTCAGCAAAGTTTCTGTTTGACAGCAGAGAGGAGACACTTGATATCCTTCATGATGAACAGCATCTTCTGGTCCTGTGCTGGCCAGATGACTCACCTCAGTGCCATAGGACGCACTGACATGTCTCAATATTCAGTATTCGTCAATATTTAGAACATGGATTCGTCTAACCTCCAAATGAAACATGAGAGTAGCAGAAGACTTTTACACCATAAATTGATGCAGAGAGGCAGGATTCCACCCAATGTTGAAACAAACCTACACAATTTACTCTTCTGTATTTCCTGTTTCTCCTGTCTCGTTGCCCCTCTGTGTTGTTGTTCCTCCCTCACGTGAACAGTGCCAGCTGCAGTCTCTCCCAATTCTCAGACTTATTCTTTTCCATCCGTGCAGCTGTTTGCTCAACAGTTTCATAAAAAAAGGATTATTGTTGTTGTTATAATCAGGGAGGGTAATTGGCACAAACTGTGTTATTGATAGCTCTGTGCCAACACGTAAAAACAATGTTTTTTAGCCCAAATGGCTCTTGTATTTAATTTTATTTGAAGCCACAGCTAGCCTGCTGTTACCATTAGCATATTTTACTTTTCTGTGTGTGTGTGTTTCTGTGTGTGTGTGTGTGTGCGCAGGTAAGCAGGTTATCCACCCGGGGCAGATTCAGGCTGTGCAGGAAGAGTTCTCCCCGAGTCCTGAGAGGGTCCAGTGGGCCAAAGAGCTCATTGCTGCTTTTGATGAACACCAAAAGGAAGGAAAGGTAACGCTGACTTAAACAACAACTCTGCTGGTTGTTTACTAGATATAATTTAACTCAGGTTTCAATCTCATTTAAATGTCATTTTAGTTGTTAAACAGAACATCGTTTTTTCCCAAATCAGTTAAAAGATACACTGACTTCACAAAAAAAACATAATTTATTTCACGCAAACTTTCTCAAACGTGCGTCTCCAGCATGACACACAACCCATGACAGTGTGTGGAGATGACAGGAGTCTTTCTCTGCTCTGAGACTCACACTGATCCTTTTGTGTCCCCTCTCACACACCTCTGTAGTTCCAGAGAATACATACTGTACACCCCTGGGTGAACATAGGAGACAAGTGAGGAGGGGGGGAGGGGGGGTTGAGCCAATTAAGTGTACAATATTATTGTTCCTAATTTAGTGCATGGTTGGATCCTGTGTGTCGAGCTCTGTGGGCTATCTACTGAGGTAATACACAATCTGCCCACACCTCTCTCCCTGCCAGGGCTGCTCCTACTAAGCATCGCCCGAGGGATTCATATCCTACCCATCCCTCTGCCGCCGTGTGTGTGTGTGTGTGTGTGCGTGTGTGTTCCAGCCTGTGGGTGAGCGAGGGTTTGAACAGCGAGCAGGGTCAGTCCCTTTGTCTCACAACACGACAGGTGCTTGTTTTTAATAATTCTCACCTCCAGCTATCGACTGCGTTTTTCGGACTTGAGGTTTCTTGGAGATCTTTAGAAGAAGTATTTTATTCCAGGAGATGTTTAATTCAAAAATTTTAATGCAATTTTCTTTGCAGCTTCTAATGGTTCCCATGACTGTGTATGTTTTCTGCCACTGCTCGGTACATTTTCATCTGCAACTTCCTGTTTCCTGTAATAAATTACTTTGTTATGTATTAATTCGTACAGATTTAAAACCGTATTAAAGTCTGAAAACCAAATTTTGTTATGCCACATCTCCATACACACATGATACAAGATGGCTCTCGAAAAGTGGCATGTCGTGTAGCAACGATTAATCGATTAGTTGTCAACTATTAGATTAATCAGCAACAAATTTGATAATCAGTTAATCGGTTTGAGTAATATTTAAAGGGGGAAAAAAGTCAAAATTCTCTGATTTTAGCTTCTTAAATCTAAATATTTTCTGGTTTCTTTACTCCTCTACGACAGTAAATGGGATATCGTTGGGTTGTGGATGAAACAAGACATTTAAGGGCGTCCTCTTGGGCTTTTGGAAACACTGATAGACATTTTATCGACCAAAAAACCGAATCAATTATTCAAGAAAATAACCAACGGATTAAGCGACAATGGAAATATTTTAATTCCAGTTCTAATGTTGGGTTTTTTTTGTACGATATTCTACTTCCTGTATCTGTAGACGCCATTCTTCACCTGCGAAAGTGCATTGTATTCGTCTGGTCTAACGTTTCTCTTTCTGCTCTCACCTCTGTTGTATAAACCTGTCCAGGGTGCGTTCACCTTCCGCGGCAGCATGATCGACATGCCCTCGGTGAAGCAGGCACAGAACATCGTGACGCTCTCCGTCGTGGTGCCAGAGAAATGACACGACTGGTAGGAAGAAACCGGAGAGGAACCGCACAGCCAAACGCTGACGGGAGAGGTCAAAGGATAAAGGAACTGTTGCAGGTTTCATGACAAAAGTCGCACTTCAGAAGCTTATAGACTATCAGACACACGTGGGTGCTGGTTTGTGGTGTTTAATTTAAGTTTTTAATAACTGTTGAAATGTTTTAAATGTTGTCGCAGTGGAGTTTAAAAGTTTAAAATCTACCTTCAGATGTTTTGACAATGTAAAATCTGCACACGGTGAGAACAAGCAGCAGATCTGCCTCTTGAAACCATCACTGCCCTGTGTGGCCACATTTCTTGGCACGCTCCGCAGTGTGCGCGCCATCATGCCACTCTCCAGTGTGTGTGTGTGCCCATGCCACCCATCTCTCCCAGGTCATGATGAATGCTCTCCCATCTCCATGGTCCAGGCAGCTGGGCGAAAGGGTAAACAAACACAACAAGCTACTGTTGTGGGTCTATTCATTAGGGCCTCCTAGTCTTCCAGTCAGGCCTCAGCCCCCTGCCCAGGGCCTGACTCACAAACATCAAAGTGGGGGGAAAAAAAACACAGATGGAAGTGCGTAAACTCACGATTTAGCTTTTTTGTGTCAGTCTCCTTAGTAAAGACATGCAGCTCGCCCTGTGGCAGCTGCGAGCCTGCGGTCCTGATGAGGAAGGCGTGTGGCGTCGGACACACCATGACCTGTACGACAAATAAACACTGCGTACGTGCACATGCTGCGGCATTTAACTCAGAGTTAACCTGGATTTGAAAGTCTTGTTCACCTGTTTTTCATCTTCAAATGGTCACTTTTATAAAATAATGAACTCCCGGACAAGTTGAGTAAAGTCGTTTGTTGCGTTGTCACAAATAAAAGTACAATGGGGCTCTGTGGAGCGCCTGTGCACGTCTGACTTCCAGAGACAGTGAAGTGGGTGTGATGTTAGAGTGAGACAGATTAGTGGCCATGTTGCTCCAGCAGACCAGGACCGAGGCTTTGTCTCTCTGACTGCGGATGGGAGGATAATTGGGGGGGTGTTGAATGGTTAATAGTGCCATTGGTGACCATGGTAATGAAAGGCACCATACCTCCCCTACCCCACCTCATCCACTCATCTCTCCCTCGCTCTCTCTCCACTACTGTATGATCTATTGTGTCTGGGGCAGGACTGTGGTCTGTGCCAGGCCAGGCCAGACAAAAAAAGATCGAAGGCACTCCTGCGCCCAGCCAAAGACCCCAACAGTAAGCTGTCTCTTTGGCATTTGGCCACATATTTCCCTCACCCCTGGCTCACTTTTTTTTTGCTTGTCGGGAATTCAAATTCAGCTTGTTTGTTTGTTTTCGCCCAATCTACCATTATACCCCGAGGTTGGTGGACAAAACTGCTATTATGTGTGACTTTCATTAAATAAATCCACAAACATGATTTGGGTAGATCCGATTTTGAGAGACGGAGACCAGCCGTATCTCAGAGTTGACTCAAATGTCAGTTACAGAATTGTGCTGAGTGCATAATGTGTCTTGTTTTTGGTTTTGTCATGAAAATGGGCTATGCAGATTTTGATTAAACTTCCAAACACTTTACTGTGACTTTTTAAACTTTAATTAATGTCTCATTTATTGCAGCTAAATCTTGTTTGCAATCTGAAATGAATGCAGAGTGAAAACCGACTTTGCTATCTGTGTAAATTTGTTAAAATGCCATCAAATTTAACTTTTAATTGTTAAAATCATAGGTGTAGATCTCTGTGAAGACACATGGGACACTTGTCCTTACAGTATTTAGAACTTGAGCATTTGTGCCCACTCATAAAAACACAAAAATAGACAAAATTGAAGACATTTACACCAAAAATTGATGCAAAAAAGGTGCAAACTGGTGCAGAAAAATCACCAGAATGCAGGAAATGAAGTGTTTTATGGTAAAGATATTTATTATTGTTTCATTTCTGTCCTCCACAATGTTGAAACAAAACCTGTGCCTTTAATAAATACAATTGAAGAGCTCTCTGACAGTTCCATATCATAGTTTGACACTAAATATCGTCTCCATCAATATGTGTTGAAATAAAATAAAGTTGCCAGTGTATGAACAGGCCATTTTCTTAAGATTAATGCATTGGAGCATGTAATGCTTTGAGATGTAATTTAAAATTTGAAAGTTTTATCCTCTCAAGTGTTTTATAAATCCGTCCCCACTGACTCAGAGTACAGCAGAAGTGCACAATAGGCCTGCAGAAAGTCATTCTGCAGCACTCAGACTGGAACAGAGGCTCACCAGGTGACTTTAGTGGCGAAGGAGGCCAGTGTGACGGGACAACTTGGCTTTCCCAAGCTGCTCTGCACCAACAGGTGTCCCCACAGACAGGAAGGAAGATCTCTAAGCGGAGGAAGCAGCACAGGGCATCACGCAGGGACGAGGCAAAAAAAGGGCAACTCTTGTGAGGGGGAGCAGGAAATAATTTGGCCAGTTTAGAGTCCAAGAAAAGACAACATCCTTCTTTTAAGACACATATTATGATTTTGCTCTTATGTGATGTTGTCTCAGCCCTCCCCCTCTCTGATTAAAGGTAAAACAAACTCCTTTGCTTTTCATGCAGCTCGTTTTTGCGCAGCAATTCAGAAGAAAAAAACATTTGCAAAAAGCCAAAAGATTTCTGTGACATCTTTGTAGATTAGAGGAATGCATCCCTGTCTGCCTCCGCTGTGTAATTCTACATGACATTTCTATTATGCGTGGAACTGATATAATCTCCTCAGTCCGCTCGGCACTTTTATTTAAATACATCTCTCTGCTATTCCCTGAGAGAGTAAATTACAATTAACACGATTATAACCTCACAAAATTGTGACGGGAATCAATTAGGCTGCGAGCAGTATTTCATAGCCCGGTAATGTGTTGGTCGAGATTGCTTTCATAAATTATGAGGGACAGCGCAGGCGGAGAAAATGCATGTATGCAAAACACTGTCAGAGGAAAATTAAAACGAAATGTTTTACATATTTTTCCATTAATCTAAATGGGACCCGTGTGGCAAGGATGGTTTTATTCTAATTCCCCGCCCGGGGATGCCCAAATAATGACTTGATGTTTTAATAGACTTCTAATGACAATATATGACAAAGTAATTGCAGCAAAAGATTATTCTAAAGCAATAAAATACCTCGTTATTGTAGCTGCAGCACAGTTTGAGAAGTGTAAACCTATTAGCAAAAATGGCTTGAGATATAACGTGTGCAGAGCTGATCAACATAAAACATTTAGTTTAAGCCAATTAACTCTGTTTCAATATTTAGGAATATTGTTTAAATAAATTAGAGCTTTTCTTTTTTCTTTTTTTTTTTTGTTTAAATAAATTAGAGCTTTTCTTTTTTCTTTTTTTTTTTCTTTTTCAAAATGGCTCCAAAAGGCCATCATGTGAGAGAAATGTGACACAACTATTACAGTCGGTTGTTAATTTTGCAGCAGCCCTGAGGCAGACAACAAAATGTTTTTTTAATTATCAATTATGGCTCTCAAAAATAATAATAAAAAGGCTTTAAATTAAAAAGAAATTAGCTCTGTTATACTTTCTTTTCAAGACTGGCATTCTTATCTTGTAGGAATGTGGAATAAGCTGCCAGAAAAGTGGTTGCACCGGGTTTTTTTAAAATTAATTTAAGCATAAAATAATGATGATAATGTAAAATAAATCAAAAGCTGTTAATAAAATCTTCACTTTTTACTTTTATTTATTCTATTTGGGTCATTTTTCTATTACTGACAGGCTGCACTAACATTTTCTGCTGCTTTATTCTGAATATTAGAGGAATAATTGTTTAATATTTTCCCTCTGAAACCACAGAAAGCAGTGGTTTTCTTTCCTTAATTCCCCGCTGCTGACAGCCGCATGTCCGGCCCCATTTCTTTCCCTCCTCTCTCAGTCTCTGTCTCTTCTCCAGTGCGTTTGCATGATATGAAATTCACCGCGGCCTGCGTGTGCTGCCTGAGTGATCTGGCACATGTGGACCATTACTAACTTCATTTGAGGAGACCTTTTGTCTGAGTGTCCCCGTCAGCGTGGCAGTGCGAGGGGACGGAGCGGCGTGTCACGACTCTGGATCAGACATGTTAAATCCCAACTTTTATTTCTTTTCCCACCTTCATATTGTTATATTTTTAATGCAGCATCATAAACACACCTCCATAAGGCCTCATGTGACGCAAAAATCATTTTAAAATTGCCTAAAAATACATTTTCTGTACAAATTTTGCTCATGTAAGTGGATTTTTTTGGTCAAAGCAGATCAAATTTAGTCAGTTTTATCCCAAAAAAAGCTGCCTTGACAGGTATATAAATATTTTGGAGCTGTATAGCTGCAGCCCACCTGCACTATCATAAAGGTGATGGGCGTGGAGGCGACTTCTCTGTTTAATTTAACCCACCAAACACTCCCAGGCCTCCTTACATTCGAGGCCTTGCGTGCTTCCTGCAGAGTTTAGCTCCTGGAGGTCCGTTTCTCTTAAAGTCCAGGCAGCCCGGGGTGTGTTTACCTGGCGGGTTAATATCATCTGCAGTTTGTGAAGACAAAAAATAAAGAAATGAAACACACGTGAGGCTGTTAACATCCTCCCCCTCAGAGGTGTTGTCTCCTATGCAAATTAGGATGCTGTCCCATTAAAAAAAAAGTAGTTAAATTCTAGTCGGGTTTTCTTTTCTTTTTTTTTAATATAGGTAAAAATATTTTTAGGTGACTTTACCTTCCTCCTCTTGGCCTGACTCCCCCCAGACTCCCTTCTCCTTAACGGGCTCAGATCAAAGGCTGACCGGCCCCGGCGGAGACCACTAAAATCCGCCCGCTTTGTCTGCTGTTGCCAGGAGTGAGGAAGGGTGTCGGGGAGGAGGAGGAGGAGGTGGTGGTGGAGGAGGAGGAGGAGGAGGAGGAGGAGGGGTGGCATGGTAATGAGACTCGTTACAGAGCGACAAAAAGTCTCTGCAACTTTTTCGTTTCTTTTTTTTTTAACCTCAAGTGTCCATCTGTCGTCAGATCTGACTCAAGTTTCATGTACTTCAACTTCACTGCAGCACTTTTATTATATATATAATGTACTTTATTTCCAGTGGATGACATCAGCATATTTTCATGTTAAAGTCCAAACAATAACCTGTCATCAGTGCGCATTTTTTCCATCCGAAATTTGGATGAAAATGTCTCCGTATCTCCATATTTGCGCACCGTTAATTGAATGACTAGAGCCGCACCTAAGAGTTCCTCCTGACTCCTGTTTGTTTGTTTGTTGTCCCTGAACGCACCAGACAAGACAGACCAATAGAAACTTTACGCGACCGCCACAGACAGTTTAAGGGAGTTTAAAAAAAAGTAACAGCACCTCATAAAATGAACATGTCTGCGGAGGTCTGTGGCCATACACAGACACGAGCGCAGATCAGATCTCACACCTGCCTCTAGCAGCTAATTAGGCAGTAAAATGTAAAGCCAGTGCCAAATGACTGATGGCTTCCATATTTTTCTCCTATTGGAAATGTGATTAAACATTCTTGGACACCAATGCGCATATAGGCAGGGTTATTCGACTTTACGCATATAAAATGTGTGTGCGCACTGATGCGCGTCTGATCCTGCTCTGCTCCCTTTGTTCTTGTCTGTTACCTGGATGGTATCAATATCTGAGGCTCTTATGTGAACGGTTTCACTTTAGCTTCATTGAACCTCACATTCTTTTCGATTAACACGATGTTTTGGAGAAAATGTATGACTTTTTTTGGACATTGAGAACTTTTTATGGAGTGTTTTAGTGGTAAATTAGAGGGTGTGTCAACTGCATGCGTCAGAGTTTAAAGTTCACAACCAAATATTGATAATAAATTAATAATATATGCTGTTCCTTTTGAACTTTTCACTTCTAACGAGAGCCATTTTCCTCATTAGAATCATTTCCAACTTTATTTTGAGCGTTTAAATGATTTGAATTCGCTCATAAGTCCCCATTTCTTTGCACAATCGAAAACCAAGCTCCTGATCTGCACCCGCCTCTCTGTCTCTCTGTGCCGTTGAGCAGGTGGAGGCCGCGCACCTGCACACACAGCTGCGCGCACCTTGTTATTGCTGCCGCTGCTTGACGCACAGATGAGCGCAGCACACGGCCAACAACACAATCCCGACAATATAAACCTCTCCAGTGCCACCGCTCTCAGCCTCAGCGTGCTTCACTTCTTTTTTTGTGTGTATGCAGGGGCACCAACACATGCACTATTTCTTTGAATAATTTGGGCGCGCTCATCAGTAATTCCTAAATAGAAATAGCAAACAAAACATCTGTTTTTATTAAATATTCTGTTTGCACAAGCAGGACATGGATGTGTATATTTATATATCCCAACCGTCTCGCCGTCTATCTCTTGTTTGTCATGCTCCGGACTTCAACATGACACCATCTAATCCAATTAAACACGATAACCCTGGACTCACGTATTATTCTCTCCTTTTTTCCCTTCAAGTTGCTGACAAGCACTCTTGGTTTTGTGTGAAAGAGAGAGTCAAGAGCCCTCTCTTAATCCCGGGCACGACTAGGAGTGATTGAAAAGTGAAAGAAACCCCTCATTGGTCCTCGAGCTGGATGGTGTTTTCTTTGTCCAGTACTCTGGCTTTTTGTTTAGCCCCGGTCATCACGCATAGCACTCCATTCTTCCAGCTCTTTAAAGGGGAAATCACGTCTACTGAGCTGGTGACAGTTATTAGTTTGTGTCAGGGAGGAATCTGCTTTATTGAAACGTAGGAAATAATCACAAGTAGTCTCATTATGTTGCAGTTAAAACTTGCTGTAATCCAAGCAGAAAGCTAATTAGGATTTAGGAAACAATTCTAATTTTTTTGGTCATTTAAAGTGTGCCTAATTAGTGGTTTGTTTAAATGGTTTAAGCAGATTAAAAAATGACATAACATTCACCCCTCTCACACACAAGCAAACTTCTGCGTAAAATTTCTGAAAAACATCTGAATAATCACAATTTTTCAAATATAAAAAATACTGGTAAAACATGCATGTAAAGTTTCATTGTGCTGTTTAATTTTTTTTTTCTATTTTTAAAGTGTTTCTGGTGGAAAAAAAGGCGACGTGGTTGCGAGAAGCAGGAGCCGACATAACATATTGTAGGTGTTGCAAAATGACAGGTAATTGACATTAATCCGCTCTCTCTGAGACTCAGGGGGGATCTAAAGTAAATGGGGATACGGTTAATGAAGCACCACTTGCCCTTTGAATCTCGGTCACAGTGTGCAGCGGGGAAGTTTGGAGAAACTTCATCCGTTTACTTTCCCGTTGCCTGCGTCATAAAATATGACGAGGACTTCTGTGACAAAATGGTGAGGAAATATTGGACTGTTGGAGCGCGTGCAGTCACAATTAAAAAGCAACAAACTCTGGATTATTAGCACGTGAACTTTTCCAAGTGATGACTCAGTTTATTGCGCTCAGTTTGTGTGACATCTCTGAGGCGTTGTGAAATTGATGCGTGCCTAACAGGCTCTAATAATGCGCCATTACCAATAGCCTTTCAGTTTCCCCGCGACCGCGAGGGTTGTTATTATGCTTATTATAATTCATATTGGGAGTCCTCCCTATAGGAGCTGTGACAGACAGACAGAGGCCAGGTGGGAGAGGTAGACTCGGAGCGTAAGGAGTCGCACCTCTCCTCTCCATGCGCACGCCGCTCGGTGCTACAGGGGCCTGCGTAATGAGGGCACCTATGGGGGCCCTCCTGGATGGAGAGGTGTCCTAACCTCGCCACGGCCGGTCAGAACTGAAGCACCGACACCTGCGCGTCACCCTCCTCCTCCTCCTCTTGGCTCCCCCCCCGGGGGCAGCGCCTGCCACAGCCCCCCCATCACATAGAGTTCATACTCCGCGCACAACTTTTGACAACGATAATGATGTGCATGGTGATGCTGAAAATCTAAGGAGGGGCTGCAGTAGGGAAATAAGGACTCTCCGTGTCTGTGCAGGGGAGGGGCCCCTTGCATTTGCTCCTCAGGACCAATTCACTTCTGATAGAAAAGCACCACTCTGCAGCCTCCCACTGAACTGATGAATGCATAATCTGCTGGCCAGTCCTCTCACAATCCTGAAAACAGTTTATATTCAAATCTCTGCTATAAAACATAAAAACAGACACAAACAAAACAAGTAATGTTTATAATCATTCTCCACCTTATATTTTTTGAATTTTGGGCGAACTATCAGTCATGGTAGCAAAATATCGCCATCTCTCAAGGTTCAGTGTGACTAAGATGGATAAGCTTTGATAGTTTGTGAGATATACTGTCATTTACCATGGCAAGTGTCTAGGAAGGGCCAAAAGGTGCCCATCCCCAACGGAGCTGGCCTAATTATACAATTAGTCTTGTGATTGGGACAGTCCAGAGCTAAGTGTCCTGTGGGACAACCAGACACATTATGGCTGTCATCAGTATCTTCACAGCAAGTAAAAGAGCCCAGCCTAATAAGTGTGCTGCGTACGTCCTTAGATGAGGTGGAGGGTCTCTTTGATTCAACAGAATTTCTTGAACGCCAGCGAGGGCCAAATGTCTTCTCTGCAGCACAAAGCGAGGCAGGGACTGGAAAAAAAAAAAAGTGTATAGAGAGCTGTTTCCTGGACCCCATTAATACCATAGGTCATCTTGGTATTCAATCATTTATGTCTTAAGCCTCATCTGGGGCCTCAGCGGACCAACACCACATCTCTTTGAAGCCATCGGTCAGATGGAGACCCCCATATCTCAATCTCATTGCCTATCCAGCCATATATCCTTTCTGGCTTATCCCTGGTCAGTTGGAAACATCAAGACACCACATTTTCTTCTGCCCATCCAGAGCCATATCTGTCATTTCCAAACCCAAGTCTGTTAAAGAGAATGGGCGTGAGCCTTGTGATGTTTGGCTTCCACGCAGACACCTCCATGAAGTCAGAGGGAGGTCTTGGCTCTGCATGGTTGAGGAGGCAGTGGTGCCTCCACACTGGATACTTTACTGCTTGTGCACTGGCTTATCACATTGGATTAGAGCTCCAACAGTGAGACTGGAAACTGAGGATGATTGGTAACCAACTTCACCAGTTTGCCCATGATGAACGTAACTATGTGGAGACAGTCAGGTGTTCGTAGAGTCAAACCCTTATCTCTCACTGTCCTTTTTTATTACCAAGACTGATCCTTGTCTGCTTGTGTTCCCTCTCTCCTTACCTGAACCCTCTTCCTTTCCTCCTCTCTCCTCTCCAAGGATGCCCCCTCTTCCCTTCCCTCCAGCTGCGATAGAATGATTTCCCCCCACTCTAAATGCTGACCTTTTCTGCAATAAAAACCAGATGCATTCAGGGCCCGCCATCTGATGTTGGAGGCGTGATAGTTCTGCACAAATCTGGTGCTGATACCAATCTTTGCCCACAATGGAGAAAGTGATGGTGAGAAAGAAGACACAACAGAATGGGGGTGGATTAAAATGGTGGACTGGCACTATGCTTTTGAAATCATGTTGATCAATCATAGATAGGGTTTTTAAAAGATGTGTTTGGTTGGAATGGAAGGGAGATACATAGATTTGAATTTGATCAGTTGTGGTCAAAGTAATCCCTTAGAGAAATCACCAGAGGCCTTCGTCTGGTGTTTCTGTCCCAGGTTAGTTTTTAAGTAGCAGCATGTCAGACGTAGACTGTATCATGGAGTGTTTTGGTGCCACTTTTCTTTGTCCCTAAGCAGCCATTTACAAAACAAAATGCTTATTCTAAAATAAGCAAAACAGATTCAGAGTCACGCAGGATGTTCTTCATGTGCCAGAGACAACGCTGCTTCTTTTACTCTCAAGTACAGTGCGAGCAGAATCATCCCTGGACACAAATCAAAAATATCCTACACTTAAAAGTCCATCTGCTTCTCTTTTGATAGAGTATAGAGTTCACCATCTCCCTCCACCCCGTCAGTTTCCAAGTACGCTGAAGCCTACATCCTGCATTTAGAGGCTTTTAGGAAAGCCCTGTCATTCAATAAGAGACTACTGGGGCAGCATGCTCACGCTTATCTGCACTTTAGTTCCTACTTTCCGGCCGGTGGGCTATATAAGGGCCAGGTAGCAGGGCCCTGGCTCATGCGGTTGTCCGTGGACGACCTTGCTCTCCTCACCTACTGCCTTGGAGTGGCTCCCAGTCCTGGGATGGGGCTTTGGACCGGCACCAAGTCTCTACCCCCACAGATGTTACTGAGCCACCAGATATTATGTCAGTTTCTGAGTGATGTATCATGCTCTTCTGAATAACAGTGCATGACTGTAAAGTAGCTGTGATGCACGTGACAGCAGAGAATCAGTGAAGTAAACCCTCATCCTTTAAAAGATTTAGTTAGAATGGTATAAATATGGCTGCACTGGTGATGCACTAATCTGTCATGTTTCCACTTTAAATATTAACCACAATTAGATAGGTTGCTAAATTTATTTGAATGTAAGAAATCTACTTTATGTAATTGAAGTGATATATTTTATTTAATTAATCTCACACTAAGATTAATTTCAGATTTTAAAATATAATCTCTTAGTGCTGGTGCAAATATGTAGAGGCCACCCTTATGGTACATTTAATTGCAAATTTCCAACTGAATTTCTCTTTGATTATTGATTTGTTTCCTCTCATGTTAAAATTGTTTTTATTTTTCACTTTTTACTGTCTATTAAAAAAAAATTAAAAATAGAAAAAATACACAAATTAATTCCAGGATGGTAAATGAAGACACATATTTTAAAAAATAATTTGGAGAAATATATTTATTTTATGCTTTGACTCATATGAAACGTTTTAATGTATTTTTATTTATTACAATTGATGAAATAAATTAAGGAAAAACTATTTAAAATAAGCCTTCACTAACAGAGTTGCAGTGATATGTTGTTATGGCTGCTAGTTTTCTATTTTAGTGCCTCTTAGCTTTAGATTGAAGGTGAAAAACAACTGTCTACATGCCAAGAACAAACCAAAGTGCCTCCCAACACACACTGATCTGCACAGGTTGTGATTATATTTAATTGCTACGAAAACGCCATCATGCTTTTAGGCTGCTGAGCAAAACATATGAAGAAAAGGGGTATTTTTTTGTCATTAAAAATACAAAAATCCTGATGTGCTCACTGGATAATTGATTTAATGAAGTTCCTATGAAACTAAAAACCAAGTACAGGTCAGTTGAGTAACCCCCCGGCGCGCCCATTGTCAGATGTTTAACTCCCGCACTCCTTTGGGAAAGACATCGGGGCTAATAGGTGAAACCACAGCTGCTGAAGTTGGGCTGGAGAGGAGCGACATTCCCTCCTGCACACGTCCCAGAGTCCGTGCGTAAAACCGGGCATTAGAATTTAAAGTTTCCCCCCAGAGCTTCCGCGATCCGAGCATCAGGAGGAATCAGGAGGAAAGAATCCTTCCTCAAAAAACACACACAAGTTTGGAGTCGCTCCTTTAACTTGCTGCCGAGTTGTCCCCTGCAGGCTGCCAGTGCATGTACTGTAAAACCTATAGTGAGTGTTTCGCAGAGCAGAATAAAAGCAGAGTCTGTGCGCTCGCTTCTGCAGCAGGAGGAAGGGAAAAAGGAAAAAAAAACAGCTCCGTCTCAGTCTTTGGAGTTAAGAGTCTGGAGTTAACTGAGGGGGGAAAAGAGGTGCAACAGCAACTGGACTGCGTTGTTTTTCTGACTTGATCGTGAAACTTAAGACAGTAGGCAGGTAGGGAGCGTGGAGAAAAGTTGGCAAAACGCCTGGAGAGCAAATAATGTGGCCGTGAAACCCGCGAGTTTGTAAGAAAGAGGAGAATCTGAACAACGGAGGCTTCACACTGTGAGAAAGTTTAGACTTTGGGCGCGCAAACAGGTGTAAGTGATTGGACGTTAAATGTATTTGTAGTTCAAATCAGTACTTAATTTCACAGCAGAGTTTTACAGTGCACAGATATTATGGTGTCACTAAATTAAAACCCTCCTTTCTTGGGGATTTATAGTGTATTTAGAGGCATTTTTTATTACCCACATTAGGCAACATAAAAATGAGGGGAACTGTTTCTTTTCCTCTGAAACGTGGCCTATATTTCAGTGAAGTGCTCAGCCTGTTGGGCTTTAACTTCACTTAAGGGCAGGGGCGTAGGTTGTGTTTAAAAGCACTGGATGGGGGGGCACATTAAATGGCGGGGTCCGCCACAAAATCTTCAACATTTAACACTTAATTTTTTTTGCATTTTAGTGCATTTTTATTCACCGATTTGTGCTTTTTATTACGCCAAAATAAAAGTCCTTTCCATGTTCATGCTTTTATTCAAGGGGGATAAATGTTTTAAATATTGAGGGGGACATTTCCCCTGTTTGTGCTCCCCTGAAATCTACACCTGTAATGTGCCAAATACATTCTACTATTTACCCACACTCCCTATTTCTTATTTCCAGGGGTCTTTACTTCTGCTAATCACCCCATTCTTATTATTCACATGTCATGTGTCATGTTTATGAGCAAGAGAAGTGAGAAGAGAAGTGATTTAATGTGAGCAAAAAGCAGCCAAAGCTGTCACAAGGTGCTGCTGTTCTGCTGTATTTGGTTTCCGGGTGGGTGGGTGGGGGGGGGGGGTGGTGTCGTTGGATGCTTCCTCACACCTGCTTTCTTGCGCACAAAAATAAACCCAAAGTTAAATGTTAAAAAGCATCTTTTACCCCACAAATGTGAGCACTGTGTCTGTCGCCGTCAAGGTGAGCAAAACACGCCATCCCAGGCGCAGGTGCTCGGATCAAATGACCTGCTTTTTTTTTTTTTTTTAACCAGAGCCTCTTAACTTTTGTGACCAAAATGATCACTTCACAAGCCATTTTTCGTGCGCATTGTGCCAACAGCATTCAGGAGATGGATAATGCTTGTAAAGTCTGACAAGACGGCATTTGTTTTGGTTCTACGCTCGTCTGAGAAATTATCATTCAACCCCTTTAAAGGGCGCAATTGAGAAGCAGCGGCGTTTTCACTGCGACTTTTCGCTTTGTCCTCTCCAAAGTGGCGTCTGCATGTCTGACTCTGCCAGTTACTGATTTGCAGGCAGTATGTTAAGGTGGCCCATGTAAGTGATTTCCACGGGCATCCCACTAAAGGAGAACAAATCGCTGACAAAGGAGTGCCTTTCCCATTCAGCGGCGTCGTTAGGACAACCAAAAAGTATTTCTCAGATAATAAGTTCTACTTCAAAGCGTTTCTCACTGAAGGGTGACTGCTTCACTCCTTTTATTAAGTCTCCCCTCCTTTTAATGCCGAAGGAACTGTCTCTGGTTATTTTTCATCGTGTTTATTTTGTAACATTCATTGAGCTCTTGTTTCCAA
Source organism: Epinephelus moara (assembly GCF_006386435.1). NCBI lineage: Eukaryota > Metazoa > Chordata > Actinopteri > Perciformes > Serranidae > Epinephelus > Epinephelus moara. Next base: position 14,223,347 of record NC_065512.1, on the reverse strand, counting down.
ACAGGACCTACAAGAGCAGGCGACTCTTTGGGCCCTTGGCCCTGTAAAAGTCCACGCACAAAACCAGAGGAGGCCCACAAGTGCTTATGCTTTGAATGAAGCAGCAGATTGAGTGTTTTTGGAAATGCTCAGAGGACAGCTATAAAATTGATAAAGGCGCTGTAAGACAACAGAACAAACCTGCAGTTGTTGCTTTAAAAAAAACGCTGCTTGGGTGTTTTTTATTTCCTGGCCTGTAAAATGTGATATTGTGGATTGTTTGCCTTCTGATCAAGTGTTTGCGTTTTATGGCTGCAGTCCCAACATCCTGCAGGTTGACCTGAGTCATGTGTCTTAATTGATGCAGCGTGGAAGCTCAGAATAATTTCCAGTGTGTGTTTTTCTTTTTTTTCGCAGTTTTTACGCACAGTGTAACCAGGTGTGTTTTCAGCTTGCGTGTCATCTACCTGCCACCGGTGTTTTCTTGCTAACACACATTTCAGCAGAGGGTGCATCCTGAGCTTTGATTATAGTTCATTTAGTGGCAGTTAGTGTTTTTCAGACACATTCAAACGTGCGCGTCTCACTCCCCAATTGCCATAGAAATCCTAACGCACCATGAAGACTGTCAAAGCGGCCAGCCTTCCTCTCAGAAGCTGCAGCCTTTGAAGTGGTGCAGGACTCGCGTTGGTCAATTTTAATTCTATAGACTGGACAGGCAACTCTTTGAAAGTGAGATTGTGCGTTTTAATGGAGGAAATAAGAGGGGGAACTTGTTTTATACACTCTATACAAGGCCTTGCGCATTGTCAGATATCTTTTTATCTTTTATTTTTCCCATGAATGATTCATGCCTCGGCTGCTTTGTGCTGTCGCGCCTTTCAGAGGTAGCGCCATCAGGGGGCTATAAGTTTTCCCATTAGCTCAGTGATTAGTTTATACCAGCCTCCTTGGCCCGTCAGGCCTTTTTCTGCACATAACAGTGAATATTTTATAGAAATGCCCGGATAGGAAGTGAACAAGTCTGCTTTTTCATCTCAGGTGAGAGTGACATTTATGTTTTGCTCACTCTCATTTACAACCCACATTAAAAATCTAATTATAGGCAATAAATGCACAGCTTCCAAAAAGTCTCACAGCCACAAAACTCCAGCTGAATTTCTGCCACTAATTTTCTAATTCCCAAAATCCAGTCATTAACCATAATAATGTGACACTTGCTAATTAGTTACTGTATATGTCCTGTTTTTTTTTATTAAGTTTTAGCATGAAATTTATATTGTAAATTTAATTTTGAACATCAAGGGTCTGCACAATCATAGCTGATTCATCTCTTTTTTTTTTCTTCTTTTTTTTTTGTTATCCATCATGTCCAACGGCACCATGCACCTCAAAGAGAAAGACAGATCACTACAAAAAGGCATGCGAGAAAGGGACGTTTCACATTACACAGCCTATTCAAGTAAATGTTTCTTCTTTTACAGAACACAATTTAAAAAAAAAATGGGGGAACAGAAAATTAACATAAAATTAAAAAAAAACAAAAAAACATCAGCAGGGTACTATGCATCACCAAAACTGATATTATTATTCTTTGGTGTTCCTGTAATTCCAGTACAACATTGATACCAGCAAATAAATTACAATGTACAAAAAAAAAGATGAAGAAAAAACAAATGTAATTAAAAACTACACAACATTCACAAGCATCAGTACAATTACATATATACAAATCCTACAGGGTCAAAGCCTGTCAGTGTAGACATTTAGGGTCTCAAGGGACGTACTCGTACTCTTTAAACGAGCATAACACTTGTGTACTTTTGCATAAAATATAGTCTTAAATAGTTCTTAAATATTACAAAATTCCATCCAAACACATGTATTGTATAAATCTGAAAAGGTAAATGAGAACCCTTAAGACACTCACATGTTTGCCTCCTCTTTTTTTTTTTGTTTCTTTTTTTAAATCTCCTTATTGGTTTATCAAAGTTTGTACCACATGTTAAAGAAATCACATGAATTAAAAAAAAAAAAATCATCTTCTAGATTAACATTTGTTGCCACTGGTGGGGTCAGAAGCTGTACCATTTGTTTTCCTTAAATGTCTGGACGATGACAGTGATTGATGGCAGGCGAGTTATTAAACTGCAAAGGGGGGATGATGGGAGGTCACATGAAAGATGTCATTTCAGAACACCAGTTGAGTCTTGAGCCATGCGGTTAATTAAAGCCTGCATATTTGCTCTTGTAGAAAATAAATTTGGAGTTTTATTCAGAAATTAGCCTTAAAATTTTTGGTGCTTTTCATATAAGAGGCGAGGATATTAAAGTTTAAATTTGAATGTCAGAGCCAAATGTTTTATTTTGATAGTTTTGGTGTACATTTTAAGAAAGGTCAAGGGGTCACCTCTGGGAAATTCCTCCTCATTTTGTTAGGCCTGATTTGCATCCACGATACAAGAGAATTATCTGCGTTTAACAACACTACAGTGTAAAAGAACTCATCAATATCCCAGGCGCACGGATCTACACACTTGAACGGGTCAACTGGATGACAAGTTTGACAGTCACGTGGTTGTAAACAGGGGCATCAGAGCATCGTCCTCGGGTCTGAATTTCTGAAAGAGTCCTCGTCGTCTGAATCCGACGTTGGCACATCGCTGGAGGGGGTGTGGAGGTGGTTGGGTCCCCCGCTCCCCTGGCACACGTACCACTCGTTGAGGTTGGTGACCTGAGGGGAGAGGTTCGCGGAGCGGTTCCTGTGCGGCTCCGAGTTGGGAGACAGAGGGTCCCCGAGTGGGTTCGTGGAGGATATGTAGGTGACGTTGGTGGAAGGGGGCGGCGGGGACTTGCAGTGCACTTTCATGTGCTTCCGCAGCGAGCTCGGGTGCGTGTAGGATTTGTCACAGCCGCGCACTTTGCAGTAGTAAGGCTTGTCGCTGGTGTGGACGTGGGAGTGCTTCTTCCGGTCGCTGCTGTTGGCGAATTTTCGGTCACAGCCGTCGAACTCGCACTTGAAGGGTTTCTCTCCTGGAAGAAATGAGAAGCAGATTCAGTCAGTGTCACGTGGGAGAATGTCACTTGTTTACATTTGTACAAGATTAGAGCTGGAAATCAATTCTCCATACCTTTTAATAAACACAACAATTTCTCATTAAGTGCTGAGTGTAGCAGCCTGTGCCTCTCCTCTGGGGCTTCCTCTCCACTTTTCTCTAAACATCTACCAGAGCCCACTACTCCACACCCACTTGTCCAAAGCATTTTTTCCTGTGTGAACACGTGTAACATGCCTTTAGGCCTTCTGGGTACATGTATGTGTGCATGTGTGTGAGGGAGGGAGAGGGGGCACTCAGGAGACCACCAGGAGCCGTTTATGTACCGTGATGGACTCTGGTTGTAACTCATCACACACAAACACACACGTATTTTTTGATTATAGCCTCCATGGTGCATATATGGGATTGTGGATTGGATTGTAGGGAACTGTGCCTTGCTTTTTAAAATTGATAAGCAATAACAAGGTGCCTCAGACCTTTTGGTGACGTATATTTTTGCCTGACTTATTTATTCCCCCTGGAGATTTTACATCATTCACTAAGGTGTAAAGGCCTGGTGGCATCAGGCCCACATTAAGCTCCCTCTTCGCCAAAACACGACCTTCAAACAGCTATCAAAAAGAGCACTCATAAGATTTTGAGGAAAGTTACAATGCTAGGAGCCTTGGAGTTGCAGCACTGAGCAGCTCTGACCATTTCACCACGACGCAGTTGTTTTGGTCTGACAGTAAATATCCGGGGAGATTTCTCTCCACACAGCAATGCAGAGGTTGCAGCCTACAGCTCCTGCTCTTTATAGTTAACAGTAAGCCGGTGCATATGGCTAATAAATACAGCACATGTTAAGATATCTTTCACCATGTATACACACAGCCGCCGATAAATAAACCGAGCTTTTGCGTAAACGTCCTACGCCTGAGGATAATTACATTTACGCGTGTTCCAGCGCTGTCCTGCACGTACGTAAGCACGTTTTACAAATCATATGCCTTAATCCTCTCACGCCTACCACGAGCGTCTCAGCGAGTGCATAAGTTTATATTTAAGAAAGGAAATGAAACACGTTTACTCACTGTGCGAATGCGTCATTCAGTACAACTTTTTTCGCTCGCTTGTGTGCGCAATTACGCACGATCGCACTGACTGTCCGTTTAAGTGATGTGAATAACAACACAAGGTGTCCTCGGGTAGATTCACCCGATTATTTTTTTCTCAGATGACATAATTATAAGTACTGACCTGTGTGAGTCCTCTTGTGAATCTTTAAATTCTCCGATCGAGCGAACACTTTTCCACAGCCCGGGAACGGACACGGGAAGGGCTTTTCTCCCGTATGAACTCGGATGTGATTTATCAGTTTGTACTTCGCTTTGAAAGCCTTTCCTTCCCGTGGACATTCCTCCCAAAAACAGACGTGGGAGCTCTGCTCCGGTCCCCCGACATGCTCCACCGTGACGTGGTTGACCAGTTCGTGCATGGTGCTGTAAGTTTTAGAGCAGGGCTTTTTTTGACTTTGCTCCTGGTCAATCCATTTGCAGATTAGCTCTTGCTTTATGGGCTGCCGCATGTATCTTAAAAACGCCCCCGCCGCTCCGTGAGGAGCAGAAGCGATGTTCACATTGAGGTTCATGGAGTTGTAGCTGTGGAGAGAAGAGGGTCCATAGTGCTCCGGCCTGTGCCCGAAGTGCTCTGGCCTGCCGTAGATGTCCCCCGGTATACCCAGGCGCATCTGCCCATTGAGGGCATGGTGATGGGCACCTGGGGACGCCTGGTCGTGAAGTCCAGTGAAAAGTGAATGGGCCCCACTTTCCGTGTGCCCATAAGCACCTGTTGGGGAGATGAACATGCCATGGTGATGAGGGGAGGAGGCGGAACTATGCTGGTCGCCAAGTGCATGCATAGCAGAGGCTGAGAGTTCTCTCCTGAGGATGAAGTCCCTGCTGCTTGAGTAGCCTGAGTGGGGGTGAGCCACGGGGAAACCAACTGTGGTCTGAGCAGAAGTGAAAGATGCCGCGGTCTGGGCTTCGTGATGGCTCTGAATGTGCTGAGATGGGCTAAGTTTGAGAGCATTTGTCTGTGCCATGTGCTCTGGTCCAAATGGAGTGAGTGCCACTCCGGGGTCGTTGCCCAGCTCCCCAGGGTGGAGGTGGGCATGGTGGGAGAGAGGGTGATGCCCCCCTAGCCCCGGGAAGCCTGTCATATTCTGATGAGGAAGGGGTTGAGTCGCTGCCAAATCCGCTAATCTTATCGCCGGATTCCTCTTGCTTAAAGGGGGTTCCATAACTACACTGACAAGTCCATCCGCACTCACCGCAATTGTTTTTCACCACACCACGCTCTCTAAAACATTAGGAAAATATGTATATAAGGGGTCTATAAGTTCTTTTGTCCGGCTTCTAACTCTGCTTGCTCCTTTTCCCACTCTGTCCTCAAGCGATTGGCAGAACATACAACAGTTGGAGGACACAGTGGGGAATACAGTTTAGAAATGGCACTGCGGGTATTGGACGGATTTCGGTGACTGGCAGTTAGGAGAACGAAGCGATTGGCTGTCGTTCAGCGCAGGGGCTCAGCAGGGTTCCGCCCCCTCACTCTCTTTATCGCTGTTGACTCCAAAAAGTTGTACTCACAAAGTTACCAGCAGATTCTGTTTGCGCGGCTTTCTGTTTACTGGCGCTGGCGCATGTGGATGACCGAAATGTCAGTTTATGTGACAAATGCAGCCGAGTTTATGTCTGGTAAAGTGTCTTTCTATTGATTTGATGTCGCCATTGAAAAAAAAGAGGGAGGACAAAAAAAAAAGCCCGCTGCTGGTGGATGGATGTATGTGACTATAAAGATGAGAGCAGTGTGTGTGAGGAGGAAGATAAAGTTTATTTATTTGGCATGATTTTTTTAGTCATCATAAATCATTTGCAAAGCATGCAGCTCCTCAGACTGACATGGTTTAGCAGAAAAATATAAAATAAAAAAAGAGCGCACCTGTGTGTGGAAGCAGTGCTAAATTATACAAACTATTTTACAGCAAAAAAAATACCGTAAAATAATGATTAAAAAAATTGAATTAAATAAAATCATCATGCGTATATTTTTTATTTTTATTTTTTTAAATAAAAAGTGTTATTTTTATCTCCCCCCTCACATTTATTATATTAAAATGACTGATTTTCTATATTTATAGATGGAAATATTATGGCTGCTGCTTAAATTTTAAAAGAAGCTTCCAATTGAATTTTATGCTCCCAATCATATTTTAATGCAGAATTCAGGAAAACCAATAAACATGTCTTAAAATTTTATTTGTCCTGACATTGTTCAAAATGCCTCAATAAAAAATTCCTATTAAAATAATCACTCTTGGCTTAAACATATTACAAGTAAAGACAGACCTTAGCGTGAGTTATAAACAGACTATCATAACCTATAAATTATATCAGTCATGTCCTGGAGGATCCTGTGAAAGGTGTCCTGTATTTTTATCCCCTGCATGTCACCAACATTCTGCAATCTTGGCTATAACTGGTAGATATTTGCTGTATTATATTTAAGTTCACCATGACGCATGACGCCGTCTGATGAGTCCCTGTTGACAGCAGGACGCGTACCTGTCATGGATATGTCTTCATCCACACACCTTTGCAGTCGACCTGTGAAGGCAAGCTACACGAGGAAAGTTTCTTTTTCTTTAAACTCGAACAGGAGCTGATCTTAGAAATATAAAAATATATGAATGAGCTCCACATGTTCTCACTCATGACTGTAATTGATTTCCATCGTGTTGGAGAGGGAAGGGTTTACATGTTATGGGCCTGTTGCACGTGCTGCTCTGTTGCAACTGATTTATGAAGTTGGTAATTAGAAACACTGAATGGAGAGTTAATGTGCAGAGTTCTAAAATGGATATATGTAGGTGTTAAAAATTAATAATATTAAATATGAATCAGTTGCAGTAAAGGTTGTCGCTGCTTCTGCATCAGTTTATTGCTTTATTTTTTATTTTATTTTTATGTGCACAATGACTTTGTGTCGTATTTGTATTTTTTTTTTTTAAGTCAGGATTTAAAACTCAAAAAATAAATAAATAAAAAATCCCTCCCATCTCCACATGTGTGTACCGCTGTCTCGGCGATTTAGTTAAATAAATAAAATATGCCCAGCTCCAATGGGAGCTTCTGGAAACCCCATAAAAAGCCAGAGGAGCAGTGGGTGCACTGTTTATGATTTGTTTAAGGGGCCCCTATTTTATACACATTAAATTAAACACCACATTAAATGGGCTCCTAATCCGCACAAAATTAACAGCAAGAATTATAATTTTGCTGAGAAAGTGGGAACAAGACCATCCACCGTCACCTGGCGCGTAATAACCGTCACAATTTGGGAATATCATGCAACTTTTTCTTGGTCACTGTGTCCCACAATGCAGCCGAGCTCCCCAAATTCATCTTAATCTTACATGTCAAATAAAAAGAAATGCCTCCATGTGGGAGTTGGTGTTGAATTATCTGATTTTATAAACTTTGGTGAAGGAATGGGTTAATTGTTTTTATGCCTTATAGCTCCCAAATTACCAAAAGCTGTCGATGGCTCAGACGGAAGTGGGGGACATCTCCCAGCTCCCTCCTCTCCCTCCTCTCCCTAAAACAAAGACGCTTTGTCATAAACAGGGTTATTTTACCAAAAGGAGTCAGGAGGGCAACATATGTGGTCTTAACGGGTCAGAGGTCAAACATCCATGAAACACAAGGTCACGGGAGCCACACAAGTAACCTTCCAGTGTGTCAACATATTGATATTGTCAGATAATAGAGAGGAGAAATAAGCCTTTGGCCCCCAGTATAATGCACAGGCACAGCGCCCCAATGTGATCAAGCCTCCTGACTTCATTGATTGGCTTTGCGTCATCCTGTACTTACACTTAAAATCTGTACTTTTAGTGCACGTATTCCTGTGATTTATATTTTAAATCTGTGCGCCATGACTCAGTGTGTGTTGCTGATCCTAAAACCTGTTGAAATACTGGTCTTTGGGGGATTTTCAATAGGCTAGACCCCCTTTCTTCTCCAAGCAGAAGGGAAAACCCGCAGCCATGTGCCTCTCTACCCGATAGATTTTTCCCCCTCTTTTTAATTTTCTCTCGCTTTTCTCCCTATCTGGGGAAGGTTTTGTGGTTTTCCAGAGAAATAAAGAACTTCTTATAGGGGTCGGCAGACGTGACTTTGAACTTGGATCAGCTCCTGCGTTTCCTGTGGTGCGGGTTGAAATAGACTTGGAAGAATGGCACACAACTGCTCAGCCTGTCCCACTCCGAGCTATGAGACACACAATTTCTTTAAAAAAAAAAAAAAAAAAAAAGTTTTAAAACGTTTTTTCCCTCTCGCCTTCACCTTTATTTGTCGCTTAGAGAGCACCGGAGAGCTGAGGCAGACTGAAGTGTGTTGTGTGAAGGAACGGGAGAACTTGTGGGATTTTTTTTGTTGTGAATTTGGTGAAAATGTAAGTAAACTTCCTTTGACTTGAACGCAGCAGCTGTGGTGCATGGCCTGTGTATCCCCCCCATTTGAACGCAGATTCAGTGCATGCTTGTGATGGAAAGTTGCCAGTAAATTAAGCATTTATTTAAAATGACTTCCCTCCGTCAGCTGTAATGTTTGTGCCTGTGTGCGAGCCTAAAAAGGAAATCACGTTAGGGAGGGACATTTGGATAACAATGTAAAAAAACTGTGTGTCTGCAGCCTATTGTTGTCATGATGGCATCGCTTCTGGGGCTGAAACAAAACAACACACACACACACACACACACACACACACACACACACACACACACACACACACACACACACACACTCTCCCAGAGAACACCACAACATCTTAATTCACTGCAAAACATCCGACTTTTACAGCTCCAACTTTATGATTGCGCGCTCAGGAGAGGCTCGACCTTATAGGTCACTAATGGTTAACTCGGATCTGAGCGCAGTTCACCACCATAACATGTAACTTTAATTGCTGTGGTGAATGTGAGAACCCACCGAGGAAACAGAACCAAGCGACATATGGAACCATTAAAAGAACCAACAACAACCACTGGCGGTTGGCAGTGTGAAGCACTGGAGCACCGCTAAAGGCCCAGTTGTGGTTCTACAAGCAGTGGAAAAACCACTGGACTCCATATGGAGCCACACACATGCTTTGTCAGCTGGGGAGAATTAAAGTGGCGAGAGATGTGAACTTTATCTTAACTAAATAAGAGATTATTACAATTTATCGACATTTAAAATACAAAATTAGTGTGTTTAAATTGAAAAATATATTCAGATTTTTTCCTACTTTTGTGTGCAAAGGAAGGGGGAGGTGTTACAGCAGTGCATAGAAGAAAAAAGTTTTGCAATAGTGCATTTATACTTATTTAGCATGCTTTTATTATTATTATTCGGCTATTTTTCTTCTCATTTTTTCTATTATTAAGTCTATAAATGCACCCTCACTTTTTAGTAGACTTTGTAGCTCAATAAAATACAATAATTTCATATGCAAACATTAATGCAAGGACATAATTTTAAACTATTTTCCTTCCTGCAGCCACACATTCATGCGTAATGGACATTTTTTCGCTATTAAGTGTCATTTTTGGTGTCTTGTTGTTTAATTCATGGCTGTATATTTACTGACACGGCTCCATGGAGGCTGGTACAGTAATGTGATCATGTTTACTTGCATTTAAAAAAGATTTCTTAAAAAAGAGCTGTTGCATTATATTTAGATGAAGTAAATAACCAGCAGTGAGCAGCTCCATGATCTATCCTTCTAGTTCACTTTCTTTCCCTCGTCTAAATATTTATATTCATCATTACCTCTCAACTGATGCCACATTTTTTAGCTTTCATACTACAACTTGGCACCTACCGAATATAAACAACAAAACCATGTTCTCTCTTCTCTCTTGTCGTGATCCTTTCGCGTGTATATACCCCCCAAAAATCCTCTCCTAAAAGTAGGCGGTAATTATTACTGGAAAATGGCGTTGCGCTATTAAGTCGCCAAAGCGCTACCTGCTATTGGAGGGGCACCTGGGATTGATGAGGCGCGGTGGCCAATGAGACTGCGAGGAATGAATGAACGGGCTCCAGTTAAAGGGGGCGGAAGAGGAGGTAGAGCCAGTCCACGGAGAAACAGGGACCCTCCGCGATAAACACAGGCGAGCCAGAGAAATAAATACATACCCAATCGGAACGGCGATTTTTGTGAGATGCTGCAGCCACTCTCCGCTCTGTGCGCGCAGAGGACACCTAGTAAGATAATTATTTAATTTCTTCGAGTGCATTTTGTGAACGCAGCCAGCCAAGAGAAGAAGGGAGAAGAAGACACGAGGAAACTCTTCACTTCGTTGCATTTGGATTTTTTTGCGGCACAAGTTAACTAGAAGTAAATTCAGCCTTCTGTAACGCGAGCTGATTTTATTTTATTTTTCCTCATGAGCGGAGCAGCGTTTTTGAATCACGCCTGATATGGTGTTTCCAAGGTTGGAAGTTGAATCGTTGCTTGCCTGCATCAACATTTGATTATTTTTTACCTTTAACTTATTCGCCTTGCGCTGATTTAAACAAGCAAAAAAAAAGAAAATCGCTTAGTGAAATAATGTTACTGGATGCTGGTCACCAGTTCCCCGGACTGGGAGTGGGGTCATTTGCCAGGCATCACTCAGCGAGCGAGATGCAGGAGAGAGACTTGAGTTTGGCACAAAATAGCTTTGTAGACTCCGCACACATGGGTGCGTTTAAGCTCAACCATGATCTCTCTCCGGGACAGAGCTCTGCCTTCACCACCCAGGCGCCGGGCTACCCCGCTGCGGCTTTGGGGGCTCACGCCGCCCATGTCACGTCGTATGCAAGCTCTCCTTTCAACTCAACCAGGGACTTTCTCTTTCGCAGTCGTGGCTTCGGAGAATCCTCTCCGGCGAGCAGCCAACATACTATTTTTGGCCCCACGGCGGGATCCCTTCATCACTCCCACACAGACACTCAAGGCCACATTCTGTTCCCCGGGATCCACGACCAGCACGGCTCCCACGGTTCCCCGAATGTCCTGAACGGGCAAATGAGGCTCGGACTACCGGGAGAAGTTTTCGGACGCTCCGACCAGTACCACCAGGTTTCCAGCCCGAGGACCGACCCCTACTCGGCCGCGCAGCTCCACAACCAGTACGGCTCCATGAATATGAACATGGGGATGAACATGGCAGCCCACCACCACCCCGGTGCCTTTTTCCGCTACATGAGGCAGCAGTGCATCAAGCAGGAGCTCATCTGCAAGTGGATCGACCCCGAGCAGCTCAGCAACCCGAAGAAGTGTTGCAACAAAACTTTTAGCACCATGCACGAGTTGGTCACGCACGTCTCCGTGGAGCATGTCGGTGGACCGGAGCAGACCAACCACGTCTGTTTCTGGGAGGATTGCGCCCGGGAGAGCAAACCATTCAAGGCGAAATACAAACTGGTGAACCACATTCGGGTGCACACCGGGGAGAAGCCTTTTCCATGCCCCTTCCCCGGCTGTGGAAAGGTCTTCGCACGGTCGGAAAACTTGAAGATACACAAGAGAACGCATACAGGTAATTATCCAAAAACAATGCAGCTTTTTTATTGATTTTATTTTAATAACAAGATTGGTGTAATTGCTGCTGCTAAGCCGGCGTGTGCATTTATTTCGCTGTTGTAAACATGTGCCTTGCCAAGAGTAAACACGAATTAAGATCTAATTATCAGCGGCTATTTTGGGCTGCTAAAGTAGATAGTATTCAGAGAAACAAAGTCGATTTAGGACCACATCCAGACATCCAGGAGAGAGGGCGAATTAGTTTGGGAAACTGGAATAATTTCTTCAATATATGGCCACATTTTAGGAAATAACCTGGTGTAAAACATGAGCCAAACGCGTGGAAAACATTTTTAAAAGTGCCTGTGTTTTGCTGTGTGGGGTAAACTTTAGAAATGGGTCAAAGGGGAGAGTGGGCGCGCGTTGCGTGCATCGTAGGGCAGACAGACTGGTGTAGTAAATCACATCAATTGGTTTAACGTAGCTTCGTCTCCATACTGCGCTTTGACGCCCAGCATTATTTCCCCTTTCCATATAGATTTTTCCTTGGAGGAATTATTTGCACTAAATTCCTAATCGATTTGCACTCCTTGTTTGTTTAGGAGTTGTGTGTTTTGCCGAGGACAGCAGCAGCAGTAGTGTTTAAAGCGTGAGGAATGCCTTTTGTTTTCTCATGCGTCCCCCTTTGATAGGAGCTAAAGGTGCTAGACAGGGCCATTACCAGCCTTTCACATTTGGACTTATTTTCTTGGGAAATACATTATGGTGCCGTGCCATGAAATTGGTCAGGTGCTAATTAGATTTTTATTGTCTCCCAGCAAATGGTTCGCCTTCTGTAGGCCTACTGAGGACGGCCTTATCCCCCCTTCCCTCTATCTCCCACCCCCCTCTGCAAATCACTATGCGCATTATTTATTAACTCCCCCATTTCTTTAAAATAAGCTTTAAACTTTGAATATCATGATTAGCATCACGCTTAGGCTTGTTTTTAAATTGTTTTTCCTTGCTGGGATTTTAGGGACACACATTCGCACTGTAACTTTTGCATTTGGATTTTACGCACAGCTCCTTGTTGTGACACTCAGCCCCGAGGCTTGTCTGTGTGAAAGAAAAAAATATCTGACTATGTTCTTCTTCTTTTTTTTTTTTTACCTGCAGGAGAGAAGCCGTTCCAGTGTGAGTTTGAGGGCTGCGACAGAAGGTTTGCAAACAGCAGCGACCGAAAGAAACACATGCACGTTCACACGTCGGACAAGCCTTATCTCTGCAAAATGTGTGACAAGTCCTACACACATCCCAGCTCCCTACGAAAACACATGAAGGTAAATTGGAGTTGTGCTGACTAGATAAATGTGTCTCAGGCCTTAAACGTTTATTACACACACATATGATTGTGTATTTTGCTGTGCATCTTGTGTTTGCATTACAAATACTCATTTGTCTCATTTTCCCCAGGTCCACGAAGCGTCCCCACCAGCATCAGACTCATCACCAGCAGCCAGCTCTGGTTATGAATCCTCTACACCTCCAGGCCTGGTGTCTCCCACCACCGAGACCCAAAGCAACACCACCCTGTCCCCAGCCTCAGCTGTGCACAACACCACCAGCCACAGTGGCCTATCCTCCAATTTCAGTGAATGGTATGTTTAGGACTAAGCTGAAATGAAGCAACACACACTCATTTCACAGCACTGGACCATTCAGCAGGAGATTGGGACACGTGCACACGAGAGGCACACAAAAAAACATTTGTTTATTTTATTATTTTTTGATTCGCCAGGGAAGATGACAATTACCAACAGAGGAAAAATATGTATAATAGTCGAGGTGTATTTCATATTGTAAATAATTACTAAAAAGCCCACTTTCCCATTGGTTGTGATAGTTTGTCAGTCTTTGGTGTATAGATGTTCCTTCAATGGTAGCTATTTCTCTAACTGGACTTTTAGTGCACATATTACGATAAAAAATTGTACTATAATGTTGAATATTGTGATCCTAAGGCAAATTGATTGTACTATACTAAACATCTATAAACTGGAAAGAGTGCCAAAGTTAACATTTAACTCAAACAGACCACAATATTATGCTTGTGAATGTATATTTTTAGTTTGCTGGGCTTAACTTGTGATGTTTTGTGCTTTGCAAGTTTGAATTGTGAAATACTATCTGGAAGATTGTGAGGAAAATAAACGTTGTGCCGTTCGATTTTCTGTAACTACACCCTTCCTTTTGTAAATAATCAACTGCCATATTTATCCATTTGTAATTAAATTATGGTATTTACTTGCTACAGATGAAACAGTATTTATAAAGAATGTTTCTTTACTATAAATATGTACAATTCCGAGCTAAACATGGGCAGTTGTTTCGTTATGTGCTTTTGTTCAAAGTTTTAAGAGGTGTTTTCTTCCTTATTGTGATAAGAATTTTACTGCATACAAATATAATAAAAGGTGTTGCAAGTGCTAAATATTTCCCTTTGCTTTTTCATGCTTTTCTGTTTTCGCTGGCTCATGGAGGCGGTCTTGTTTTTGGAATAATTCAGACTTTTTTTAAAAAAGAAAAAACTCCAGTCATCAAATTCTTCATGCTCTAAATTCTTGTCCTCAGGCTAAAGGACATTCTGGTGTTTTATACCTCAAGCTTTGCAAAGCATGCTTACAGGCCCTGAACAATGTGGCTGTTGTGGTGGTGGTGCTGGACTTAACAGGAGATTTGGGGGATACACAGTCTTGAGGAGAAGCTCTGCCGAGAACAATGAAGCAAATAGTTTAAAATCATCTGCAGCAGAGTTTTAAATATTTTAATTCAAGTGTAGAAACCAAAGCAAACTAAGCATTTTCATTCTGCACACTCAGCAGAGCTCGTGTGCCTGCACTTCTCTTCATTTACAGACACCCAGCACATCTTCCATACATCACATCTTGTCACTTTATATTCTCCCAGGTCAGTTACTGAGTTTATTTGAACACACACCCGTGTTCCCCCTCCCCCCATGATGGACACTTCACTGCACAGGAGCTGCTGAACTTGAACTTGACTCGGCTTAGTCCCATAGTCTCTCTCAGAGCTCCTCCGGTTGCAGCCCTTTATGGGAGATGGCCATATGTCTCTGAACTTCTGTGATTAATTTAGATGGTTTTAAGGACGCTCCAGGCGTGTTTGTTTTAATTTGACGCGTTGCTGTGAGTGGAGATAATGGCATATATTGCTGTCTGCGAGCTCGCAGATCTGAGGCTCTTTGAAGAGTAAATATCACAGGCCCTAAATGAAGGCTGCATATACATATAACAGGCTACAGGAAAACAAGTGTTTGTCAGCTGGTTGTTGGTTGTGTTGCAAGACGCTGGCGTTTCCTCACTGCGCATGCTTCTGTATGTTAAATAAGTTGCTGTCTTTATGTGCTTCATGGTTGTTCAGGAGCATAGGAAACACATAGTGGGACTTGTTAGTGATGGTGGATGGTGGATAGCCTGTATCTGCTGCAGGCCGGCTCTCCGCTGTAGCAGCAAGTGGCACTCTGTCTGTGTTGTGGAGCTGCAGGCAACGTCCTGGTGCACAGGCTGCTCACATTACTTGGCTCAGAGGATGATGTAGTAAATAAAAAGGTTGGTAGGATCTCCAGGGAAGCGATGCTGATTACAACCAGGCAATGATATCAACTAAAATCAATTAGAACCTACTAAAAACGATGATTTTTCTCTCGTTAAAAATCAAACTTTTCAAAAGCAAAACTCCTTTTTTATTTTTGCAAAAGTGTGCAAACTGAGATGGGTTTATCTTTGCATCAGAGGGAAACTATGCTTTACATGCAGCTTATTGAGCACTTCAAATCACCTCCTAATGGCCCCTTCGCTGGCCGGCCCGGTGACCTCACCGGCGGAGGAAGGTATGACCTGGGGGGAGTGGGAAAGGTCAGCTCCACACAGTGTGTCGATGCCGGTTCCTGTTCGGCTCCAGCTGCGCTGATATTGATCCGCGGAGAAGGAAGCGCTTTTTTTCCTTCTCCTTCTTCTCACACAGCTTCTTGTACATTGTTGCCTGTACTGTAAGGATACTATGCTGTCAGACACACACACATAACCTGCCTCACTGGAGCTTATAGGTGGTGTTGCTCAGGAGTCTCTTGGACTCGGGCCAAAGTTCAGGAGTAAATCTTTGAGGTCATGTGATAAGTTCACTGCGCATTTTGGAAGCGTTGTGCGCGTTATTGCGCGCAGGCTGCAGGGAGGAGGGAGAGGACGGAGTGCGCAAAATATGCTTATCCATATTTCTATTTGCAACTCACTGGACATTTGAATGTGATGTTTTGTTTGTCATATTAGACCATAATACAGACATTGAACGCACCATTTTGCGAACCTGTCTCTTTATCTGGCATCACATCTTTAAGGGCCGGTTGATCCAATACATGAAAACCATCAGGAAAACAGCTGTTTGTTTGTTTTTAAAAATCTGGATTCATGACGTATAGGGCTACTTCAAGGAACACAGTTCATAGCAATTTTTAGCAGGTGCGCAGTGTGTGTTCGCTGAATACAGCGTGGACAAATATGTATTTATTTGTTATGTCACACAACTTTATTCACCACTACGTCAGTGAAGAGGAGTGTTGCGCCCCCGCTGGTGTGTGTGTGTGTGTGTGTGTGTGTGTGTGTGTGTGTGTTAGAGATGGAGAGAGGAGGGGTGGAGGCCGGACTGTCACAGGCCGTGAGGGGGGACACATTTTTGATCAGCACCAGTTGACAGGGGCCAGCATGTCGATATTTAGGACACCACTGTTTAAATTAAGCTCCACTGTTGTTGCAGTGTCACCACACACACGAGCAAAACTTACATCCGTGTTAACAGGGGCTGAGGGTGAAGTTTGACTAAGATGGCGAGGCAAGGAGCGCCTCTGATTGTAAAGGCCTCCAGGGAATGGTATCAAATCAGTGCGCTCGAGGGATGCCGCACCTGCAGCGCGCGCGTGTTTGCGTGCGCCTTGGCTGTACTTGTTGGTCTGCAACCACAGCAACGCATCACAACTTCACACCTGTCAGTCATCTCAGGTGAATGTATCTGCTGTATTGGCTCAGTGTGCGCATCGGTGATCAGCGTGGTTTGGAGTGTGTGTGTGTGTGTATGTGTGTGTGTGTTCATAAGAATGGATTGATGCGCTTCCACATTATCTCTTTTTCACACACACACACACACACACACACACACACACACACACACACACACACACACACACACGCACTAATTGCGCACGGTTAACTTGCTTTTTCCTTCTAACGTCCAAAAACATTGACGTATTACTGTAATAAATTGTATATTTTTGCATTAATATTGCAAATTTCAACATGTAATGGTCACAAAATAAAAACCTAAACACCAGCAGGCCTAAATTACCTCCAGCACATGTTATAGCTTTCATAAATCATCATAAATGGCAGCATATGTGTGTTTTTCCTCATATAAGCTTCTTAAAAGGAAACATTTTATTTGTTTGTTTTATTTTATTTTATTTTTAATGGAGCCTGCTGACACAGATTTTACCTTTTTAACCTTTAATAGATAGCAACGTCAAAATTGATTTTACTAGCTGTAAGATATGAAGCGTAATAATTATGATGATGCGAAGCATTTAAAGACAAAATAGGTGTCTCTCTGTGCTTTGAAATGACAGACAGCTTTAATAATCAAAAGAGAGTGTGCTTAGATTAAAAATATATGGTTATTTAATGTGCAGGAATAACTATATAATGTAAGAATCATTGCAATGTGAACAGTTAAATTAATTAAATAAGTAAACGCCGTATAAAGGATCATAGAAACAACGAATTTAGATTATTATAACCATAATTTTCTTTTATAAGCAAACGTTTGTGAAGGCAAAACAAATTATTTGCGAGTCAACAGCAAATTTACAAAAAAAAACCACCATATAGAATTAATTATAAATTAAATATTACACATTAAATTGTATCTATTTCCTCTTAAAGCGCTTTGCTGTTATTTAAATAAATAAAATTGCACGTGGACTTGATGTCACATATTTCAGACAGTGTTAAATCCACTTGCTGTTTACAGGCCTTCCTATTTCTGATCAGCTGCGTCACTATAGTCTGCCAATATCTGCAATTAAATTATGCACTTTAAAAAAATATATTTGCCTCCTTTGCACACTTTAAAAATCATATCTTTTGAACCAAATTCGTTTCTCCATGTGACACTTCCCAAATGGGCCTCCTCGGCAGGAATAACAGAGACACTGTGAGGAGTGTGTCGGCGACCATGTTTGGAGAGAAAACTTTTAAAACAAACGCCATATCCTCTGATTGAATTTGAGCTGCTCTAATGAAATGAATGTGTCCGTTCGCCGGCCTTTGTTATTCATGGGCACACAAGTATCACCTCAAACAGCGGGGCCCTGCCTGCCTGAAGAAACTCCTTTAATGTAATTAATACATTCTTTTTAAAAAATCATAAAACTACTCAACTTTAAATAAAATTTTAAAGTGAAATAAAATGTTATAGGCTTAAAAGAGCTTAATTTGTGTGTGTAACATGTGCATACAACTCAAATAAAATGCCAGTTTTTGTGGCTTGACATAAATTAAAGTGGCTGATAGAGATATTTTAATGTAATTATAATGTCAGGTGTGTATGTGGATGCATGCATACTTTAAAGGAGGGTGTGTGAGACTGGGCCTTAGTGGTATAGCTGTCTTTCTGTCTGTGTAACTCAACAGTTAATGGAGAGTTCAGCTCATTATGTACATGGGCATTGAGTTAGGAATGATACATAATTAAAATATAAGTATTATAGTGTGTAAGTATTAGTGTGGAGTGATAATTGGCAGTGTTTTCGGTCTCATTGTTTGCTGTTTGTTGTAGAAAGTAATCAGTCTGTCTTTCTTTTCCTCCCTTATCTCTCTGTCTGAATCTCTCCCTCTGTCTGTCTGTCTGTCTGTCTGTCTGTGACATGGCTTATGTTGTGTTTGTACTGAAGTCGATGTACAGTCTGCCTTCCTGTGCAACGCAGCCCCCATGGCCTTTCATCTGAGTTCAGCGGCCGCCTTTCTCACACAGATGAATGTGTTTCTGTGAAAGAGCCGGAATGGCTGTCACTTCTCCTGGCACGGCGCAGAAACAAACAAAACCCCCTACTCCTTTAAGGAAGCTGGCGCAGGCACCTCCCATCGGACACAAACACTACAGAGTCAGAAGCACAAATAGCCTCAAAAGCTTAACACTCTCCCTTTCATGCAGAAAGCTTGGCATGACTGGTCCTCTCATGCACACAGAGAAACACAAAGTGGAGAGGTGCAGAGTAAATGACATACTCAAGCTTGACTGAGGTGTGCTCATTGTTGTGGTCTCCCCCCAAAAAAGTGTTAGAATTCAACTAATCCCTCACAAACTCAGCATCCTCCCCTGCTGTTGCTTTTGCAGCGAGGTTCTCAATATGGCTCCGACACAACACCTTGCCAATTCTCTGTATTTGCCACAATGGGTAATGTGCTGTTAATATGAGGCGTTTTCAGGTAACTCTTTTCTGCTGCAGCCAAGGCTCTTCCAGACAGGAGCAGGTGTACCATCAAAGACCAATTATCTGCAAGCAGAACACAAAACCAAGCAGGCCCACAGTGGCTAATATCACCACTTTGCTTTTTTTTGATGTACTCACAGTCTAGCCACATCTTTGCTCCATGCATACTCTATCTGGGACATGTAACAAGCTGATGTGAGGGTGCAGATGCTGGAAATACATATAAGAAAACAAACTTGCCCCCCCCCCCCACACACACACACACACACATAAGAGCCTAGACTTCCTCTTCCATTCAAAACCACACTCAGCCAAGGAAATTTTCAATTTCCTAACACCTGTAAACATGCTGTTTTACCTCGGCTCCTTTGATCTTCAAACAGGCCAGAGCTGTGCCCTGGGGGACACGGTGCAGAAAGGTGACTGGGTGGTGTGTGTTTTCTGTTTTATAGGGTACGCTGGCAAGTAATGGAACATACCTCTCGGCCCATTTTGCATTTCATATTTGAAGCTCATGCTGGAGGAGTCTGCCATGTGCTCTTCATCAATAAGACCACCTCAGATGAGGCTGAAACGAGACCAATGTCGGCTCAGAGTCAAGTTCAAGAGGCCAAGTCAGGACCAAAGTCATGTGGTCAGACAGAAATCAATGAAAACCAGTGTTAGACAAAGTATTCTGAGCTTTTACTAGAGTAAAAGTACTAATACAACAGCGTAGAAACACTCTGTTACAAGTAAAAGTCCTGCATTCAAAACCTACTTACATAAAAGTACATCAACGTATACTCAAAGTACCAAAAGTTAAAGTGCTCATCGTGCAGAATGGCCTGTTTCAGAATAATATACACTGTGAAAATTATTGGTGTATTTAAATATTCATCACTTTAATGTTACAGCTGAATAAGGTGGAGCTAATTTAAATTACTCTAGAAACTGCTGGGTGGCTTAATCGATAATACAATAACCTATCTGCAAATTTAGATTATTAATACATAACATTAATAAACTAATAAACCGGAAACTAAAGTTTTTGCCTCTAAGATGCAGTGGGATAGAAGTATGGGCAGCCTTGCAGACAATGAGCCCCTGGGCACAGAAATGCAAAGGGCCCCAACACTGCTCCTATAAGACCAAGATGGCTTTGCTTTGTTGTTGTTGCTTTTTTTGCGTCTCTTTGTAGTCGGTAATACATGTTTTTGTGGTTTTGCGTCTCTGTGTGGTAATTTTATGTCTCTTTGTAGCCGTTTTGAGTATTTTGTGGTAATTTTGAGTCTCTTGGCGGTTGTTTTTGGCTCTTTGTAGTTGTTTTGTATCTCTTTGAGATAATTTTGTGGTAATTTTTGGTCATTTTGTGTGTCTTTGTGGTTGTTTTATGCCTCTTTGTCGTTGTTTTATGTGTCTTGAGTTAAATTTGTGTCTCTTTGATGTAATTCTTGTATTTTTGATAATTTTGGGATGATTTTGTGACTCTTTGAGTAGTTTTGTGCATTTTTATTTCGTTTCGTGTCTCTCTGCAGGTGTTTTGTGTGTCTCAGATGTAGTTTTGTGTCTCCTTTTGTGTTTCTTTGAGATAATATTGTGTATTTTCTGGTCATTTTGTGGCTCTTTGTGGTTGTTTTATGTCTCTTTGTAGTCGTTTTGTGTGTCTTTGAGGTAAATTTGTGTCACTTTGATGTAATTTTTGTATTTAATAGTCATTTTATATCTATATGTTGTTGTTTTGAGTCTCTTTAAGGCCATTTTGTGTCTCTTTGAGGTAGCTTTGTGTCTCCTTTTTTGTTTCTGTTAGGTAATTTTGTGTAGTTTTTGGTCCTTTTTTGTCTCTTTGTGGTTAATTTGTGTCTCTGTAGTCATTTTGTGTCTCTTTGAGATCATTTTGTGTATTTCTTTGGTCAGTTTGTGTCTCTTCGTAGTTGTTTTATGTGTCTTTGTAGTCGTTTTGTGTGTCTTCAAGGTAATTTTGTGTTGCTTTGAAGTTTTTCTGTTTTTGATCATTTTACATACCTATGTGATCATTTTCTTTGACTCTTTGAGATCAATTTTATATACTTTTTGTGTCTCCTTGTAGTTATTTCATTCCTCTTTAAGATTTTTTGTGTATTTTTAGTTGTATTGCATCTTTTTTTGGTCATTTTGAGTCTCTTCCTAGTTGGAATGTATTTAGTATGAGTGTTATTTTGTGGGTGAAGGCCAGGGGGGACCTTGACACCTTGGCCCCTGGGCCTGTGCCTGGTGGGCCTATTCAGTGCTCCATCCATGAATACAAGTATAAAGTAGCATGACAACTCACAACTTAAGTACAGTACCTGAGTACATGTACTTAGCTGCGCTGCACCACTGCTGAAAACTAAACTACAAAGCACTGCTTTAGTTCCAACTCCATTATTTCAGCTTTGCAGGAAAACTAAAAATACTACTAAAAGACTAACACGGTCAGAGAAATATATTTGGCTCTTTTGGTCGTGGTGCATACTTGTTTCTTAATGCTGAAAAAAAGGCAAGATGAGACAAAACCAAACGAAGTGTGAGACAGAGTGTGAGTACTGGTGCTTTGTTTTGACACATTATTGGCTCATTCCGTCGTGTGTGAAAATTTGATCATGGTGAACAGCCCAACTTCATCGTCAGTGAGACGTTAGTCAATATCTTGATTTAAAAAGACAGCGTTAATAACCCATTAAAAAAGCACATTTATGATTGTTTTTTTTCTTCATAGTGAAAAGCGTTTGATTTGTTTCCTCTGACAGTGACAACAAAACATTTAGAAAGATGTGGAAGATGTAATCTGCGAATCAGCTCTTGTGGTTGATCTCTCCGTCTGAACATTCATTGTGACACATTAGAAAAGTTTCAGAAGGGCTGTTTGTTTTTTAACTATTCATGCCAGTGAACCAAGGTGTGGGCATGTTGTTTGTGCCCTCCTCCGCTGTCACTCACATTCAATTCAAGAGTGATCAGAAAACAAGAGTCACCGCTCATATTCAAATAGATTTATATGACATGACACAGGAATGAGTTGAATAATGCCCCCTACTACTCCCCCTACACACACACACACACACACACTAGCCTCCCAGCCATCTGTCACCTGCTCTGTTTTCTCCTCTTTTCAGAAACTGTTTATTGATTTCTCTCTAAAAAATCTTACAAGACAACCCTTGACATGAGCTTAATCTAAAGGAGGAAAAAAACAGCGGAGTGAGTTTTCGGCAAATCTCCCTTCACTTTGAGATGATTTAATTTATGATGTGTTGTGACATGACTGTGTTGAATGTTTAATGTCTTAAAACACATCGGTGGTAAAAGGCTGTCTGACTTCCACAGGTTTATCTAATGAGACAGAAATGAAAGAGGACAGGGATCAAACCAGTTGCAGTCCCCATGATACAGACTCTCATTCAGTAAGTCATTATCACTCTGATCTTAACAGCATTTTCACTGTCTGCTACTCTCCAGAGGGTTCCATTCACCGGGGGAGAGACAAACAAATAGCACACTGGTGTAGGCTTTGTCACATGCAAATCAGCCGTGCTCAACTTTTCTTTTTTTCCCTCAGCATTTCCATCAAAACCAGCATTTGGTCACTGGATTGATGCAGGCTATTGATTGTATTTCTTGATGTATTCCTGAATATCATATTTGATAGGAAATCTGAGGAGGTCAAGAAGTTTTTTTTTTCCGGTTTCATCAGTGCTAGCCTTTCTCTGCAGGGTGCCGCTCAGATTGCACCCTGTAGACATTGTCAGCTCGCTCCGAAGAGGCTCTGGTTGCTAGTTCTCGAGTTTAGTGGGCTGGAAGGAGCTAATTTGATTGACTTTCACCTCCAATTTTTTTTTCCTCCCTTCTCTCTCCCTGTTATACCTCCCGGTCCCCTGACAGTCAAGAGACCTTTCTGGTCAGTGAGTGTATTGACTGGCAGTCAGTTAGCACTTGACAAGTCAATGTCCAGTCCGGGCTAGTTCTGATAGATTCTGGGTGTTTCTGTGTATTTCTCAAAGAGGGGATTGATTCATTCGCCAGCAATTTAACAGGTTATGGCAGGGTTAGACGTTGTGTAACGCTCCTCAAGATGGTACCCTGGTATCACAGTGGATGAATTAATAGTTTATAATTGTAGTTAGCAGGCATTTAGGTTTAACAGTGTTAAAAATATCAGTTTATCGATACATATTGATTCTGAATATTTGAAACCATATCCGCAGCAGCTGCTCTTTCTTTCTCTCTTTTAAGCCTTGTCCACACAGACATGGGTATTTTTGAAAATGTAGCTTTTGCTTTTATGAGTTTTGCCCTTTTGTCCACATGTAAACTGCATCCACCTTCAGTTTAATCTCCGCTATTTGGCCCTGAAATTTAAAACCAAACAAAGTCAACAAAGTCTGAGATATTTTCGTGTCTTCTTTAGTGTTTCTTTGAGATTATTTGGTGTTTTTTGTGGTCATTTTGTGGCTCTTAGTGGTTGTTTCATGTCTCTTTGTAGTTGTTTTGTGAGTGTTTGGTGACTTTGAGATAATTTTATGCATTTGTTTTGGTCATTTTGTGTCTCTATGTATAGTTTTGCATGTTTTTGTAGTTTCACATCTCTTTGTAGTTGTTTTGTGTCTCCTTTTGTGTTTCTTTGAGATTATTCTGTGCATTTTTTGGTTATTTTGTGCCTCTTTGTAGTTGTTTTGTGTATACTTTGGTTGTTTTGTGTCTCTTGGCGGTTGTTTTTTGTCTTTTTGACGTAGCGTTGGGACTCCTTTTGTGTTTCTTTGACATAATTTTATGCATTTTTTTTCTCTTTGTGGCTCTGTAGTTGTTTTGTATCTCTGTGAGATAATTAGCTTAGCATAGCTTTTTTTGTTAATGAGTTTTGCCCTTTTGTCCACATGCAAACTGCATCCACCTCCAATTTAATCTCCGCCATTTGGTCCCAAAATGTAAAACTAATGTCAACTGACCTCCACTTTGCCACAAGCAAAACAAAGGGTTATGTTGATTAAAGTTGTCAGATTCTTAAAGGAGAAAGCCACTTAAATTAGAAATTTAAATATGTTATTTTCATGGCCTTGGAAAGTTAAATCAGCAATTGTGAACATGAGCTCTCTGTAAAAGCCAGGAACCAGAGAAGTACGTTAAACTTGTGATGTCAATAGGGCTGTCAAGCGATTTAAAAAAAAAAAAATATATATATATATATACAGTATATATGCTCTGTGATTAATTAATCTAAATCAATTGCATACATAATTTTTTGCTGTGAGAGTATTTAAAAATTTTCAATTCCAATTAATGTGTCATAGTAAAGCTGCTGGATTTTGGACACAATTGTCCCCCTGTCCTCTACCACCCAAACTGGTCTTCAGACCACTGAAATCCATTAAGCAGGGGAGTCAGTGAGTCAGTCACAAGTAGACTTACTCAGTTTCCATCTTAAGGCCTGGTTGAGTGTGGCATCACGAAGCTGGCTGCTAGCACTAGCATCAGAGGCTGTGCTAGCTTCCGGGTTCACTGCTGAATGTTTAGGTTGAGGCGAGAACAGTGCTCCTATTAACAGTTCCATCTGGGTGTTTTTTTTACATGTAAATGTTTCATTCACGGGGCCACTGTGGCATTCAGTGACACACAGGGTCAAAGGGCACCATGGAACGCGATTTATCATGGGTAATTTTTTATCATGTTACTTTTTCTGTGATTAATTCATCAAAATTAATGAGTTATTTTGACAGCCCTAGATGTCAATAAATATACATTTTTGGGGCTGCTCCGTAGACAACCCAAATCAGCTTCTTTTCTATTGTAGCAGAACAGAAAATGTTCCCATATACCTAAAACATTATCTTACATCCCTGCGAATACATTTTAGTTTTAAAATGCATAAGTATGGCCACTTTTATTTTGAGCGTCCATGCAACTCTAGCACTCTGGATCCCCTAAAATGGAGACCTTTGAAAACACTGCTGACCCCATTTTTGTCTGAAACTCCAGGGTTGTGTTTTAATCTGGACGGGCTGAAATAGAGACTTATGGAAATGATGGTGCAGACACTTATGTTTGCTACTCCAGTGGGTCTTCTCAGTCACAATGTGTCAGGACAAAACATTACAGATAGGCCTAACTTGCATAACTTTTGTGATTTCGTCCTTCTTGTGCTGGTAGCCTAACGCTACTCCTTTCCCATTTTCATGGCTTCAGTGATAATGCTCCTGGTTGCCATATTTGCTTTGCAACTACTCATGCATGCCCAGCATATGTGAATGGTCGTGTGGCATGCATTTTCAGGCATGTTAGTATGGATGGAGATTTTATCTGATAAGGTGCTAAAATGCTTGTTTGTGCGCAGATCATTTTCATTTTAAACCATAGAAATAACATGTATGAATTTCGAAAATGGGTGTTATTCCCCCTCAAAAATGTATTTGCAAATGCTCCTGTTACTTCACGTATGAAGTGTTGCTTCAGTTGTCAAATAAGTTGCAATTGACATTGTAAAAGTTTTAAGACTTTATAGTTATTTACTAGAAAAAGGCCAATTACAATAGTGAAGGCCAAAACATGAGTGGCATCATACTGATGGATAGTAGCGCATGTTGTGTGTCTACATGTGTGATAAAAAGTGTCAGGGTACCACACATTTGTCAGTGTGCTTTTACTCTTTTCAGTGTCAGGTTTATGCATATATTTTTTTGAAGGATCCATATTTGTCTTGCGGAACATGAATATAAACATGACTCCAAAAACCGCCTCATGCGTGGCTCTTTTCAGGGCTCCGCTGCAGACTGACATCCCCTCCTGTCTCCTGTTTTTCTCCGCTCACCTGCAAAGGAGGCGTTGATGGGTGTGTGACGCCCTGTTTCAGGAGTGTTGGCTAAGTTTACTTCCCACCTAGAGTCTCCTGAGCCGAGGGAACTGAGGCTTTGCCTGCCCCTCTGGAACTCCCCCTCCTCCTGGTCCAGGAGTGCCGTGCGGGAGCCCCTGTCCCACCAACACTTGAGAAATAAATCAGACACACTGTTGACAGCCGCTTACAGTGAAGCAGGAGGATGGGGAATTACATGAAAAGAGCGGTATTCATGACAGATATTTTCACGGATGGTGGAAATAAATAAGATTTGGAGGAGGGGCTTTTTTTTTATTTGAAGGGAAAACAGTTTGCAGTTTAAACACACTCAGATTGAATGAGAAATTCCCCCATGTGTTAAATATTTGGAAAGTGTCATTGCTGGCTGTTGATAAAAGACAATCCTGTGCTGCATCAGGGAGCAATGTAGATGACACATTGAGAAGCATCCTTGTTTTTGTCAGATGCACAGAGAGCTTCACTGAGAATAACAGCCCCTCTCCCCCCACCTGCACTTTAACACTACACATGCACAACATCTCTCTTTGCCTTAGATATGCCGTATTTAATGGAGAGGCTATAGACGGGGTGGTGTGAAGCTGAGGGTGGAATTACTAAAGCTTTAACACTGATACCTTTGGGACTTGTGTCCTAATCAGGTGGCTGAGGTGGCAGAGCCCAGGGCAAGAGTAGAATTATGACGATTATGGCATGTTAGCACATGTCTGAGGGTGGAGTGGACAGACAGACAGATGAGTTCATCAGTGGCAGGATTATAGCTCCCATGCTGATCAGTAACTACCACCCGGCCCTCACTATGTCCTCATGCACAGTGGCCTCTCATTAAAAGTGAAGAGAGAGTAATGGTCTCTGTACATATAGGGTTTCTCGCAGAATGATTTTAAAGTGAATGCTGCATGATGAATGTTTGTCTCTGAGCTTTAGTCCTTTTTTAAGCCTCAAGTTTGGCATTTAGGCTGTCGCCATCTTGTATTTTTGGAGCCAGAAGTGACCATACTTGGATGAAAAGGCAAAGATAGCCCTAACGCTAGCTGCTAGCTTTGTTAGCATGGTGCATTTTCACTGGGCACAGACCCGCAGGCCCTAATGCGGAATTTATACCTCTGCATCAAATTGACGCCGTAGCCTGACATGCGCCTCCGAAGTATGTAATGTAACTACATGTCGCGGCAACGTAGGCCTCTTGTCTATGTTTGTAAGCTGAAACCATTTCTCTCAGGGGAAAAGCAGCCTTTATTTACTTTAATTTCACAGATAAGAAGCAATAAATTGTGAAGACAATAAAGCCTCCACAAAAATAGCATTTTAAGTCTTGTGTGTGATTTATCCTGGCTTCATATGAGTAGCCTAAATGAAATCTCTGCTCTTCGCTAGGTTAATTTATACAATGTAAAATGCCATAGGGTTGTGCTAATAACGTTAGCATGTTGGGTTTGAAAACATGTTTAGTATAAGACAGTTGTTTTGCTGGTGAACTGAATTTTGTAACGTTACCTTTGTTAAATGTTGCTGTTGTTCCTGACGTCATATGAGTAGCGGAAAAGTCTGCTAGCCACTAGGCTAATTTATACAATGTAAAATGCCACTGGCTTGTGCTAAAACATTAGCATGTTGTATTTGAGGGGAAAATGTGTCCAGATAAAGACAAGTGTTTGTCTGTGAATGCTGCGAGTTATAGTGAAGCCGAATTGCGTACTTTTGTTCGAAATTGTTTCTATTAAGCCATGTTTTCAATTGTTTTGGGTGTGTTTTGAATCAGCTAAACTTTACAGTAGCCTGCTTCACAGAAACCCCACCACTGACTAGTGTTTTGGAGGTGGAACTGCAGAGAGACACAGACACACCACTACACAAGTATAAATGCTCACAATGGCGTAGACTACGTGTGTAGACTACGTGCCACCTGCAAAAATGTCACTCAAATTAGCACATACAGACCCCGGAGAGGCACAAAAAGATCACAAAGATAGAATGGAAAGTAAAGGAACTGCAAAGAGATGCAAAATAACAACAAAAGGGGCAAAACAAACACAAAGAGACAAAAAACTGGTGGTGTCATGAGGGAGGAAATCAGCTATAGAGACCAAATTTGTTTTTGTAAATAGGCTGTAAACATGTTTATTTCTGCTCTAAACCTGGGCATAATCACATCGCTCTTGGAGCCAGCCTCAAGTGGCCATTTGAGGAACTGCATCTTTTAGCACTTTTACTTTAGCTTCACCTCTAGGATGTTGCAGCTTGCTCCGAACTGAAGTGAAGAACTATACATTTTCCAGCACCGTCCTTTAAGGTCACACATCACAAGCATGCGCCAAATGAAAAAGCTAATTTCCCACATTTTCATTTTGACTTTGCAACATGACTTTGTTATTAAAAAGCATAATGCTAGCAGATAACCTTTGGGAAGGAGGCTCGTCAACACTGAGCGTTTCACTTGTCTTTCAACACGTGTGTAAAAAACATTTCATGCTTTCTGACCGTGTGTGACCCTGCATTGTCAGAGAAAAATGCACTGTAAGCTGGTAGGCATGTCAAGCCACAGTATGGGGTCCTTACTTGTGCTATAATCCCAGCCATGGCCTTTTAACCCTCTACGGCTCACCATTCTCTCCACTGCTCTCTCCTCTCTCCGCACCTGACAGTGGAACACGGAAAAACAAATGGAGACCTTGAAAACCATAAGGCACTGCTTGTTTGCCCTCTAAGTTGTGTTTTTTTTTTTTTTATCACCCAGATAGCTTCATGGCCTGTGTTTGTTTGTTTGTAGATTTACTTGTGTTTTGTTTAGAAAATGTAATATCTTTGGGCTGAGTTTGCCCTTCCAAATTCACATGCAGCCTGGGGATGATATTGATTCGCTGTTTGCAGAGTCTGTCTCATCTCTGATACAAGGGCTGCAGTTTTTATTCAGGTGAATGTTTTCCCACCTGTCAGAAAGTCAACTCAAGATGAGATCCAGCTTGACATTAAAGTAAGTCTTTAGATACAGACTTGTCTTTTACAGTCTTATCTGACGACTTTGAAAGGTACCCTAGAGCTTATTTGCAAAAATTTCTCCCAAAAAATCTCCATGAAGTCTGTGTTAAAGCTTCGGTGCGGATGCCAGTTATGTTTAGGTTCTTATTTAAAAGTTGTATGTATTAAATCTTCTGGAATGACTCATTGTTTTACATTAGATGCTGATATAATAATTAATTTTAAGATTAAGATCTGCCATCACACTTTATTGCTCTCCTAAATTACAACTACAGCGACTCTGTGAACTTGATTTCACTTTTCTCCCTTACCTCCCACCATCCCCCCTACTTTTACTAATAAAGCCATGTTCCCTGCTGATGGAAAATTGTCAGTTTACCTCGAGCTGCAGGGGGCCTGGCAATCAGTCCTTAGAAAAGCAGTGCCAGGTTAACCTGCTGTGATAGTGGACTCTAGGGACAGTGCCCCACCTCTGCTTGACATGCAGGGGCTCTGTTCACCAATAAGAGGCATGCTGCCTAATGCACAATAGAGTTGTTACCAGCCTCTTCAGTTTAACGTTATAAACAACAACCTTGCGGTCCGACCTGTGCATGCTTAAAATTGTTTCATTATTTTCCACATCCTGTCTGATTGAATTTCTGGTTTTGATTGTGACATGCAATGTGTGCAGCATTTGCTTCTTTTATCAGAGCTTTTTCTTCTATACTTTCTAATTTTGTGTGAATGCGTGATTGTTTTGATTGCCTTGCTCAGTCTTGTAGTACCTTCTAGCTAAGCCAACAAAAGCGCCATGCATTAGAAACACAAAGGGAAGCTTTTGAGAGTCAATCTCGCCAATCTCCTAGAGGAACTGTTAATGGGACACTTACAGTATGGGGGCTTGGAAGTCTAGGATGGAGATGTGCAATGGCAAATCGCATTTCTACACCTCTCCACTGAACTATAGGGCCAGGCTGAATGTAGGGAATCGCGTGACTTGAACAATAGACAGTGATCCAGAAGTGCTTCAAGTGTTTCTTAAGCTGAGCACTCTGAAGCATTTCTAATGCAGATGCTCTCTGAATCACCGGCTATGCAAAACTGTTAGAGCACTGGAATTGGACAATTTGCCTGTTGTTGAATTTAGATTCATGTCAGTGCTCAAGAGTGTTTACATCACAATGCACAGCCATCAACGGGCCCACAATGCAAATTTATTTTTGTGTAGATTCCGGAGATGGGGAGCGTTTTAGAGCATGTTGGGTTGCTCTGTTGTTTTTTGCAGCTACAGATGGGGTTTACCGTCACAGGAGGGGTCATTATCAGTCAGACCCCAGAACATACTGTAGTGTTGGATTATTTTATGTAGCTGCAGCCTGGAGTGTGTAGCTGGTGTGGTGTCAAGATGTGAGGTGTCATCTGCAGGCTAATCACATTTTTCATGCAAACCCCTTCGTATTGACTTCACCACATTTGATTTAATGAAGTGAATTAATTGGACTGAATTGAATTCAGGAACTCTTCAGATAGCAGTAAAATTAGTCGAGCAACCAGTTTGCAATGTGTCACATTTTGCTTTGCTTCTTTGCGTCTCTGTCTCGCTCAACTATTTTTTGTGCTCAATCAATTGCCATTGGATGTCATTTTTATACAGGTCTGTTAGGAGTTTATCTCACAGGATGTGATCATTATGTCTGCTTGTAAGATATTTGAGTATAGTTTTATTTAAAACATAGCATGTTCACACTTATAGTAATGCTAGTAGCATGGCTCTAGGGATGGCAAAGATTCATTTTTTGCTAGCTTTATCACCAGAAGTAAATGTTGACATTGTACATCTCTGCAAACCTTGGATACGTTACATTTGTATATTTCATACCTATCATATCAACGTTTCTAAAGGGAAGTTGTTTTGATTACATATATATGAGCTGACTTTTTTGTCAGGCAGTGGAGGGGATTGTGGATGGTGTGACGCCTAGACAAGCCAACTGCCAAGCTGCAGACCACTGTTTCGGACCAACAAACAACAACAAAAAAACAATTGTTTTGTAGCAAGACATCTGCGGCATTTCCAGCCATGATTGTGCCTACCAAAGCTGGGTAATTTAAGCCAAAACATGCTCTTTTCCTAACCATAACCAAGTGGTTTTTGTGCCTAAACGAACCACTTGTTAACCACAGCTTTGTTGAAATGTAAACTAACGTAAAATTTAACATTGTATACATGTTACATATCTGTGGTTTGCAGAAAAGTACAATGTCAACATTTATTCTGGTGATTTGGCTGTGTTCCCATGAGAGCACTTTGGTGATTCACTTACCTTTTGTCTAGCGTCACAATGACATCAAATTTTTATTTTGTCACCCATAGAATTGTAGACTACCATTTTTAAGTCACCATCTTGGATTTTTCGAGCCAGACGTGACCATATTTGGACAAGACGGTGGAGCGAGAGGTAGATCTGACTCATTCAAAGTGGCCCTGCCCTTAATAATGTATAACTTTAAGCCTCAATAAAATGTAAACGGATGAGTTACATGTAAATTCAACCCTCAAACAATTGTCACAAAGGGGGAAATTAGCTATAGAGACCAAAACAGTTTCTTGAACAAGGCTGTAAACATATTAATCTCTGCTGTAAAGTTGGGGATTTTAACATGGGTGTCTATGGGGATTGACCCGCTTTTGGAGCCACCCTCAAGTGGCCATTAGAGGAACTGCAGTTTTTGGAATTTTCAAGTTGGCTTTATTATTCAATCCTGGAGGTTGCCGTTTGACCAACATGTTAGCATTGTCATTGTGAGCAGGCTGACATTAGCATTCAGCTAGTACAGCCTTACAGAACCACTAGCATAGCTACGGATGTTTAGTCTTGCTAAAAGAAAAAGCTTCTTGTAGC
This sequence comes from Epinephelus moara, assembly GCF_006386435.1. NCBI lineage: Eukaryota > Metazoa > Chordata > Actinopteri > Perciformes > Serranidae > Epinephelus > Epinephelus moara. Next base: position 14,191,469 of record NC_065512.1, on the reverse strand, counting down.
AAAACAAAGTTACATTTATGGAGTGAAGGGGTGTCAGTAGCTTAAGCCTGATTTATGGTCCTGCGTTAAATCAACAACGTCGCTACGTCGTAGGGTACGTGGCTACGCAAAAGGCTCCNCTACGGATGTTTAGTCTTGCTAAAAGAAAAAGCTTCTTGTAGCAAAACAAAGTTAAATTTATGGAGTGAAGGGGTGTCGGTAGCTTAAGCCTGATTTATGGTCCTGCGTTAAATCAACAACGTCGCTACATCGTAGGGTACGTGGCTACACAGAAGGCTCCCCGTAGCCCCCGGCATAGCCTGACGTGCACCTCCCCAAAAATGTAACTACACGTCGAGGCGACGCAGACCCAGCGCAGACCGAGAGGGCTGTGATTGGTTTGCTTGGTAGCAACGCATTTCCGGTTCCATATTTCCAGATTACGCCATCCCCGCCATCTTTAAACATCTTCTGTTGCGATGTAGATGTTGCAGTATTAAGGCCCATTTATGCTTAACGTTCAATACGGATACGGATATGGACGGAGCCGTCTGTCCGTGCTCCGCGTTCATTTCTCTGTGACCGGAAAAGCTGGAAGCTAAACAAAGAATCAACTAGAGACGACGATAACCATTCAGGAAAGGAACGCAGCCTCCTACCGCTCTGGCGGTGAATTGCACCGCGACGAAATGGAGTGACGGAGAAGTTCGAAGGGTTCACGACGGCGTCACGGCAATGACGTGGGTACGTCGTAGGTACGCCGCAGGACCACAAATCAGGCTTTAGTGGATAGTGCCGGCGCCCCATGTATAGAGGTGATGCTTCGCTGCAGTGGTCGCGAGTTCGACTCCGGCTTGCAAGCCTTTGCTGCATGTCGTCCCCCTACTCTCTCTGTCTCCCCATTTCACACTGTCCTGTATATTAAAGGCAAAAAGCCCAAAAAAAGAGTCTTTAAAAAAAAAAAAAATGTATGGAGTGAAAATCATAAAATGTTTTATTTTTGCTAATAACATTCTTGTTACTGCTCCACTGTGTACATACATAGCCTTTCTGACGACACATCAAGACAGAAGTTCAACAGCTGGATGCACATACACATACACATTAGAATTACCTAAGGTATAGCAGATAAAAATCATATTATACACAGATCATGTTAGCCATGAGAAAGGCGGTCTGATGAACTTATTCTTCTTTCTTAATGCTCCCTATAGCAGATCTATAAGGATGCCCTAACGCCCCTTTAGTCTCCTCTTCAGACTAAATATAGATTTAAAGAGAGGCATTTTTAAAATATTTAAGCACTCAGCAAAAAGACAAGTCGACAACAAGTGGCTCATAAAGCTTCCATACTATAATGCTGCTGCTGTTCAGATGCAGTTGGTGATAGGATATGCCTCCCCCGCGTGCTGTTGTCTGTCACTTAATTAGCCTCCAGTTTTAGCACCACATGCTCCTCAGGTACATTTGTTTGTGTTTGCGCGCGTATGCAGCTGAGAAAGCGAGTGCAGGTGTCGTTTGTTTTGTAAATTGTAATTGTTGTGTTTATGTTTGTTTATGTGTAGCTTATACCCGTGTGTGTGTGAAAAGGAAGCGGGGGTGTCAGGTTTTTCTTATTTAACCATACGCATTGCAATTGAATAAATTAAGTCATGTGTAAATCACTCTGAAAATCATATTTTCTATCAGAAAACATTGTGAAACATAGCAGATGCAGATTTTGAGCTTAAATTGGAAGGTAGACACGGGAGGCAGGTTGTTTTTCCAACAGCAACAAATCAAAGTTATTCCATGAGAATAAATATCACGGACACAGAAAATGAAAGCTAGCCCTGAATGCATTCTTCTGCTTCCTCACTTCAGATAAATTAATGTTTACCCTCTTTGGCCCCTGGCTTTAATTTGTGAGCGAGGCTGACCTGACACTGTGTTGGGATATTCATTGCATCCCTTTTAGTCAATTCATTTAATTATGCCATTCTGCCCAGGGTGCCAGCGCAGAGCAGCATCTGAATGTTGCTTCTTCAATCTGCATGTATAAACAATGTCAGCAGCCGGGAGGAGCCTCGATGACCAATAGGCTAGTACATTAGATATACTTGCATGTGTGTACGTGTGATCCCCTGTGCAAGGAGAGGAGTTTCTTGGAGAACTAAGTTGATCCACGCGTAGAGTAAATGGCAAGAGGCCTCCTCTGTGCCACAAACTCTGTTAATTGGGAGGAAACAGCGGTTGGGATTAGTGTGGAGAGGAGATGAGATGAGTACCCATTAAAAGGCTCCCCTAGTTCTTTTTAGATGTAGTAAAACACATTGCTTTCACACTTATCAGTGACAGGATTTTTTTCCCCAGTGTTAGCATCTTTTGTGACATATGTGAGATCATACAGTCCTCCTCCTCCTCTCTAGACTGTGTTGCACATCTGTGTGTTCCTGCTGTTCGCTTCAGTTCACACGTGTGCATGCCTACACTAAATTAAATCCTGTAAAAAAAACCCAAATCAGATAGGTAATAAGTCATGACAGTAATTTTCAAACAGGTAGCAGCAGCCAAGAATGCTTGATGTGAAGGAAGGTGGCTAAGTGAGTGAAAATGAGCGAGTTCAAGAGATCTTTTTCTTTTCACTTAAAAGCTGTTCTTTTTCTGCTCCGAAGTTCAGATCTTGAACTGAAGTGAAACACAGTCGGTATTTTCAGACATGGACGATGTAATATTGCTGGCTTCATCCATGTGTTAGAGTGAGGGCTGTTTTTCATTCAGATATCAGTGTCTCATAGCTTCATTCAGACATGACAACACGTTAAGGAATGAGCTGGGTGCTTGCATGATATCTGGCACCTGATCAACACATTCTCACTCCGACCTCGTCACATATCGATGTTTGGTCATGGACTTTCCATGTCCACATATGATCTGAAAGGTTCCCTGGGTGCGTTGGTTGATGTTCTGGGACGCCGTGTCAAGTTCTGCCTGTTACATGCATTGTCTTCTATCAAAATACACTTCTGTTTTCATAGGAAATTTACTGCTTACATACAGTTTCTTTCTAAATAAATGCACCGCATCAGTAAAACAATGCGAATTGATGTTTTTTTCCAACAACAACAAAAGCACATGGTTGGAGTTTGGCTTTAGATTCTTACGGGACGCTAACACCGCTCTCCCAGGTGAAAGTGATTGTTGGACCCATCCACCACCACTCCCACCTGCCCTACTTGGACTTTCCCTGCCTTAACTTTCATTCTTGTCCCATCGCATTTCCCCCTGATGCTGTAGAGCACTTCTAAACTATAATAGCCACTGGCCGACGTTAAAGAACGGCTTTTTGGTCAGTGTCCAAGCGCCAGAATTCGACAACTTCGGAGTGAAACTGGGTTGACCTGAGGCATGCATGAGAGTTAAAGGGACAGTTTACCCTAAAATCAAAAACACATATTTGCCTCTTACCTGTTGTGCTATTTGTTAATCTAGATAGCTGTGGTGTGAGTTGCAGAGTGTTGGAGATTTCAGCTGATAGGATGTCTGCCTTCTCTCCAATATAATGGAACAAAATGGCACTTGGCTTGTAATGCTTGAAGCACCAAATATATAAATAAACATCACCATATCACCATGCAGAAGAAAGCATGCATCTAATGCTAGCTCACCTAGCACCGCTGAGCTAGCTAACGTTACAGCTCAGCCGACAAGGACACCATTAATGTTTATATCTTGCACTGTCAAGAACACGAGCCTCTCGTCTATGAGTAGATGCACTCTTCCTTCTTCATGGTATTACGGTTGGCAAGTGTAGTTTGGTAGAGAGTAAACTGTCTGTGGATTATCTTGAGTAGCCGGGTTATGATTTCTGGAAAGAAATTTTGCTGGTGAGTTTTTCAAATGTATGTTCATGGCACTTTGAGCACCACAAGCTGAGTGCTGTCTAATGCTATTATATAGCCTAAGAAAGTGGGCAGAAATCTTTTCAGCTGATATCTCAATCTAGATTGATAAATAACACTACAGGTGAACTGTCCATTTAAAAATGTTATGATAGCAAAGCTATATAGGTGATGGATTTTTATAACTTATTTTGCTGTTGAAGCCTTGATTAATGAGCGTCATGAGTGTGAAGAATGCTGATTTCCTCTTCTCACAGGTAACCTGCTAATATATTTGCATAAATTTCATCATTGAACATTAATAGTGAAGGAACTCTGCTGCCTGTTTTATAACAATTGATAGTGCGCAAGCGTTAAATGACAGGAAGCTGTGTTCACGGCATTTGATTCAGACTTGTGCTGTGCTGAAAGTGACACACTGATGCAGAGAAGGCGCAGATAAGTGTTTGATGCTCTAAATTTTCTGGCGGAGAACCCCCAACCTCCAATTTCATGTGTCCCCCCAGTTTTGAAACAAAACATACGCCCTTGCATAAGTGTCTGAAAGGGGCTTATGAGTATATTGTCAGCATATATTTGATATTACGGTGCCATGGAGCTTTTTTTTTAGCAGAAATATATTGAATCTGTTGCTTTATGGAAAAAGCAACTAATCAGAATATCATCCTGTTACAGAGCAGCATAACCGTAGGCTCTTGTCTCTCCAAAGTTACAGGAATAAAATATAAATCAAAATCTATGTAAGTGAAAGTAGAATCATTGAAAGACAGGAAAAAAGAACTGGAATAACAGGAGTAGAGTTTTTATGTGACAGCCATGCTTTTTTAAACAGCTGCAGGTTTTGATTAAAACTGACTTGACAAGTACAAGAATTCTTAGAGTTGCAAAAGAATCCAGTCATTTTTCGACATGTGCGTCATGTCTGATGGACATCATGTTCGCTGGCTGGGAAAATGGCGGCAATGATTGCCGGGATTGGCCCTCTCCCAAAAAACCTCTTGTGACTGCCTCAACATGGAAGCTGAGGAGAAGCAGGAGGCGACAGAGGAGGTGGAGGCGAAAGGAGGAGTCGGGAGGAGGAGTATTGAGGCGAGCACAAGCTGTGAAAAAAATGAAAATAGTCACATGGAAATCCTCACCACATAGTCATGCGTCGAGCCCAACACTGCCACCTACTCATTACAAAAGACTCATGAGCACATTTGCCGTCTTCCTACTCACTCCTCTGCATACAAAAAGGTATATATTATGAGTGAATTTTAAAGGCAGAATAAATTATTTAACAAAACATGGGGGGGATGGTGTTGAGGGGGGGACAACAAAACCACTGCGGGTGGTAATTCAAAGCAAAAGAGAACTGGGACCGGCTTGTGTTAACTGAGATTATGCTCCGTGGCTAAAATACAGTGCAGAAATTCCACTGTCTCTGGCTTTCATGTCGCGGATGAAAATGAGATGTGTTGAACCAAGACTTGTGGTGGTAACACGGTGATAAACAAACAAAACACCACATGAATACCCAATTAGTGCATCGAGTGAAGGCCTAATAGCATGTTTGGGTGGCTTCGGAGTAACCGAAGCCACTGCTTGGCCACTCTCCACAGCCTCATCACAGTTCATCATACACTGTGGCTTGTGCACTGCAGAGACCCGACACTGCTCTGTAACCACAATGAGGGCCTCATGTGGAATTTTTGCAAAGGCACTTTTCATACTAGCGTGCTGTTATTGTACCGAGACAATAAGATGTGTGTTTTTTCTAATTTGAGATGAGAGATGAAAGAGTATTCTCTCTCTGAGGAGGACATGTTTGAATTGGTGGATTTGGGCTGTGTGTGTATTCTTTGGCTTTGCGAATATCTTTGTTGTGCTGAAATGGTCCCTAAGCTCTTTTTCCAGTCTGCAGTTTCCTGGCGATCACTCTGAGGAACAAGTTGTGTGTGGCTATGTTTCTGTGCGAGCGAGTGCTCTTAATTCTGGAGCTGATTTTGAGCCAAAATTGTAATAGGGGTCAGACGTCTTTGTCTTTTTTTAAGGAGTAATTTGAAAAGTGGAGCGCTCCACGAACAGCTGTGAACCTCTTTGCGTACAGTTTTTTGTATTGTCTGTATTATAACCATATCTTTCAGCAGAAAATAGAGAGGAGAACAGGAAACACTTTATATTAAGGTACACATATTCACCATTTACTAGTTGTTTATTAGCGTGCATGTTAGTAGCATACTAGCTCTTTATTAGTCATTAAAAAGCACATGTTTATGCCTTGGTCTGCATGACCATATTCTTTAACCACAAAGCCATCAACTAAGAGTCTCCCTCAGTAATGTACCAATTACTGCATACAGAAATTGTTTTACATGATTTTTAATTTTAATATCCTTTGCTCAGAATGGGCCTCATAGTTGTCTTCTCTTCATACTTATTAAATCCACTGTAGCCCCCAAGGACTGCAATGCACAGACTCTGTTCTGCAGGTCCAGTGTGTAGAATTTAAGGGGATATACTGTCAGCAATGGAATCTAAATAGGACTATTAGTGTTTTCGCATCGGCCACCATGGTTAGCAGCTCCTCTGTGACAAGAGCATTGGAAAAACACTGATGTTTTTGACATGAAACTCCTTTATTCAGTGTTGTAAATCACTGGATCCATTTGCTTTGAGATGAAGAAACCTGTGTGGATAATTAGGCTCCTGCTAAAACCCCTGTGAATGTCGGGATCTTAAGTTATCAGAAGAAAAGAGTGAGCACACATTAGCAGATGCTCGGCTAGCAGCCCATCTCTGACATGCCAAACGGTGTCAAGGAAACACTGATTTGTAACATGATAATGCTTTTTTGAGTGTTTTTACCAGTTTGTTTTGGAGAGAAAAAGATCTCTGCGGATAATTCAGCTCCTGGTAAAAACCTCTTGAATATCTGGATCAGAAAAAGGGTGAGCATACATCAGCAGGTGCTGCCCATCTGCGCCTCGCTAAGGAGAAACACGGATTTGTAATGAAACTGCCATATTCGGTGTTTTTGCCAGTTTAATTACCTGGTTGTTTTGAACTATTGAAGAAATTCTGCTGGTTTGCAATCTGCAATCCTCACCGCTAGATAAATCCCCCTAGATTTTACACACTCCACCTTTAAGTGATGAGGCAGTTCAGTGTTTGAGTTTAAGATATATATATATAAGTGGTCCAAAAATGAAGGAGATAACTTTGTTCCTCTACCACTGAATGGGAAAAGATCCTGTGCATCTCAACAGACCTCCATTTTCAAGGTGTAATCCATCACTTTGGAATGGGGAACATATTCTGAGTTAGAAAGACTTCTTTTAGAGATATTTGGACACCTTAAATACTTGTAGTTTTGTGTTTTCTTATAAGAAAAATTAAATGTTATTAAGGGAAAAGGACTTTTCTTGTGGTACTGCTACCCTATAAAGCCCATAGTGATCCCAATTCATGCAGAACAACTTCCTTTCCTACAATCAATTAGCAGTAATTATGATGTTAATGAAGGAAACCCTTAGTGGCCTAGTAGTTGTAGAATATGGTCATATGAATACGACATTAATTATGTGCTTTATAATGACTAATAAAAACCAAATATGGTGCTAATATGCATGATAATAAGCAACTAGTTATTGGTGAATATTTGTACCTTAATTTAAAGTGTTTGAGAAGGATAAATAAAGAGAAAAATTATGAAAACTGATAAAAATTTAATCTTAAGAATCCTTTTTAATTCACTGGTAAACCAGTTCATTCCTGCTGCCATTCTCACTGAGTCAAATCCGTCCATGTTTACCCAGTAGCAGGGAAATTCTTGTCAAATTGTCCGTCTTGCTTCTGTGCAGATAACCTGTCTCTCCAGAGGTGTTCTAATATGGCAGATGGTACTAATTATCAAGGGTCACACACATACACACACAGTGTGTTTAAGGTTATTCATAGACTGACAATACCTCTTAATATAGCCTCCAATATATTTTGTGAAAATCTTGCGGATGCCAGAGTTCACACGTAACAGAGGATGAAATTAGTTGATGACACTGTGGAGAGCGTGCAAGCAAACAGCCTTTTTCATTTTTAAAGCGGTGGATATTTTCTTTCTACTCGCCCTTGATAGATTGACTTTAGTTCTATTTCTGTGCAGAGGCTGTAAAGTCTCATTATATTGTATTATCGGCCACTCAACTTCTTGCACTTCCAAATGAACATGGATTGAATTTTCCCCTTTTTGAATTTCTCCATCCCTGTTCTCACTCATACACACGCACACGCTCACACACACACTCACAGTGTGGGGCATATTCTCGGCCGTGTTTAAATGTCCTCCACTTAACGGTGGCTGCAGTTCCTGGTTCTCTGCATTAACCTTTGCAGTGGTATTTAATTAAAGGTCCACACCTGTACCACCACCTCCTCAACCCCCATCCTTCGCCCTCCTCCTCCTCAGCAGAGCCTGGGCTAACTGAAGGCATGCTGTACATCCGTGGCAATTAGCATGACCTTAAAAACACCATGAGAGCCTTGGCACTCACCCCCCGCACATTCCCCTTTGCCCTGTGGACCACTCGCTCTGCCTGTCCTTCTCTCTGACCCCGGTGTGCCGTGGCTATACTCACACTCAGTGGGGTCCAAGCGATTATTGTGGCCCCTCTGCTCCACGGGGCCCTGGGGTACCACATCAGGACACAGGTAGAGGTCATAAGTTCCCTAGGTTCCTTGAGGGAGCTTCCTTGTGTTCTAACCCTAAATCATCATTACTCAAATGGGGAGCACAGGAGGCGACTGCTGTTGGATTCAAATCGCTGCCCTTAAGGATGGCTCCTCTTTGAGGCATGCTAAGACGTTTTGAATTTTATCTTCCGCAGCACCAGAGGGGCTCCCACACCCAGTCCCTAAGATGACTTGTTAGCAATGAATGCTTGCAGCTTGCCTGCAGCGCAGAATAGAGACATTAACCTCATGTAGCTGAATAATATAAAGTCAAAGTTCTGAAAAGCAAAGTAGACCTCTGAACTTTGGTCACACTTTTTTTTTTTTTTTTAACTTTAATTTTGTTCAACACATTGTTTCCAATATCGCAACTCTGGGTTTGCAACAGTAAAAAAAACCTCAATGCTGACATTATAACATTTTCTGTTAACATAGGAAACATTATTTACCAAAACAATCTGATTCTGAATGTATCATACACTGTATAGAAAGATGGGCGACATGACAGCTCCCCAAAAGCGAAGCCGAAACATCTGGACAAACAACTAGAGCAAGATGGCAGTGTTTGTAGCCAGTATATTTTTAGCTTTACATCTGTACAATTGGAGTAAATGGAGACACGTCGTCCATCTTTATATACAATCTATAGAACGCATCAGTAAAATGTTGACTGAGCGCATTTGTTTTCACTGCAGTATTACTCTTGCAATACATATCCTCTCACTCCAACCAAAGTATATTAAATTATTTTTATAATGTTTTGGCTCTCACGGCAGGTTAGTGGAAGATTGTAGTCTCACCCTGGTTTAATACTGAATTTGTCTCAGATACTTGGAACACAAAACAGGATGTGTTTACTTTACTGACATTTAACTGAAGCCACAGTCGACCTAGCCTAACAAAGTATCTGCATACAAAGTTTCACATACTGTATCTTACAAAAGTGCACAGACAACAGTGCAAATGATATCTAATGAATTAGTGCCCTAGGAATGGTGATGCCACCGCACATACTTAATCTAAAGTTACGCTATTAGTGTAAAGTTGAGTAGGTTAGGTTAAGAAAAAGAAACATGGTTGGGCTTCATCTCGTTATGCACTTAACGTAAAGTTTCGGTTAGGTTTAGGAAAAGAAACACGATTGGGCTTCGTTTTGTTATGTACGTAACATAATGTTAGGTACATAACATAACAAAGACGTAAGGTAAAGTTGCGTACATAAAGTTACATACGTCTACACGTTAGGTAGACTGTAATGTAAAGTTACGTACTCAATGTAAAGTTACGCACATAGTGTAAAATTGTGTAGGTTAGGTTAAGAAAAAGAAACATGGTTGGGCTTCATCTCGTTATGCACTAAATGTAAAATTACCTTGGTTAGGTTTAGGAAAAGAAACACGACTTTTGTTATGTACGTAATATAATGTTACATACTGTCGCTGTCCGATGAAAAACACGTATCTCCACTTTTGACGATTTTGAATTTCTACAGTGCATGGAGTGTCCATAATATTCTTTAACAACCGTTAGCGTTGGATATCCAAATGACCAATGGAAAGATATCTATTACATCATCTGTCCAACACGTATCTCCATTGGCTGTCAGAAGTGTCCATCAAAGCACGTAGAAAGTCAAAATCGTCAAAAGTAGAGATACGTGTTTTTCATCGGACAGCGACGATACGTAATATAAGAAAGACGTAAGGTAAAGTTGCGTATGTAAAGTTACATACGTCTACACGTTAGGTAGACTGTAATGTAAAATTACGTACTCAATGTAAAGTTATGCACACAGTGTAAAATTGTGTAGGTTAGGTTAAGAAAAAGAATCATAGTTGGTCTTCATCACGTTACACACTCAACATAAAGTCAGTTGGTCTTCATCACGTTACACACTCAACATAAAGTCACGTAGGTTAGGATTAGGAAAAGAACTATGGTTTCGACATGCCATAAAAGTATTTGAAGTTCACTTGGTTTCACCAGTCTTCTGGGGGAAAGACCTGTGCGTGTTTGACCTATTCACTACCTTAATCTGTCTCATTTTGCGGACTTTCGCTCTTTATACTACTTCCTGCTTTACTCTCATTAGCACATTGGTGATCACAACGTGGGTTATATACAAATTCTGTTGCATTACCATTTGTGTATATATATACAAACAGTGCATGAGAACAGCCTGAACCTTAATGCAGCAGGACGTTTACACATATGTATGGTACATAAATGTAGCACTTCCCTCACTAGAAAAACAGGAACATTATCTAGGGAGCAATTACATTTTCCCCCAAAATAACAAGTGTAATTGGCAAAACATATTAGTATTTCATCATGAACAGAATTCCTAGTAGATGAGGTTGAAGGTCTCCTCAGTAACTGCAAAAACACTTTTGATCATTGCATCCCAGTGCTTTCTACTTCTCCTTGCTTACAATAAAGGGTGATAAATGAACATGCCTGAAGCACATGGCAGTCATGACAATTGAGAAATCATTACAGACTCCCCTCATACTATGTTACAGGCATAAGTTGATCATCGGCCATTCCTACATGAGCAAATCTATATTAGAGCCTTTTTCAGAATTGCTTATAGTACAGTACAGGGGCTGCAATAACAGCGATAGCACTTATTGACCAGATAAATGTCTTAAATAGAGTCACAAGCCCACACATGATTAGCCACTCATATGTGCACCCATGCACATATGAGTGTACGCATGTGTCCACATACACCTCACTAGCCTCTGTGGACCCCCTGTGAGGTCAGGAGCACCAGTACCCCTGTGGTTTTCTGCCCTATGGTATCATGCTGGGCAGATATTTCTGTCTGCTTGGATGACTCCTTGACATGGTGTTTATTTGGATTGGCAACTTGTTTTCATTCGAATCGATATGCAGCGCAGAGTAAAAAAAAGAGAGTTGACTGAGGAGGGGAGTGGCCATCGACAGCGAGCGTGGACCTCCCCTGACATGAAGAACAGAGGCTGAATGCCTGGAGGAGGCGGAGAAAGAAAAGTGCCTCTCCTCACATCATGGAATATTGGCAGAAATGGAATATGATATAATAAGCATGGTTTCTTTACTGTATGATTACCTGAAAATAAGAAGTGTTGTATTTTCATTACCTATAAGAATACGAATGAGCTGTTTATATCTACATAGGGAGCGGGTCCTCGTCCATGGAGTCCACCATGTTGCACCACCATGTTTCTACAGTAACCCAGAATGGACAAACCAAAAACTGGCTCTGGATAGGGCCATTTGCGTTTTCATTTCTGTGTCAACCCCCATAATTAGCAGCCCCTCTGCGTCGGCCAAACAGCATGAGAAAAACACTGAGGAAGAGACCTGTGCTGATAATATGGCTCCTGGTTAAAACTGTCTATATGTCTGGATCGGCTCGTCTGCGATGTGCTGAACAGCGTCAGAGAAACATCCATCTGCCTTTTTCAGTGTTTTTACTGGTTTAAATCACCTCGTCTGTTTGTTTCAGAGAGAAAGCGACTCTGCAGATAGTTCGGCTCCTTGTAAAAACCTCCTGAACAATGAACACTGAAGGAGTTCTAACCAGGAGTTCACATCCCGGCTGCATACATTGTATTTGCCACCAGCTGGCCACAAAAACATCCAAAATAAAAACCCAAATAGAGCAGCTCCACGCCACAATGGAAGAGACTTGTGTCTAGTTTATTTGTATTTGCATCCTCTTGTATTTAGATGGAATGAACAGCACAAAGAAGCTGTTTTCTGCGGATCACTTACCCGCCAGCACTGCCAAGGGAAGGCTAATAAAATGTCATCAGAGTGAAATGAGAGTTAAGTGGAGGGGAAAAAGCTGAATATTCACACTCATTTGGCTGACACCTGGGGGACTGCAGTCACTCATGGCTGCATTGATATGCATTGTATTATGTGCTCGTCGCCCGTTCACATTGACAATCAACAGCTTTAACACCTTCGCTTTAATTTAATTAAAGCTGTGATTGTCAGGGTGAAAACTTGATTTGCACATATACATGCGTTCACGTGTGTGCTTGCCCACGCATATGCACAAAACACAAGGGTCATTGTGCACGGAGGAGGACCAATTATTTCTGTATGGATAATTAGACAACTTAAATGGCCGTCCAAGCAGAGCAGAGCAGAGCAGGCGTGGGGAGCAAAAAGTGTCAGGCCAACACATTCTCCATTAAGTCACGTTCTGCATTCAACTTTGGAAAGCACCCCTTTTCCTCAGGTGGACACCCTCAGGCTTTCTCTCCCGATCAGAGCTGAAGCTGCCTCGAGGCTCAGAGCTTGGATCCACATTCCACTTTCTAATTCCTTCTGGAGGGAGGATGTAAAGTTAACCTATATTGGTGTCTAGAGTGTCTAGAACATCTTACTCCCCATCACATCTAGTGCCACGCTGACAAAGAATCAATGTTTTGATGACAGTAAATGGAGAAAATGTACGGGTGTAATTAAAGCTATAATAAGAGTTTGCAGGCTCATTACATATTCAGGAATAATGAATATGTTGCATGTCATGAAAAAATATATTTTTAACATTCAGCAGGCCATGTTTATGGGCGGCTTTATTCCCGCCAAGAGAGATCACACACTGAGCCCTACATACAGATGCAAAATAAATGGATCAAAGTATCAAACATTTCTCAAACCCATGCTCATTTTTAATCTTTGCTTAAAGGATGGTCTTGGCGGCATTTGTGGAACATTAAAGGACCGCAGAACGAAAGAGACAGTGAGCTGATGAAAGTGCAGACAGGTTTTTCTGAGCGAGGGGGATCACTAAGCTATTTTCTTCACCGTCTTTCATTACTGGCTGGTCTTCTAGACCTTAATGACCATCGTGTTTTAAACACTGATCTATTGTCAGTTTGCTACATTTCCATGTCATCTCATCTCGGTTCAAATGAGCAAATAAGTCTAACAGGAAAGGGTTTGCATTCCTGGTGTGATAATAATTCCAGTTGGAAGGTGAAATAATGTGGACATTCAGGGTTGAGCTTCATTTATACTTGTGTGTTACCTACAGCGGCTCTGTGGCTTTGTACATTTTGGGGCTTCGGTGGCTACAGAGACACCAAAACATCTTTGATTTTTAGTATGGGCAGTTTGAGTTTCCCTCCGTGTTTACATGCTCTCACTATCAGCAACTTTGTAACCCAAGAAAATGATTACTATGTACCACTAATTTTCCACAGCAAATACATTTTTAAGAAATGGCAGTCTTCTAGTTATTTATATTTAGGCACTTGCAGCACTTGGTTCAAGCTACTGTTGCTAACTTTGATGAAAAATAATTGATGAAACTTTCATTATATCCACACCGTAATTCACGAGACAGATAGTCTGTGGAAAAAACATCATGTTCTTCTGCCGTCGCACAGAGCTCATAATGACATGTACAAGGATCCACCTATGTCTCTTACGCAGCTGATAATTATGTCAGTCACTGCTCGTGAACTGCGGGCAGCCTGTCAACTTGGCAGGTGCTGATCAAATATAAATCAAGATTCTGTCACTGTGTTGCCCATTTCCTCACCAGAAACATTGTTTTCAGAAACATTTTTAGTGCACTGTTTAGCTGTAACATGAGACGGTTTTTGACCCAGCAGCCACCATGTTAAAAACAGTAGGGCCAAAATTAAGCATTGCCTTCCAGCTGCAGCCTAATATGTTCCTGAAAACATTCGAGGCAAGGTATATTCAATGCACCACCAAAGTCTTGATTCATATTTGATCAGCGCTGCCTAGTTACTGCACTAATGTACATGTTTGACAGCGGTGTTAAAGGCTCCTTCCCAGCAAGCATTTTTTGGTTTAAAAACCGTCTAATAGCCGTCTACATGAAGACCTGACGTCTAGGCTAAATCACGGCTGAATTTGGGCTGTCAGTGAAAATTTGGTAGACGTCTAACCATAGCCAAAGTGTAGACGTCATCAATTATACGGCTATGTAGAGACCATGTCCAAAAAATAGAGATAAACATATTTTAATTACTGTTGACTCTCCATACGTGATTGAATATCATACCACACACCATCTGCAATGGCGAAAATTACATTTAATCAATTTCAAAATTAAATCGGCTAGATTTGGGTTACATGTAGCTAGACTAAATCGGAGCTAAATATAGCCAATACGTTTAAATCACGACTATTGCTTGCTGGGTTGGCTCTGATTGGTTGTTTCCACTAGCGAATGCTAAACACTACAAGGAGGAGGAACATAATTTTTTTTCAATAGACTATCCATCTCAAGTACTACTGTTCGGATGTAGGGACAGTTTCAGCACAAATGAAAGCATTTTAAAAGTAGATTTAAAGTTATGGAAAGATAGTGGTCTAAAACATTACAAAAATTACAAATATGACTTGAAATATGGGACACAGTGGGTTTACTTTATTAACATTTATCTGAAATGATCTCTGTCTTCTTGCCTGAACCTAACCGCACACTGCAGTCTCTGGTGTCACAGCCCTGTGCTTTGTACACCCATCGTTCAACTTGATCACCCCCTTACGACAAAACTGTAGCACTTATTCACTCCAAAAAACAGTGCCACAAAACACAATCCAAGCAGCAGCTACATTCCTGTCAAATTCTTCGGTATATGACAAAACAAATTAGTAGAATAGAGGTGCCATTTCTGGTAAACAGGGTTGCTATCAGCTGAGAAAAGTGAATAAAACTAGCTTCCCATTCTTTAAAGGGAGACTTTGGATTTTTAAAGTGGGCTTGAATTGGCTACTTATCCATAGTCAGTGTATTACATACAGTAGGTATAAGCTGGCACACCCCAGTTTGGAGAAGCAGGCAGGAGTCCGACACGAAAGCGAGGCAATGTACTGCTGTGGATGGGGGTCAGCAACAAAATGTATTTTAGCCACCTAAAAGAAATAATATCAGTTGAAGTGTAGGCTATATTGAGAGTGTTTTTAATGCTTTATCCTTCTGTCAGAAAGGGCCACTCTGCCATGGAAGCCATTAACAGCTTTAGTTCCCCATTTATGCTCTTGTCAAAGCCACCAGACTGCATTGACAAAACTGTAATTTTAGCTTCATGAACACTAGAGCTGCTGGTCTACCGTTGTTTCAATCAGTCAGTTAGTTTGTGTTTTTGTGTGACTTTGAGGAATCCAAACTAACCCTTTTATATGTCAAAGTCACACAATAACACAATTAAACTAAGTAATCGAGGCAGCGGTAGACCAGCAGTTCCTGTGTTCAGCAATGATAAATCATTGTTTTTCTCAATAGAGTCTGGCTTGGAAGAGAGTGATATTATAACTTAATTTTCCTATTGGAAATCACTGTCTGACAGAAAGGTAAAGCAGTGGAAATATTCTAAATATAGTATATGCTTAAACTGACATTGATGTTTTTTTAGGTGGGACTTTTTTAAAGTGGATAAAAATTTTTTTGCTGACCCGTCCACAGCAGTGCAGTGCTTAGTTTCCATGTCAAACTCCATGTCAACCTGATTCTCCAAACTGGGGGCATGCCAACAGACATCCACTGTATGTAATGTACTGTCTATGGAGAAGTGCCCCACACAACCCTACTTCCTACTTTTCACTCTTTATTTTTTGTACTCTTGTGCTCAAGCACCTGAAAGAGTTGGGACTTAGATTATGTGTCGTAGAGAGGATTCATTCCATTAAAATAAATGACTACAGGAACATGACTTTTGTTCTTTAGTGACGTTTAAATATTAAAATTGGCTCACTAATCGCACCCTGAAAGTGTATATTGCTCATATAGTTTTCAACAGCTACAAACCTCTTACATGCGTACGGGATACACACAGACACACACACAGACACACACACAGACACACACACACACACACACAGACACACGTATATATAGACTCACACACACATTCCCCAGGGAAGCCTTCCCTTCGCTTTCCAATTCTCACCTACTTCTGCTTTCTGTCATGTGCGTCTCATTTGTCACAACATTCACATGTTACACTTTGCTTCAATTTGATGTGTGAGATGCAGTCAAACCTGCACACCAAACAAGCCCCCCAAAAGCACTGTACATTTCACCTCCCCCTCACAACTGATAGCCACTCTGTAAAGAACAAACAAAATCAAATGAGAGCTTTGTGTGTTTCACTCGCGGCTCCCATCCCACAAGTTTCCTACTGGCAGCATAATGATCACCTTTATGAAAATGGCATGGTTAATCTAAAGCTAAGTTTATTTTCTTTCTCCTCTCCTCCTCTTCTTTTCTCCTCCCTTCCTCCCCACACCAGGTGAGCAGTGCCATTTGCCTACATCCTCTTATTGTGAGCGTTTATCCTTTTAAAACTCTGTTCATCTCAGAGGACTGTGTTTCCTGTAGGTTTGCAAAAGCAGAGAGGTGTGCATGGAGTGAGGAACAATACCTCCTCCTCCGTGGCCTCCTGTACCCCCTGAAGGAGCCTTATCTTTGGGATTGTAATGTAATGAGTGGCCCCTTGAAACAAAAGGCCTGACAGCTCTAGCAGTTCTGTGGCTCCCCGGGACCGCAGCATTGTTATTAGAATCCCCAGGAGTGTTTGTGCACAAGCACACTCTACCCTTCTGCAGCTTCGTGTCAACAAGATCAAACCAAAAATAATGCATCCGGCAAAATATCACAAACTAATAATGGGGCGGAAATACCATCAGAACTCATCTTTTACAAATGCCATCGCCTGAACATGTGGAAAGTCAGTTTGAAGAGCATTTTTACACATGTAGACATTAGTGAATTCATCATAGCCTGGGGAGCTGTTGCCCTATTTTAATGTGTCCGCATTGACGGATGACACAAGTCAGCTATGGTTTAAACTTTAGCAGCACACATCCCAGCGCTGACCTCTCCATCTCCCCCTCATATTGTCCTTGTCCCCGGTGACAATAGGCCTCCAGCGGCTCTGACATTCATCACCTGTTAGCTACACTCATCCATATGAATATGCCACTCAGCTCTGTGCTCTGGCCTGCAGGATGATTTCAGGGCACGGGGGATGGATTAAAACAATGGTGGCATATCAAGAAAAACATCCTCGACACTGAGAGCTAATTGTGCGAGATAACAGACCACATCCACATTTCGGATCAATTGAAAATGTTTTGTGTCGTTGCATTTTCACCGCCAGAAATTAGCTTTACAAAAACTCTCCAAAGAGCATTTTTATTCCTCTGGATGGCTGCATATTTAGATGCAGCCTAGTTCCTTCAGAAGCTGCAGTAATGCAAAATAAACTTTCTAAGAACAATTTAATCAGCAGAACAGCAATTACTGCTAGCTTCGGTTAGCTGGTTTTATTTAGACCAAAAATCATTATTTTACAGTGATTTGAAAATAAAAAAATAAAGCATCCAAACAAAAAAAAACACAAGGATATCAATGAGGGCAACTGGATTTTGTGTTTATTTAAATTAAAGAAAAAAGAAGTGTTTATAGAAAATACAAGGCAGCAGTATACTGTGGACCAAAATCACTGTCGTAAAAAACACACTCTTTAAAAGGGTCAATCACCCACAATACAAAGAACGTATTTTAAAAATGGCTGCACTTATATAAAGCTTGCATTCAATGAGCTATACAATTTGCTGCTCATTCACCCACTCACACTCAATCTCCAACGCCGATGGTAGTGAGCTATCATGGAAGGTGCTGGCCTGACCGTTGGGAGCAGTTTGGGGTTCTGTATTTTACCCACTCTACCTCCTGAACTACAGCCGTTTTAAAACGCATGTTCAATTTTATCTTTCGGTTTTATTGAGCCATGTTTTGAGACGTCTGGCATTAAGATATCTACTATTTTTTTTTACCAAAAAAGTAGTCCCTCTGAGAACTGTTTACAACCAGGCCCAGTCCTGCAAGGGTCTAAATTTCAAGACCCACTTCCGAACCAGAATCGCAGCTTGCAGTACCCCATCCTCCCCACAAACCCACACATATGATGAATTAGTTCCACAACCTGATCGACAGGAAGGCAACCCAGGCACTCTGAAAAAATATAGAAAACAAGGAAGGAAATATTAAAAAGCCTTTATTGTAGTGGCTAAATCGTTAAAATAGCCGACATGTTTCGACCACTGCAGGTCTTCGTCAGGGCTTTGAAAACATACAACACAGGTATGATCCCAGGAACCAATCAGAGGCCATCACATGACCCATATAATGGCATGACAGATGAAACAAATAGATTATGATGAAAAAATAGCAAGTTAATAAAAAATAAAGAGTGATATGAGATAAGATACCTAGAAAAAATAAACATAAATGTATATACACCAATCTGAACACATCGGCAGTGAGAAAAATGCAGAAGCTGAAGTGGCAAATCACAAAAAACAGTTGAAGTCTCTTTAAGCATCTAGTTCTGTCACCCTCTGACCAAAGGTTTAATGTGTTCAATGCCCTCTATGTGTAATAAGAATCATTATCATTATGAAATTGACTTTAATGCCTAGCCATGGGGTAGTTGCGATTTTTTGTTCCAATGGTGTATTTATCCTTAGCATGGCGATCCCTCAGGCGTCTTTTTGTACGGCCTGTGTAGAAAAAGCCTGACGGTATATGACAAAATAGTGTTGCAATTCATGAAAGCATTTAGTTGATAAGTTCTGTTTGTGTCAACATCAACAAAATGTTTAATTTTGTCACAGTGAGGGAAATAGTTCCACAATCTGACCACCGACAAGCTCCACAGCCCGACCCAAAACCATAAATCCTATACTAACCATGCACTGTCCAAATAGTTATTTTACTGAGCGTGTTTAAAGTGGTCATTTTGGGTCATTTCATACATGTGAAACTAAGATCATACATTTTAAAATGAAGGTAATTCAGAAAATTTAAATTAGCTTATTCTCAAAATATTGACCATCACATATCCAAAGTTAACCTGCCTGTTAGTTACACACCTGATTGAAGCAGCTCTCATACACCAAGTGTTCGCAGAAGCCAGAGCCAACACTCAAAGTCATCAGATTAAAGCATTAAAACATTAAATTATTAATTATTCTCATTTTATTTTAATATCTATCAACAACTGTGATTTGACCCACATGTTCTTTTTTTTACCCAGAAATAAAATTAAAACAAAACACCACCCACAGATCACTTTTTAAGGGCTCAATGCAGGACTCTGCAACCAAGATTATTCAGAATAACAGGGACACCGATGTTTTAATGCATTAATCAATGCAAACAAAATTCCACTCCACTCCTATTGTACTGTGTAAAAAACTGAAAGATGATGGTGGTAACGCACCATTTTCTTGTTCCCCATCTGCAGTGGGATGAAAAATATGACTGATGTTTCAATGTGGACTGTTAAAATAAAAATGCTTGTGTGGCTGCACTTGACACGCAAAATAAAAATCAGCTTCACATTGTGGTGTAGAAGGCCATGAAACAGCAATATAACATTCCATAAATACTGTAAATGTGAAGTGCTTTCTGAATTCAATTCTGCCACGTTACGCTGCCGTGCCACAACTGGCATCCAGTGACATCCAAGAGGCGATGAAAGAAATCACTTGTTAAGAGCTGGATGTCATGTCACTGCCTCTCCAGTGTGTTAGGTAAATATTTCATATCTACAAGCCTCTGCGTTTTGTGAGTGACATTCTTTATGAGCTAGTGAGCCACTCACCAACACAATTCTGTGTGTGTGTGTGTGTTAGTGTGTGTGTGTTGGGGGCTGCTTTGTTTTGCTAGCTGACAGCTCCCCTCCCCGTGTTGGGCCTGGCAGATGTAGAGGTGTCACCATGTTGATTAATTGTTTACGGTCACCTGTCTGCGTGGCTGCCTGTCTGCCATGTCGCCGTGTGCTAGGGGGATTTAGGGTTGTGGGGTCGCAGTGGAAAAAAAAAAAAAAGAAAGGGGGGGTTAGCTGAAAAGGTGAGGGAAGGGGAGACAACAGAGGGACGGTGTGCAGGAGCTCGTGCTCGTGTAAATGACGCCACGCTATCAACCCGGCGTCTTCAGCCGTATCTGTCTGAACAGCAGTGTCGTCATGTTGAACACGGATCACAGCTAGCCGGGGCCTGGCAGGGCCCTGTGCTCTTTACACTGTTTCCTGCAGTTCATAGTGCTGCTCTCTGCGGAGGGGAAAGAGCAGAGGAGCGAAATCTGAAAAAAAAAGAGAGGAAGATGAGGAAGTTTTTCAAATAGATGGTATTTAGCACAACTTCTCCTGCTGGGTAAATTCAAACCCCTGATGATTGTGTGTTGTTTATTCAAAAAGAAACCGGAGCCGGAGTGCTGCGAAGACATTTTGTAATTAAGATTTTAAAAGTCAAACAAAATAGCCAACAGTCACTGCGGCAATCTAATAAGTTGTCGTAGGGGCACCCGCATTGGTTAGTGCTCCTGTCTGTCAAAACCCCATTTTTAATACATATTAGTAGCATTTCTGATGTAAAATCATCATCAATATTTTACATAAAGAGGTTTAGTCCATTTAAATGAGCTTGAGATTTTTTATCTTTTTTGATTTCCTCTTCCGCTGCTCTGTCTCTATTCTGTGCTTGATAGCTGGAGGATATTAGAGACGTGGCATGAGGAGGCTGGACAGAACTGCTCAGTACCACAGTTTGCTGTGCCCTCATGTAGAGAGACAGACGCACTGGACTTCTGCATCATTGAGAACACATATCCTATTCAGTTTGAATGGCTTTTGATTTAGCCCATATTATCCATTACTTACTTATTCATAGGCCACTAGGTTTTCTTCCCTTCCATCCATTCAAATCAATATTGCAGAACCCAGTTGTGAGTGTGGGTTGGGGTTTTCTTCAAAGTGGCAATTCTTCCAACCATCTGCGCCTCTCTCTCTCTCTCTCTCTCTTTCTCTCTCCCTCTCTCTTTCTCTCTCTCTCTCTCTCTCTCTCTCTCTCTCTCTCTCTCCGCACGTTTTAAACCCGCCCTTAGTAACAAGCCACGGAGCACCAATCTGTGCCGTGATTCGGCCAAACCCTGCCTGCCGACTGGGAAGGAACATCATCAAAACTATTCTGTGTTGCCATGGAAATAGAGACCTCAATAAGTTCATCTTTTTCATGCGTGTTTTTTCGGGGGCTTGCTTGGCATTTGGTTGGTTGGTTGGTCGGTCGGTTGGATGAGTGGCAGAGCTTGCAAGCTGTCCCTCCTCACTGTTTTCTCATCCTGCTCCTGCATGTAGCCCGCATTTATTTATTTAGTCATCAAACATCAAGAATAATCATTTCTCCAGCGAGGTGCGATTCTGTCTGCGCCTATTTGTGTACAGTACAGTATACATACACACACACATGCACGCATATTACAGTGTATTGTTGTGCTGAGATACACAGAAGCAGGTGGATCAGGGGTAGGTGCCGGTGCCTCTTGCTTTTGAATTTGAATAAGAAGATGCTCAGCGGCATGAATGGAAAGAAAATGGGTCAGCAGAATACATTTGCTACAAACAATTTGTGTGATAGATGTTTCAACATATGGGTTATATTGCTTCCTGTATTGTGTGCATTTGACTCTGGGTGCAGCATGGCAGCAGCACTTGTGCTCACCATTGATGTCTTACCGTATGTGTAAGTAGTAGTAGTAGTAGTAGTAGTAGTAGTGGAAATGGGTCCTTTGAAGTAACTGGATCTCCCCCTTACACAAGGAGAATACAAATGTATGTTAGGCTTGTCAGTATAGTTTGTGTGTGTATGTGTGTGTGTGTGTGTGTGTATAGGGAGGGGGAGTGAGAGAAAGAGAGAGGGGAGGTGTGTTATAGGCATGTCACAGCCATGTATGATACAGCTTGATCAGATGGTTTCCAAGAAATTCTCTTTGATGTTAATATTATTCATGTGAACTCTGTGAGGTAGTGAACGCCAGCTCTCAGAGGGGGAAACGTGAGAGATGTCTCAGTTATCTCCACCGTTCAAGCCCTAATTCGCAGAAGAAGAAAAAAAAATCATTGCAGCAACCAAACTGATCTTTCCCAAAATAAAAAGAAAAAAAAACAGAATTTGGGGAGGAGTACCTAGTTCAGGGCGTGCTGGAACAGCTATATTCCATGTAATTGGACAATTAAAGTGATATCTTGGCATCTCTCGCCGCCTGCTCTGAGGCAGAGGAACGAGAGCTTCGTAATGTATTCTGACCCTCGTCTTGATATGACGGTGGAAAATAATGCCACGTAACTCTACGTGTCTGTGTGTGGTAAAGCAAGCGTGTTTTGCGGCCTCTGAACTGCTTAGCGGTGTTAATGCAATTCAGTTAGAGATGAAAGGCAGTGATGGGGTTCTGTGGGTTATTGTTGCAGGGAGATGGCGAGCGGTAGCAGGCAATTAGATCCTGTGAAATGACATGAAATACTGCGAGCGGGTTTCCTAAATCCATCCCTGCACTCAAGGATTTTTTTAAAAGATATGTAGTTTCTCATTTGTGCATTGGCTTGTTAAAATGATCAGATTAACAAAGCTTTAATTAAGCTCTCACTCTATTTTTTATTAAGCTACAATTAGCGGAAGCAGCGCTCATTTCTTATCTGTCAGCTGCTGCTAATAAAAAGAAAAGAGGCACATCAGATTTAAAACCATGTTCAACATCACTTTTAATCCTCTGATACGCAATCTGGCCAAGGTGAAGTGAGAGCTGGCGGGCTGCTTGTGAGTGTTTGTGTGTGTTCTTGCTTATCTGCTTGTAATCAGGACTCCACTTCCATTTCCAAAGCTGACCCTAACTAGATGTGGCTGATAAGGCGGGCCGCCAAATGCATCTGTATGCCAGGCCTATTGTGCTGCAGGAGGAGAAGGGATGAGAGGGGAAAAGAGAGAGGGTAGGCGAGAGGAGGGAGAGGGGTGAGTTTGCTTGAATCTCTGAGGGCTGGCTAACCCCCTGCTCCTTTCCTGAAATGGAGATGTTATTACATTAGCAGCTAAAAGGGTTTATTCACAGTTAGTGCAGTTTAGGCATGCAAATGGAGGATTTCAGTGTGCTGTGTTGCCTGGAGGTATAGGACAGAAAGCACAGGAGATTTGCAAGGATTAGTTCCACAGGTTCCTTTTATTATGGAAAGAACCCTTCGTGAATGAAAGGGGGAGGAAAAGGTGAGTTGAGGAGAAAGGATAGAAGAGAGGCAGTGAGGGAATTTCGGCGGGATGTTTTTTTTCCCTTCACCACATTAGCCCAGTTGTGAGTATACGTGAATGATTTCTGACATCTTGACTCTCACATGTTCTGAGGTTATGCACACAGGGCTGCTTTTTCTCCCCCCCGCCTCCGGCTGCCGTAACAGTTGGTAAACAGTATGCAACCCCTCGTCTGCCCTCCTTGAAAAGGTGTGTGTTTCCACGCAGGCATGTGTACTGTGATATGTCTCACTAAACCCACTCCTGAAGCCCACTCCGGAATAAGCGATGGTTATGATGATGAGGCCTTTTGGCAAATTTTACAGCACACACTGCTCAGTGCACATGAAATGGAGGGCGGCGACCCATTCAGATCACTCATGTTGTGGGCGCGTGTCTGAGGGACCGCGGTGCTGCAATCTGATATGCTTGAGTTGTAAAGTTAAAGCCTTCATTATCTCGGCACGAGGCATAAGGTGTCACCTTCACTGGACCTGACACATGCACGCTCCCCTAACCGTGGGAGACCACACACACACACAGACACAAGTGTACGTACACAACTCAAACCATGGGAGTCAAGGTTGAGAGATGGAGGCTTTGAGGAAGAGATAGACAGAAAGACTCAGAATTAATGGTTGATGGAAAAAGCCAAGGTCAGTCCAGCTCGGGTTTTGCTGCAGTGGTCAAGGTGATGGGTCCTGTCGGAGGCAAAGGGACACACACAAACACACATAGAGACGGCCAATGGCAAATGACTCAGGTCTGTTGTTCAGCAGGGAGGAGAGAGCGATGGTGGAAATGAAGGGGGAGATTGATGGGACTGTGTGTGTTTCAATCAGACTCGATGTGATGTCATTGGCCGAACTGCCATCTATTCCTCACTCAAACTATTTTAACTTTGTCTCTCTGGTGCCTTCCATCATCATTGAGTGAGAAGATAATAAAAGTAGATACTAAAGTCAGTAGAGTGCAGTGGTGGATCCTCCTATGGGTCAAAATTGCCAAAGATCTAACAGTTGGTCTGGAGTACGGGTACAAACTCTAGTCCAGTGGTTCCCTACTGGTCCAGATTTCACCTTTGTCATTAGGTCCCACAGTTTAATACAGTGAGTGTCGTACTTGCGTTTGAGCTGGTTTGCTGTCTCTGTCAAGTAGCTGTTGGTTTGTCACTCACTCTACAGCAAAAAACACCACTTCATAATAAAATCGATGTGCTGGAAGTTTAGTGTACTTGAAAATAAAGTGCCACAAGACACTTAAGATCCATACGGAATGGCCCCGCAACCCACTTTTGGACTGCGACCCACCAGTTGGGAACCACTGCTCTAGTCCATCTAGTTCATGGGTGAGTAATCATCACAGCCATAAGCATGCCAGAGCATTTATGGGTATAGTAGAGTGTATATAAGAGTAAGAGAAAATGAAAGACAAAAGCCATCTGGGGCTCAGGGCAAAAAAAGAAGACAAAGCAGAAGAAGAATTTGCAGATTTTATTGTTCGTTATTTGTTAGCTGTGTTGTTTATTTCTGCTGTTTCTCATTAGCTCTTGTTTGTTATAAATACATTACTTGTAAAAAATGATAAAAAAAAATATTTTGGGGGGTGGGAGGGGACATCAGGGGATACTTGCCCAGCAAACTGCACATGCTAGGTCTGGCACTGGTGAAGTGGAGATCTTTTATTTTGAGAAATGACACTTATTCTGAGCATATTCTTTAAAATAAAATGCAGAAAATACTGTACAAGCCTTTTACAAATGCCTTTGACAATGGATGTGTGTGTCTCTGTGTGCAAATGTGTGTCTTCAGTGAGCTGAGCAACGGCCCTTGAGGTGAAGTGGCCTGTTAAACCCTATTTTCAGCCCGAGACTTCGCATGAGAAAAGAAAAGTGTGAGCTGTTGAATAAAAGCTCCCTCTCCTCCTCACCAACAGCAGTCATCTGTCTTTTCTGGCAGAGCCGCTCTTTAACTGTCCGCATTTGGATGCTTTAACACTTGTGCCGTTAACAGCCATTTAAGCATGAGTGTCCTCACACAACTGTGAAGGAGAGACAAAGACTACGAGCACACAGACAAGTAATGGTTGTGTGAGACGCGCACACACACACACACACACACACACACACAGAGACGCGCACACACACACACACACACACACACACACACGCAAACAGGAATTAGCGTAATCAAACACTGTAGATATCTTTTGCAGGCCGTCTGTTAACAACTAAAGAGAAAGGGAGAAATGGGCAAAGTTTTCTTGTAGCAATGTGTTCAGTCTCTAAATATGTCCAGTTTTCCCAGTAGGTCACCATTCACATTGTTTCTGGAGTGTTTTGGTTTGGTGTTGCTGATTTATTGAAAGGTTTACCCAAATTACAAAATAACAACAGTGTCTGTACAGATAGGTTAAATTTAATTTGACCAGGTTTTAAATGAAAAGTCACTTTTGCAACACTGCAGCACATTCTCTCACAAACAAAATCCTCTGTGCACAAATTTTGATGTTGAAAGTTTTTATTGGTAATACCTGAAGTGTACTTTCCACACTTGGGGACTGAGGAACATGTCCCCTCCCACCCTGCCTTTTCAAAATCCCATTTGTGCCCCCCACCACTTTTAAAACATATTTTTTGTAATCACAAAAATCATGCTTTATGCGCTACAGTATGGCCAGCTGTCAGATTTTGGCTGAAAATGTGAGTTGAGCTGCTGATTTTGCTCTGATATACTCCAAAAATAAATAAATAAAAATAAAATAAAGCCACAGAGGAGAGCACTACTCAAGCAGAATTTACCGCACTGACCAACTTAATTATTTCCAAGATATTCCACCTCAGAAACAAACATGATGTTTCAATATAACTGCTAATAATTTAATTTAATTTTGGTAACTTAGTATTGTGTGCACCATGAAAAGACACGTCTATACATGGCACTTTAGGCCGCCCTACACCTTATTTGTAGGATATAGGTAGTACCTTTTCTGCCGCTCTTTCAGCTAAGGCTCCTTGGCCTGAAAAATGTGGAAGACACCTGCCCTAAATGTTTGTAGAAATGCAGGTCCTAGGATTCAAATTGCTTTTTTTTCCTGGGGAAGGACCTCCACACCCCCTTTGGATTGTGTCCCCCCTACCTCTCAAACCAAAGTTACGCCCCTGTGTAATACAATTCACTGAAGAAATAGTCTCTATGAAAACTGTTAGGTGGGAGCAGAAATCATAGAGACAGATATCTGAAAAAATAAATGAATAAAACCCAAACATTTGAACAAATAGAGAGTGTGAGAATTTTTTTGTTTTGTTTTTTAAATTTATGGTAAACCAGTTCTTTAATTGTGTACCTAATTCATCAAAATGTCAGTGTAAAGGTGTGAAGCTAGTGTTATTTTAGCCAGAATTAAAAGAAAAGGCCACCCTATCTTGACAAATATTGTCACAAGGAAAGCTGATATATACCTGAGTTTATGCTTTCGTGCCGAAGAACTTCACTGTCGTTCAAGAACTATTATAAACACATAAAGGAGACATGCGGTTGCACTGGGCGACATATTCCTTCACTACAATGAACACAGCCAGTGTAGTTTCTTCACTCTCAGCTTGTAAACACAGAACTGCATCCTGGAGCATGCTCAGTGATGTCGGCCCGACGATGAGCTACTCTCAACGTACAAAATGCAGTTGCAGAGTAATTCAGAATAACTGCCCGTGTTCATTGTAATGGAGACATAAAGTGTCTTCAACTATTTTTTGGATGACAATGGCGCAGAAGCTGTGGCTACACAGACAATACCTCATCGCTGGGATAACTTCATTGTTGGTTTAGGTCTTTTCAGGATATTTGTTGTTAAACATAAAAAGATAGGATCCCGCCAACGTTATCCTTTAAGGCACGCTTTCATTTATATTCATCATCACTCTCTCAACTACCTTACGTCTGCTGAGTTTAACAGGCACATCCTCTGCCTCTTCTGGAAACTGCAATGCAAGAAAAACACCCTTTCTAGGTTTTGATTTTATGCTTCTTTGTGCTCCTCTTACCCAAAATTCCAGGTGCTATAAAGAGTGACAAAGGCAATTTTATTCCTGCGCCCCTCACTCCTTCCTTGCCTTGAACATACTTGCAAGCACACGGAAACCTTCACAAACACAAACAGTTTTTGAACACACACACTCCCCCAGCCCAGTGCCCTGGGCCTGGATCCAGTCAGAACAATAGTGGAGCTGCTCCCCCTGCTGCTACTAGATAGAAACTGCCTCTGGGCCCTGTATCATTCTCTGGGCTCTGTGTGTGTGCGTGTGCCTGGGCATGTAAGTTTGTGGGTGTATGCATGTGCCAGCCAGCGTGCACACGTTATCCACCTCTCCATCCCATCACATTACACAGTGGGGCTATTTTGCCGCATCCGACCACAAATATGTATGTGACCTCACCTTCCATTCTCTCACCCCTGTGCCGTTCGGTAACAACAACTCCAGCATCTGCAAGCGATTGTTTGTGGTGGCTGACTGTTACTCAGCTTCCCTTCCTTCTTGTCTGCCCGTCCCGCTATAAAAGTCTAATGATCCTGTGTGATTTTTTTTTTTTTGTGTGTGTCTTTGCGCGAGCGTGTGTGTGTGTCTCTGTGTGTTCGTATACATGCACACCTCTCAGGATGGTTTCCACCATCCACACAAGGGGCAATTTTGCCTAATTGGATGAGAATGAAAACAGATTATGAAGGGAAAAGAGACATTTTCACTACATAAAAATTAACCTTGGTAACACTTAGGGCATGGAAAATCCAGCACCGCGGAGGATGTTTTCATTAAAAGGCATGCCTGCTTTATTTTCCTTTCTTTTTCCTTTTCCTTTCCTTGCTGCAGTTTGCATCCAGAGAGTTTAAGCACTGATTGTCATTTACATTTTATCAGCCATATGGTCACCTGTCATGTTCACATGACCAAGTGATCAAAGGCTGGTCTTTGGTTTAATTGTTCCCCACTGTTAGGCTTCAGCCAGGAAGGACTCTCTCCATCTCTACTTCAGCAGGTGGCATGTGTGTGTGTGTGTGTGTGTGTGTGTGTGTGTGTGTGTGTGTGCAAGCATGCTCGTGTGTGCATAATTCTACAGGACAGTTTTGTGGCTCCATATTCCAGCACATTGGATCTGAAATTAGACAATACCATGAGGTTCAACAGTTGACTTTAAGCTTTATTTCCACCTACATCAGATTAAGAGTGTAGAAAATGTTGCCTTTTTTATATGCAGCCTATAACTCTCTTCACACAAGATAGATGTTAGCACCCCTGACCTCGTGTTCGCGTGTTTTATTCCACATTAAATGCACTGAAGTAAAGAACCGACACTGTCTCTGCACAATGATGCAGGGGTTGCCCAAAAAAAGGTTTTCCTCTCAGCCTGCACAGCCTCCTTACACATCCCAACACGTGTGTCTACAAATACTAAAAAACCCTTTAAATTATTATAATCAGGTTGGTTTTTGCATGCCTTTGTTCGGGGATTAAACCCCACTGTGTTGTAATTCTGAGCTGAGTCTGCTGTGGTCGCTTTGCCCGGTATGGAGCAGAGGAATAGAGGCCAGTGGCTGAAGTCAGTGCTCCATGACAGTGCTGGGTGAGTGTAGGTCAGGGGGGGAGGGTTTGGAGGGGGGCATTGGATGGGGTATATGAGTTGGAGGGTGGTGGGGGTTACATCATGGCTGACTGGAGAGGAGGGGGCTCGGGGAGAGGGCTTTAGTTGGGAAAGGGGCTTTGAGCAGGCAGAGAGAGATTCACATTGATTGGGTTTTAATTTGGTGGAGGGCCCCCTTCAACCCCTGCACCAAGCGGCACCCATCCCCCCCTCCATCCAAATCCCCGCCCGACCAACCCATGGCCCTCCCCCCCTTCCTGTCCCGATGAGAGTGAGGAGTTGAGGAGTCGGGGTGGTCTGCGTGGCTGGTCAGAGCCAGCTGATAGGAGTAAACTAAACTCAGCAGGCCTGTTGTTTGTGTTTACTCTGTGTGTGTGTGTGTGTGTGTGTGTGTGTGTCTCCATCAGCTGAACAGAACAACCCCTCTATTGCCTCACATGTTCCAGCACCTTTAAATGTTCCTGTAAAAACACAATCAATCACAGTCTACTTTCACAGGTGGTCGAAGCACATCACGCCGTGTGCCCCTGCTCCTCTTTCTCTCCTCAAAATGTAGCGTTACATGTGGCAACATTCGTATTATTTTCCATTATTATATTACATTTACCTGCCCCCCTGCCTTATCTCTTTTTAGTGGAGGTGATGGCTGTGAAAACCTGATGTTGAAAGAGCTCCAAACAATTTAAGGGCATTTAAAGATGTACTCTCCCCTCCAGTGTTTGTTTTAACAATCTAATCTCAACCCTAATCTCTGACAAGTTTTCTTTTTCTTTCCTTAATTTGCAGGCTCAAAGAGGACAGAGGTAGAGGTCTAGTCTTAATTAGGTTAGTTATCTGTGCGCCAAAAGGATAAAGTTCTCTCACCAGGACTGTTTCAAATTAACCTAATTGGATTTTTAACAGAAACTCAGCAAATAGTCAGGGTTAAATAAAGAGTGAGACATAAAGGAGGGAGTTCACGTGAACTGTGCTGCATGAACCGAGAATAAAAGCCCTTTGGAGGGTCACGTTCAAGGTTCTCCTTTCTACTTTCTCTCAACAAACAGCAGAGAAATGCTGCAGGCTTGCTTTAAGGAGAGCTGGCCTGGCCAGGGGCACGGGAAGCCGGCGCTTGGGGCCCCGGCTCAGGCTGAACTAACAACAGGAGGAGAGAGACAGAGAGAGAGGGCTGAGGCTGTGTCCATGATAAGCACATCAATCTGAAAAAGCACTTACATTTTGAGAAAACAAAACAGAAACAACAACCAGTGCAAAAATCTCTTCTCTCTCCTCATTTGCTTAGCAAACACGATTGTGCATCGCAGCCGTCTTCTGAAAGAAGCTGCAGCAGCTCTGCCTGGTCTCAGCAGGTTAAACCTTCAGCTTTTTGCCTCGAGCTCTGAGTGTTTATTTTAGCCAAACACAAAATGTAGTTCTTGTTTTTGACATATTTTTCTTTTTATTATCATGAGGCGACTGCGATCTGTTAACCAAGGCGCAGAGTGTTTTTTCCTGCATTGCTGCTTAACATAATTTCACTGAGATCTAATCGCTGTTGGCTTATTGTAGACTTTTTTCTGATGCTGCATGCACAACTCGCTCGGCTGTTTTAACCACCAGGGCGCTGATGGCCAGTGGATCCAACGGCTAGAAGGGGGCACTATGTGTTACTGTCTGTTGTGCACCTTCAATTTGAATAATTGACTTCAAGTCTTGAATCTGAAAATGCATGAAGTTGTCTACACAGTGGAAGCAGGCAGTGTTAGAGAGTAGATGTAATTTAAATTATAAATAAATGAAATTTTGACCTGCTACAGTACCTAAAAACACCTGAATATATTCTTTTCAGTAAAAAGTTTCTATGTAGAATATAACATCAATTCTGTTTGCATATTTTGGCTGTGCAGTGTTTCTGTACAAAGCTGTTGCGACAAATTTAAGTGCAAAACCGTCACCATTAAAGGTACGCTGGCTCACAAGGAGCTATCTCTACGTCTAGAGAGGCTCCTTTAATTTTGGAGTATGTGCTCAAATTTTGTACATTGTTTTTGATTGGTGCTCTTATTTGAATTTGCACCACCTCTCGTCTGCCAATCAAATCAATGCACATCGCTTGAAGCAACCTGAGTCTGTCATGCCTGGTGCAGATGTTGTCGAAAAGAACACCTGGAAATTTGAAAATATTTTCCTTCTGATATCAGAGAAGGGCTCTAACTGCACTAGTCAATGTAAAGCTTGTTTACCAGCAGTGAATATGCCGTCAACATCGACTTAATTTCACTTTTTAGGACTCTTTTGCTTAATTGCCCAGTTTATATCAATATTTGAAAAGTAATAAAAAAGTAATCAAATGTAATAAGTTGCATTAGTTTGACTAAGTAATTAAAATAGTTGCATATTACATTTATATCAGGGTAATTCTTCCCAGCACTGAAAGCATGTAAATCTGACGTGAAAAAGACTTCCAGCTGCACTTCTGCAGATTTAATCTAACTTATAGAAAACTGCATGTCCACAGTGAAATGTGAAATACATGTTAAACAGCAAAAACTTCTTTGCTTCATTCTCTTTGCGCTGTCAACGAGAATAACACCTACTTTTTGCAGAATCTATTTGCTGCGCTGTGTAAGTTGTGTGCTCCACAGTTACTTCTTTAATTGGAGCGAGGTGCCAAACAAACAAAAACTGCATGGGAGTAACCTTGATTTATTTCCCCCAAAATAAATCAGAAGTCACAGGAATTATTAATAAGCTTTTTTATCTTCCCTCTCTGATTTTTGAATGTTATCAAATTAGCACTTCCTAAAGGAGCACGGGCTGCATTAAGAATCCCATGTTCCCCACCACGCTGAAGTGTGAAAATATTCCAGGGGGCAGTTTGATTATAACCAGAGCTAGTGGATGAAACTACTCCCTTGTTGAGGTCTCTCAGGATGAATTAATTAGGATGAGGAGCAGTGAGACACGTGCAGTCATCTACAAACCTGGTTCACATTAATCACAGGTGAAATGTATATCGTTCAATGCAATTTGAAAGGCAGAACGATGAAATTAATTGTAATGATTTTAATTATAATAGAGGCGGAAGAAGAAATTGATAATGACATTGACTGAGTCTGCATTAAAAATAAACCATATTTTTCCAAGCATGGCATGTGGATTTAATATGACAAATAAAAGTGAAAATAGTCATTGTGTTCCTGAGTGCCTGTGTCCATTGTGTGCAGTAGTGATGTATAGATGAGTTAATCAAGCATATTGATTGCTGCAGCAGTGGTGCAGAGTGTGGATTTTTAATTAGCGCATGCTTGAGTGTGTTAAAACTCCTGCGCTCTGTCTGAGTGGAACCAAGTGGAACTGAGCACGTCAGCAGAGAACACAGCTCAATGTCCCCACAATACGGCTCGCACCGGCACTACGCCTGCCTCCGCTCCCATTCCAAACCGTGGATTAACTCCCCGCGTTCCACTCTCTGCCTTGAAAGTAGGCCGCCATTTTAGGGCCTGCCTGGTCTCCTCCTGCCCTTCATTTTGAATGGGTTAGGCCCACAGTAACCCCACTGTGTGTCCAAGCAGTTGTCCTCCCCTGAAGGTCCCTCTGAGGGGAGCTCCTTCAGGACCCCCACAGATATTCATTCTCAGAGCTCATTTCATGTATCACATCTCTTCATAAATATTTCACAGTTGTGTGATCAAAGCCCACCTCTGTGAGCCTCTGTTTGGCTAATTGCTTTGGCTGATATACAGTGTGTTCTGGGCTTTATGTGTCCTCTACAGTGAGCTTGCTCTGCAGAAATTATATCACAAAAAAGAAAAGGTTCACACTTATTTGACTGTGTTTTACATTTGATAATTAAATATTAGCATGTATAATGATGTGTTCAACCTAATAGAGGAAGCTAGTGTTTTTGTGTTGTCTTAAAAGAAAGTAGAGCTTCAACTTACAAACTTAAAGGAGAAGTGTGTAGGATTTAGTGGCATCTTGCAATGAGAATTTGCAGACTGCAACCAGCTGCAACTTCTCCCATGCACCAAGTGTGAACTCCCAGCTAGGATTCCTTCAGTTTTAGTTGTTCAGGAGGTTTTAACCAGGAGCAGGAATATTTGTAGATGTCTCTTCCTCTGCGCAACATGTGAGCCAGGTGATTAAAACCAGTAAAAACACTGAAAAAAAGCAGTTTCACTTGAAAAATCAGTGTTTCCACAATGCTTTTCGGGCTGTTGCAGATGCTACGCTAGTCCAGCACCATTCTCAGAACCCATCGGCAGACCCCCGATATTTTGGCATTCCGGTTTGAGGAGGCGAATTTCCATTTCCGACTTCTGTTTATATATAAGTAAATATGCTGAACCATTGTGATGGATTCAGAGTTTGCAGTGACGCCAATTATGTTCCGCCTCGTTAGTTCACCGCACGGAGCGTTTAGCCTGACAACAACTGCAGCCAGCTCAAACGTGATTGGTCAATATCACACGGACTACAAACAGCCTAGCACCGGAAACCAGGGCTCTTCCGCTCTTCTTCCGGAGGCAAGATCTCCGGGGTTTGCCTACAGACTCTACATTCACTGAATGTAGAGTCTGTATATAGAGACTAGTCCAGCACCTGCTCTTTTCTCAGATAACTTAAAATCTAGACCTTCAGGAAGCTTTTACTGGGACCTGAATTATCTGCAAAAACAAACGGACCCGCTGATTTAAACTTGGAAAAACACTGAATAAAGTAGTTTTGCCTTAAAAATTTGCATTTTTCTGACACTGTTTGGCTCGTAATAGAGGTGCTGCTAACTATGGTGGCTAATGTGAAAACACAAATGGCCCTATTTGAAGCAAGTGTCCCTTCTAGGCTACTGTAGAAACATGGCGGTGTAGCATGGCGGACTCTGTGGATTAGGACCTGCTCCCTATGTTGATTTAAATGGTTCATTCTGAGGTAATGAAAACATGACGATTATTTTCAGGTGGTTATACACCAAAAAAACAACTTATATCTGTAATAGAAAAAATCTGTGGAAAAGTATCTTGTGTCTTCTTTATTATCGTCTATTTAGATAAAGCTGCCAGTGCATTAGAGTGTTTGTGTCTGGTCCATATGCTGTCCACCTGTCTCAATAGTCCATTTGTCCAGCTGCAGATAGCAGAAGACTGCTGTCGAACCACTGCTTATTTTCCCTCTCTGAGGCCCACCCTGGTCTGCAGGGGACGGCCTGCAGGATGCTCTGTCACATGAACCATCCCTGTTCTACTGGAAAACAGGCCTAAGACTGTGATGATGATTCAAAAGTGGTGATGCAGAGGGTGATGCACTGCAAAAATATAATTTAAAGACCTTCATACTTGATGACTCTTCTTCCCTCTATCTCTGATTTTGCATGGTCGTCTGTGTTCTCTCTCTCTGTGCGTCACTTAGCCAGTCGTCCAGGAATGCCCCCTCTCGCTGCTCACATTGATTCCTCAGCCTTCAGAGTGATGAAACAGCCGGACCACCTCGCCAGGGCTTTGCTGCTTTTCATGTTCCCTAAGTGCTTGGCTCTGCTCACTGAACTCTCCAGCACTGTTTGTTTAGAATCACTCATCAATCCAGCCGGGCCTTGTAAAGAAAAATATCCCCCCTTTTATCAATAGCTCAGTCTTTCCTTTTTTATTTTTACATATTTAGATGTGTATGTGAAAGTCCAGATTCTTGCCAATGTTTGTCCTGCCCTTTTGGCTCTGCAGCTCTTCTGTCCTATCTTCCCACAGCTCCTCACACCAGTGAGAGTCTGCGGTCTAAAGACAGTCATTTTTCCCGATTAGGCCTTGTGTCAGTTTAACCATCCTTATCGGTGTGTATTTTCATTATGCAGATGAGGGAGGGCCAGCAGAGCATCGCACACTGGGTAGAAGAGTATGCATGCTGCTGTTGTGTACCACTCTGTTTGGCACCCTTGCAGCTCGCCACACACTGCCACCCTCCCCGACGCACACTTCCTCGCTGCAGTCTGTCACATTTCTTTCTACAGAGGACACATGCATGATGAGATCACACACCAGGCCCTGGGGCCGGTGTTTATTATGTATGAGTGGGTTTATCCTCTAGGTGCCTGGTGTCCAGGTTGGGGAAACCAGAGAACCAGGGAGAAGCCCAGCGTTTGTCAGCGGCTGACCGAGGGGTGGCGGGGGTAGGCGGGGCCGGGAGCTCTACTGCGCGGCGGAGGCCTGGTTCAGGCCTGGTTCATGTGCTCTGTGGGCTCCCAGGCTGGTGTGCTAGCTCTCAATCTGGCTCTGCTTCAGACAAGCCTCCCGTGGAGGTCAGCTGTGCCGACAGCGAAACAGAGCAGAGAGGGAAGGAACGTGTTGAACAACACACCTGTCCTCACCACTGTGTGGGGAGTATGTCCCCTGCAGCACACCTATGGATAATGTGCTAGCCAGCATTTGACAATTAGCTTTCTTTCTTTCTTTCTTTCTTTCTTTCTTTCTTTCTTTCTTTCTTTCACTATCTGGCAGTAAGAATTGCAGAATGTGATCAACTTCTCCCGGTTAGTATTCCTTCAGTGTTCAAGAGGTTTTTTCCATGAGCAGAATTATCCGCAGAGGTCTCTTCCTCACTGAAATAAACAGATCCAGTATTTTAAACCGGTAAAAACACAGATAAAGCAGCTCCACCTTACAAATCGATGTTTTTCTGATGCTGTTTTGCTCGTCACAGACAGGGTGCTAGCTCACCAGCTAATGTGTGCTCACCTTTTTACTTTTACTTTTTAAAATCCAGACGTTCAGGAGGTTCTAACCAGGAGCCGAATTATCCGCACATGTCTCTTCCTCTCCAAAACAAATCAACCTGGTGATTTAAACCAGTAAAAACACTGAATAAAGCAGTTTCATGATACAAATCAGTGTTTCTTCAACACTGTTTGGCTCGTTGCAGACAGGCCGCTAGCCCAGAAAATGTTAATGTGTGCTCACCTTCCTCCTCCGATAACTTAGTCTGTGCTCACCTTATTCCTGATCCAGACGTTCAGGAGGTTTTTAACTGGGGTGGAATTGTCCGCAGAGGTCTCCTCCTCTCTGAAACGAGAGAACCGGTGATTTAAACTGGTATAGGTACTGAATAAATCACTGTTTCTCTGACGCTGTTTGGCTCATAACAGATGGGGCGCTAGCCCACCGGCTAATGTGTGCTCACCTTTTTTCTTTGATAACTTAAAATCCAGACGTTCAGAAGGTTTTTAGTAGGAGCTGATTTATCCGCAAAGGTCTCTTCCTCTCCAGAACAAACTGATCCAGTCATTGAAACTGATAAAAGCACTGAGTAAAGCTGTTTCACATTTTAAAAATCAGTGTTTTGCTGATGCTGCTCATTGCGAAGGGGCCGCTAACTACAGTGGCAAATGCGAAAACTGCCCTATCCAGAGCCAGTGTTTCTGTTCTTGTTTACTGTAGTAACCCGGCAGACTCTGTGGACAAGGACCCCCTCCTTATGTAGGTATAAACAGCTCATTCTAAGGTAACGAAAACACAGCGATTCTTATTTTCAGGTGATTATACACCAAAGAAAACCTACCTATCATAACATATTGAATGTCTGCCAATATATCCACTAAGGCCCTACACACTGGACCTCTAAGACCTCTATTTCATTAGTAGTTTTCCATGCAGTCTCATTTTCAGTGAGCAGAGGAGAGGTGAGTTTTGAGAGATGGAGGATATAGCAGCCGTCTAATAAAATGCCTGTCTCCATAGAGCAGACAGCTGAAGCCCTGGTTTGAGCTGGTCTTTGCTCCCCTGCTGGGTGTATTGATAAGCAGCACCGAACCCTGCGGTCAGTGTTTAATTGCATTATTTGGAGTCCTCTAGTCACCCTCCTCTTTCCTCCTTGATGGAAGGGGAGAACAAGTGTTTACTGATATCGAGAAGAAAGGATCAAAAAGATATGCCGAGGGAGGGAGAGCAGGCTAGCACTCGGGAGCTCTAAGTATGATATTGATGGATAAGTGAAAGCTTCAAACCCATTGCGCCGGCTAATCCCGTAGCTATCGCAGTCATGTTATTACAACGGAGGGAAGGCGGATGGTCGAAGCATAACGGGGGCCTCCGCTTCATTCGGGTCTGACTTTACCGACCTCCCAGAAAATCTGCGGAAATCTATGACATCATTGTTCAAGCTGGCTTTTATCTTGTTGTGGCTTATCGTGCCCACTGTTCCAGACATTCACACATGCACACACATACACACGCCTACAGAGGAGACTTCCAGCAGAGTGGATTAAAACAGCCTGCACACTTTGACAGACCTCGGTGGGCCCCAGCGTCTGTTCTGAGCTCTGATTGGGGACCTTGTTGCTTCTCTGGTAGGTGACACATAAAAGTAGAGTGATACCAGTTAGAACATCATCTGTCTAGCAGAAAAGAACAACAGCTCTGCAATCCAAACACTAAAATTTCTCTAACTGTTCATATTTCATTTACATCCATTACAGAGTAGTGCAGTGGGACTAAAACCCTCTCCACCCCCTGAGAATCTTGTCTGTGTCCCATTGACAAACAGTGGGTGATGGGGCGAGACTGTTCCAAACACAAAAAGGGAGGTTTGAACAAGTTGCCATGCTTGAGCAGTGTTGTAAACCCTCTTTTTCCTTCACCTCTGTACCCTTCCTCTCATACTGATGATGTGTTTTTGTGGTGGCATCTGAAAGTCGCTTTGTCCACTCATCGTGCCCTCCCACGCCCCGGACCCTCTGTCTATACACACACACACAAATGTGCGTGCACTTGCACCCACACACACAAGGGTCAGAGGGAAGAGCATTCATTCATGTCAGCCAGCTGCACCGTCTTTCACCTGGTGCCCAATCATGAATGGTCCCTGGATCCAAGCATGGAACCTAAACAAGGGCCCACTAAGTATGACACACACACACACACACACACACACACACATACACACTCTCACACACACACACACACACACACACACACACACACACACACACACACACACACACACACACACACAGCAATCTACTTCTCGAAAATACCTTTGGTATTTACAGCAGTTGCCCACCACACCTGCTCAAATTGTCAGATTGTGCGTTTGTGCGACGGCGTGGAAGAGTTCCTCATTATGGCGGCCATTGTGCGTGTGCTTCTTTTCAGAGGAGCTGGGGTGGAAAGCCTACTCACTGTGACATAGAATAGAGTGGCCATCATGTTCATTGTACAGTCTCCAACAACTCCGAAGGCGTAGTGTGCTCACACATGCACACATTCACACTCCGAGTCCGCAGATGACATGAAGCATATCCCCACTTCCTGGCACCCGACATTTCAAGGATATCAGGGCTAATTACATCATCAGTAACTCAAGCCGTGTTCGAGAATATGTGTGTGTGTGTGTGCATACGTGCTCGGTATGACACACGCAAGTCTGTGTGTGTGTGTCTGTCAAGTTTTAATGAGGCTCCTCAGACAGGGCTCATTGAACCTTTGGTCCACCACTGAACGCCTCACAGTTCTGATGCAGGCCAGTGTGCGCCACCCCCAAGAGCCACACAGGGACAAACACTGCTTATCAGATGGCAGAAACAGATGCACTGCTTTCAGATGGATCACACACTGAAGACACAAAGTGATGAGCATTGATCCCAAATGGTCTTGAAAGTGGCGGACATGTGCGGTTTTGTTTGTGCACATCTCGCTGTGTCGATCTCAGAGAGTGTGTGGCTATTATGTGTGTGTCTGTGCATGTAACTGTGTGTGTGTGAGAGCAAGAGAGAGTTGTGGGGTCAGCGAGGAGTTCAGTGTGTCAGAGGTCTCGGAGCCCCGGCTCTTTGATTCCACTCCCTCGCGGCTCGGAGAATTTCCTCTCCAGTTTCCCAGTGCTGAGCCCACGCTGGGCAAGAAGAGCCACGCCAAGAAAATTTATGTTGATGTCAGCAATGAAAACACCACCACCCCTCTACCACGTCTCACAATATTTGTCAAACAGCAGTCTGTCCATTCTTTCTCTCTCTCCCTTCGTTCTCTTCTTTCTCCCCCGAATATTTCCATCCTTACTGATGTACGTTTCTGAAATCTTAAATCCGTGTTGGCGAGGGGTTTCACACTTCACATGGCTTGTTGTCTCTGCGGGGACTTTGGTAACACGGCTCTCTATTGGTCTCCTCAGGGGCTGGGCCAGTTTGGGGGTGTCTTCTAAGGTGTAATCCACACATATTTCCTTCCCTGCGGCCCTGTATATGGAAAGCTAAAACAAATTCACAAAAGAATTACAAATACAGCATTATCCCTCCCCCGTTTTTTTTTCATACCTTCATACTCTGAGGATAAGGAGTAGCCTGTTAACACGGGCTCATATCTTATTCATCAGTGCACCACTAATTCTTCAAGTGATTGTAACCAGTGTTGCACACCACAATGGAGAATCAGATTGAGTTTGAAGCTCTAGTGTGTTTTTTTAATCTCCAAGGAAGAACACATGCAGGAACGCCTGCAACCAGACACCCCACTGATCACTCAACGTGATCTCATCCGTACTCATACTGTACCGCTCGGGCAGAAGCCCCGGTGTTACTATAATGATACCAGGGGGCAGCCTTTTGAGTTGTATCTTGATGCAGAAGTGGTTGGCGGTTAGGTTTAAGCAACAAAAGTACTTGTTTATGGGTGAGAAAAGGTTGTGGATGTTGCTAAAAAACACCCGGCTTTGAGTGGCACAAATGCCCCAATAGATGTTGTTTGTTGGTCTCCTGGGTCAGAGTCCTGTGCTTGTTGGACACATCCACCTCCCCTAAGTAGATACAGCATCAAACTGCTGGATATCTTCCTATGCAGTTTTTCCATCATTATTTCTTACTTCAGGCCTCTTATATCAATGCCTGTTTGTCATGTTTGTAGGACATGTATCATTGAGGGTGATTTATTTTAGTTTTCCTCACATCATACCTTCCTCTCAGTGTTGTTGTTTTGTTTTGAGCTAGTATTAGTGAGGGTGAACCCTTGTTTTTATACATATATTACTGAGGCTGATCCTTTGTGAGCCCTGTGAAGTTTTCCTGCCTTTGAATATTTGAATATTTATTTAGGCTTAACTTTATCCCTACTGTCACATCCTTCT
This sequence comes from Epinephelus moara, assembly GCF_006386435.1. Lineage (NCBI taxonomy): Eukaryota > Metazoa > Chordata > Actinopteri > Perciformes > Serranidae > Epinephelus > Epinephelus moara. The sequence continues at coordinate 14,151,085 of NC_065512.1, read as the reverse complement.
GTTTGTTATCATGAGTCACACACTTTTTCTAAATATTAAATTTTTATACATGTTTTTGTGGTCTGTTCACACATATTGTTTCTTGTCATTGTCATATAGATCTTATATCTTTCATTTTCTGACACTTAATGTGCAGGTTTGTCACAATATATAACAACTTTCACCTTATTTCACTGTTGTTTCCTTTCTTTTTATTTGGCATTGAACCTTTGTTCTTGTTAGTATACATTTACGTCATTTTCATTTGCAGTTTCTTTCAGTGTGGTTTTTGTCTAGTAGGGCTACACCTGTATATCATGTGACCTGTATCACATGACCTCTTTATGAGTTCTTAAATTGCACACCCCTTTTTCCCACGCATTTTTCACCCTGATGAAGACTCTCTAGTCAACTACAGTCAGAGTGCCTCGGATGCATTTTGGACTGCTTGCCTGTACCATGGACTTTCACACTGAGTGAGTTGGCCAGTTGTTGTTTTTTATCTTTATGTGACTCTTTGCCCCATCCTCAGAGAGCACCTGATTCTTTACAACTAACTACATAGTGCCTTAACCCAGTGCAGCACTCCCCATTTTTTCATCTTTGTCAGTGATGTTGTTGTTTGTTAGTTTCAAACTCTGGTCTCCTGGGTCAAAGCCCTGTGCTTGTTGGACACATCCACCTCCCCTAAGTAGACTTTCGCACTCTTTAACAAAGTCCAATGCTCTGAGCCACTCAAAATGACGCAGATGGGTTTACATCGGCAGTGGTGGATCTTCCCATAGGTGACGTAGGCCATTGCCAAGATCTAGCCAGTTTTTTTAATTAAAAAAAAAAAAACGATCAAAAGGGAATATGATGCTAAGAAGTGCTAACAGTCTGTAGTAGGGGTGCCATCTCTTGCCCTGGCAATGCAGTTTACCTTAATGTGTTCATCAGTGAGTGATTATCACAGTCAGAACATGCTAGAGCATTGATGGGTGTGGTGGAGTACATTGGAGTAACAGAAAATATCAGGGCAAAAGCCATTCAGTGCACAGTAGGAAAAAAGAAGACGATGGAATTTGCAAATTTGCATATGCCATATTCTTTTTTGCTTTTTATTTATTATTATTGTTTGCTAGTTGTTTATTTATGTTGATTTCTCATTAGCTCTTATTTTTGGCGGGTGAAAGCACCACGGGAAGCTTGCCTAGGGTGCAGAAGCTGCTAGGTCCGGCACTGTACATTGGAGTTTGTGGAAAGCTCAGTGCATCTCACATTGTAATGACTGCCCAAGCAGCATTTTTTGGCGCCCTGGGAGTGAGACCAGGTTGCACGCTTATGTCAAACAATACTTAAAACTACAGTAACTACTTTTTAGCAATCTTTATCTTCTACTTTGATGCATTCATATGCTGGTGGTCTGATCACCAAAATGTTATTCAGTTCAAGAACTTACCTTATCTTACATTATCCTTCTCAGGATGTCCATATTTGCTCATTTTATGTCTATGAATTGAATTGAGGTTTCTGAGAAGAGTTTGTAATTGCAGCACTATCACGTCACTGCAGTTTCCCAGCAGCATCTGAACGCATCACACCTTTTAGTGCTTTTAAGTTCACTTCATCTGCATCGCTACAGAATCATAAATTATTGCTGACAGTGGTGAAAGCAGACATGGTGGTAACTGCGATTGATCAGTAGCTAAAAAAAGTTACACGTCTCTGCATTATAACTTTCATGCAATACTGAAAGTAAAACTGTATGACAGATGAGAACAGTTTAAAAATGAAAATAAAATTAGGACTTCCTTGTGAATGTGGTCAGCAGGAAACAAACTTAGCTTAAATGATGAGCTAAAAGTATAAAAATGCTGTATAAAATTGCATGTTTTTAGTATGTGCATCATGAGTTACAGAAGGACTAAACTTCAAGGGTTACATCATTTGATTTTAAACATCATCTGTGTCTTTTACTGTCTATTGTTTTTACATTGTGTTATTTACCTGAGAGCCCATTTTTCCACTAGCTGCTGTAGAGATCCCATACTGTTGGAAGGTTGCTGTGTTTGACTGGATTTCCATGTGGTTGAAATGCGGAAAATCATTATTGCATTTGTGCTGAATGGTTTTATTGCACCCAAGCTGACTTGGTATTCATCATGCTGTGATCCATAGATATCTATTGTGTGTTTGGCTACACCTGGAGAGCGCAGGTCTCTGAATTGCTGCGTAAGAGGCAAATTGTTTCAGCAGGTGATTGAGTTTTATGATGATATCCAGCCTCATATTTACAGTACGTGGATTATGTTGCATAACAAAAAGCACAAAACACACTCTCCTTCATTCTGTTAATGTGTTTGTGCTATTGTGTACCTGGGCATGTGAGCGTGAAGGGTGTTTCTCTGCACCTGGTGCGTACCATGAGATAGTATCCTGCAGGCGCTCCTGCCCATGCAGAGACAGATTTGTAGACACGACACACTCCTGAATGCTTTTTGAACACCTTCTTTCTCTGGTGTATTGTGTGTCACTTTCTCAGGAAGAAAGGTAAATCTTTTATCTTTGCTGAACTGTCAACTTAAGCAAAATGAAGGCGGTCAAAGGTACAGCGCCCCCCTTCTAAGCTGAGCGGTCGGGCTGCTCATGCGTGAGCGTACACACACATGTGAAAACACGACCGCACGGTTTGTCCAGTCAGTGTGGGTTTTTTAAAGTCCCATTGCCTGAGGGTCAGTGATAACACTCAGTGCTGATTCTTATTGGCTGACAGATTCACAGCCTCTCATGACACAGAGAAGAGACAAGCAACATGTGGTGATCTCTGCATTCTTGTGTGTGTTTGTCAGTGTGTGTATGTATTTGATCGGGTTTAAAGTATTAGTGGCAAAGCTGGATGAGATGTTTCTATGGGCTGTTGTGGCTGACCTTTTAGGTGTTGGCCTGTTGCTTTATGGGGGATCAGTACTTTTAGGCGTTCAGAACCCTCCATCTTGGAGAAAAACAGCTTAGTACGACAGATAAGTGAGATACGTGTTCATGTGTGTGTTTTGGTGTAGAATGTACAGGATGGATTCAGTCCAACGAGGCCCCTGCCTTGCTTCACCCCACCTCCTCTGCTCCTCACACAAACACACGCACAACAACTCTTGGTAGCCATTTACGCTGGGCCACGTTTGGATCCGGGCCATGCCTTCAGGCAGCTCCAGTCCCTTGATTCCCAGCCCTGTCCCACTGGCCTTCAACCCGGCCCCAGCCTCCCTCTACTGGGAGGCAGGCGAAATGGCTTGAGCTATTATCTGGGGCTAAATCACCAGATTGCCAAAGCCTTTTTGCTGCTTCTGTACTGTTTTTATTACTGATGGAATGTGGAATTAGGTGCTATGCATATTTCACGCACAAATACTGACACGAATAGGCTCCAACCTTGTACCATCAATGACTGAATCTGTGTTTTTCTCTGATGTATTTTGCATTTCTACATGCTTTGAATTTGAAGCTCCTCCTTTGCATGTTTCCTATCCATAATTCATGTCATCTGCAATCTTAAATGTGTAATCTGCAGTGTCTTCTTTTGTAATCTTAGAGTAGCCCCTGCACTTGCCCTGTGATATCTGCAGATTCATATCATCGCCCCTGTGTTATTATCATTTTAGCCACCATGAAAGCATAAATATGTGTGTTAGCAGGAGAGCTGCTGGTTGCCGCTGGACGTGTATGAAGATACGATTTATGAAAAGTCTCCTTGACAGTAGACATGACGAGCGGGCATTCTAGTCACGTTTTCCCTTCGCCTCCTGCATGGCATCAATCCATCATCTCATTGGTTGGCATGCCTGGCTCCTGCCATCATCACCATGGCAATGTGAGTGTCCTCCCGGTAGCCATCACCATGGCAATGGGAGTGTCCCCCAGCAACCATCAGCATGGGCCGAATGTAAGCCTCTTAACCAGGATCACCATGGCAATATGTGCCTGCCGGAACACCGGGCCGTGGTTTGTCTGTGGGTGTCGGAAAGAGGGGGAAAAAAGATAACAGTAATATGAGCTGTATCATCCGGCGTTGGTGATTTTTCTCTCTCCGTCTGTCTGTCTCTATCATGCACTCTTTCCTCTGTCATTGTCTTTCTCTGGCGCAGTTTTTCACATCTCACTGCATCACCATAGTGGGTGGATGCCGCGATGTTGCCCCTGTCCTAAGTGGGGCCCGGCAGGAGGCTTAAATGGCACTGATGGAGCCGCGGTCCATCCTATCCCGCTGCTGAATACTTGGGGCTCTTCGGGGAGCTCACCGGCCCCGTCTGCTCGGGACATCATCTAGTGTCGGTGTCCTGACACACAATAGTGAAAGCTGACAAAACCGCAGGGGGCGAATTTAGGAGGGGGCCTGGTGGAGAGAGAAGCATGCCACTGCTCTAGCAAGGACATGGATGCATGACACACACACTGTGACACCCTCGTAAACAAACACCATCTCTCACATACACACATATTTATACAGTGCACATACACTCGTGCAAAATGTGCTGCTACACTTCTGTAAAGACACACACACACACGCACACTCACACACAGAGTTAATTGTGCATATTCATGAGCATACATACAGGGTGTTCCGTTTCGCAAGGCTGACTTTTATTGTTTCCCTGGTGTGTACAGTGTATGTGTGTGCACTGACGCACACGGGCATGTTTATATAAGAGTGTGTGTGCAACGTGTGAAAGCGTGTGTCCCCCCACATGTGTGTGTGCATTTAGCTAAAGAGCCTGGTGGGTATCAAGAAGCATAGCTTTAAGGTATGATATGTTAATAAAATGTGTCAAGATGTCTGGAACCCTTTCTCTCTTTATAAACAAACTTACAGCCTGAGCGCTGCTAATTAGCAAGCCCATCTGTTCAGTTTAGCAAAGTTGTTGAGATTTACCACGGAAACTGTAAAAAGACAAGCTCACTTCGACACGGCAGATGACAAGTGTTAGAAATCCCAAATTCAATTCCCCAGCCTACAGTCTCTTGTTGAGTCTCTTATTCAATTACTTGTCTATTAATATATTTGTTTATTTATTTATTTGCGAATGAATGAGAAGAAACTCTCTTTTTTTTTCCATGTTAAAATGACCACACTGGCACACTCAGGCGCCAGCAGGACCGCAGTGTGTTCGCTGAGGCACAGCATATGAAGATACAGGGTAACATTCCCCAAACAGCATCATCCAAAGCTGTGGCAATTTGCTGGGAGAACATTAATTGCTATGGCTGGGGCCCAGGTTTTGCATGCTAAGCACTCTGCAGCTAAGTCTGTAATATGCGTGTATGAGTGTGTGTGTTTATGAGAGAGTTTGCATTTGCTTGTGCGCTTGCTTATGTCTGTGTGTGTGTGTGTGTGTGTGTGTGTGCTAGTGTTGGGTAGAGGGTGGGGAGGGAGGGGGGCACAGGGGGTCCATCTGCTCTCTTCTGCTCCTCTGCACTGATATAAGATTACGTTAATCTGGGTACTTGTCAGGACAGGTTAGTGAAAGCAGACGACTGGGTGGGACTCATGCTAAACAGGTTGGCTAGAAAACGGCTGTTTTTGCCCTCAGACTCTGCGGTGTGGGCTTTGGCACAAGGCGGTGGATGATGAGCAAACAGTCCCGTAACTGCGGTGTATTTTCGGCGCTGCAGATTTACAGACGTTGCTGTAACGTCCAGAAAATGATGAATTCACACAGCTTACCACTTCAGGTGGTTAAGGGAAGTCAAGTTAAACAACCTTTTACTTTTTTGTGTGGGCATGTGTGTTTGTATAGTCCCTCACCCACTGGACGAAAAACCCACGAACACCAGCTAACATCTGGCTTTTGTATTTAATGGAAAAGGTTACAATCAGCATTCACTCCCATGAGAGATGACTCTGCAGCAGTGACAGGTATTTATCGGCTCCAGCTACGATCACCTTCGATCGGCAGTAATAAAAACATAACTCCAGGGTGGACGTGCTAATTTTAGCCCCTTTGTCGAGGCAATGCAATGATGGGCAGGTACAAAAAAAACATCCAAGCAGCACTTGAATATTGTTCAAAAATTAGTCTTTACCAAACACTAATTTTAGCCCCTTTGTCGACGCGATACAATGATGGATTGGCACCAACAAACATCCATCTGCGTCCAAGCAGCACTTGAATATTGTTCAAAAATGAATCAGCACCAAGTACTATTTTAAGCATCTTTGCCGGCACAATGCAATAACACACTGCCAGAAGAAACCGTCCATCTGCGTCCAAGCAGTGCTCTAATATTCAAAGTTTAGTCTGCACCAAGCACTACTTTTAGCCCCTTTGTCAGCTCTATGCAACGGGGTCCATGTCATTGGTTCGACAGCCCATTGGTTCGACATCCCATTAGTCCGACTGTCCGCGGTGCTGAACAGCTCGCGGCGGGCGTATGGTGCGCCGCGACCGGCTTGAGGCGGAGCAGGCTCACGGCTTATGTGTTTGTCACTTTCTTTTTCATTTTAACCCACACCATGATCTTTTCCTGACCCTAACCAAGTGGTTTTTGTGCCTAAACCTAACCAGACCTTAACCACAGGGCATCATGATGATTTCGGAACGGACTTCGGAACAATGAGTTTAATATGGTCGGAACAATGGGATGTCGAACCAATGGGCTGTCGAACCAATGGGCAGTTCCCATGCAACGATGCGCTGTCACAAATAACCATTTGTCTGCGTCCAAGCAGCACTCGAATATTGTGCAAAATTTAGTTTGCACAGAGCACTACTTTTATCACCTTTGCCCGTACATTGCATTGACACACTGTCACAAATAACCATCCATCTGCATCCAAACAGCGCTAGACTATCGTACAAAATCTGGTTTACTTTTTGCTTCTTTGTTGATGGGATGTAATGACGCAATGCCACAAATAACTATCTGTCTGCGTCCAAGCAGCGCTCGAATATCTTCAAAAATTAGTCTGCACCTGGCACTAATTTTATCACCTTCACCGGCACAATGCAATGACGTGCTGCCACAAATGACTGTCCATCTGCGTCCAAGCAGTGCTTGAATATCCTTCAAATTTAGTCTGCAAGAAGCACTAGTTTAAGCACCTTTGTTGGTGCAATGCAATGACACGCTGCCACAAATAACTGTCCATCTGCGTCCAAGTAGTGCTCTCAAATCGTTCAGTATTTAATCTGCACCGAGCACTACTTTTTTGCCCTGAGCACTCATTTTGTACCTTTCTGGGCTTGCTGCAATCATGCACTGACGCAAATAACTGTCTGCGTGCGTCCAAACAGTGCTCAAATATTGTTCAAAATTTGGTCTGCACTGAGTTTGAAAGAGAGACTGAAAAGTAAGAAATATAAAAAATGAAGTAACCACAGTAACATTTTCACTAGCCTCCATGTACTTCCTGTCATTTACATACCAGTTTTCCGGCCCATTTGGAATCAACCATCAATTGTGACACCAGAAAAAGAAAATAGTCGTCTACTGGAAATGAAAAACAGTCTGTTGCCTGTTTTTAACGTGTTTTCCCACATTTACCAAACCCACACAGACTAAAGGCTATACATCAGACATAGCAGGGTCAATCTTGTGAGAGTCAGGCCTTCAGTGTGTGTCCCTCCCCTCCCCAAGCATCACCTCTGTTGTGTTTACCCCCTCTTCCCACCTCCCCAAACATTTTTATTCAATTAAATAGCCCTCCTAAATCCCATCCTGCATCCTGTGCGCTTCTGATGTTGTTTTCTCCGTAAGCACTTTAAGGCCGTAATGATTTTGTAACTTGTTATGCTAATTAGAGTGGCCCTCTCAGACTGTGTAGCACGGAGAAGGATTTATTGCCGGTTTGCTTGGAGGGGAAGAAAAGAAAGAGAAGTTAGAGTAATTAATCCCGTTAACCAAGGATAATTGGGCAAAAAATAGCCCCGCCACTGGCACTGACTGGGAGGAGTTGCAGTTAACCCTGTTTCCTGTGTTTTATTTCAAACTTAATGTTTCCTCTTGTTTAAACTTCCTCTCAGGATCCCTGCTAATCCGCTTGCCTGCGCCCCATTGGTGGATTGAAGCAGCATTGGGGGCCACAGAGAGGAGGTGCCTGAATTCAATCAGACATCAGTAAGGATTTGCTTTCCTGCCCAGTGTGCCCACAGTCAGGGTTTGGTGAGAGCAATTAAATGATTATTTATTTTATTTTATTTTGGATGTTGTGGCATTCTCTAAAGCTGTGTGGAAAAAATAATATCTGGGGAAATGTAGATGTTTGTCATTTCTATGTAAATGTGTGTCTTTCAATTATTTAATATTATAAGTTACTCTTTTATTCAGTCTATCTGGATAAATATCTTATTTTTCTAGGCAGCATATGCTCAGAAATGCATTTAATTAACACACTGTGCACAATTAAATGCTCCTACTTTATGATCCTATTACCTGCGGTTAAGTTTTTGTCTTTCGCCTAACTGTTTTGCATTAACATGTTTTTATAGCAACAAACATTTTCCGGTTTTTACAGTGGAATTCCCATGCACATAGCCTTTTATGATCAGCTGCAATAACAGGCAGCGCTAACTCGTTCCATACCCACAATCCTCTCCCTCAGGAAAAACACTCATCTGTTTTTGTCAGTGCCATGCCGGGACTGTATCATTCATCCACTTTCAAGGAATTTATGGGCTTAAACGAGACCTCCTTAAAGACATATTTGTGTTAAAGAAAAGAAAAAGAAGGGAGGACAAAAAAAAACTGTTTCTGTTCTTCAAAATGGTTTGGTCAGTGTATCAAAGGGCTACCATGTTATTCAGAGAACGTGGGAAGATAAGAATCTATATTCAAACATGACCTTTGATGTGATATTTTCATTTCAGTCTTTTGTCAAAGTCTCGTTTTATTGCAAATGATAAAGGATTCTGTTCCCTTATTACAAAAGCCTTTTATGATTTCACTGAAAATAGCTCCCTGTCTTTTTCTTTCTCTTTCTCTTTTTCCTCTTTTCTTCCTGACTCTTTATGTATTTATTTTTTTTGAGCTGTAAAACCAGGGATGCCATTTGAATACGTCTGTTGACATGAAAGGCAGCAAACAATTTTGCCGCATTAATTTGAGAATTCAACATTTCTGGGGCTGCTGTTGCTAATTGCTGTTTTGATTGTTTTCAAGTTCAGTTATTAGCCACATTAGGTCAGATTAAGGACAAGCATGCCGAGACAAAGCCAGGTAATTAAGAGAGGATATGGAAGCCGGAGTCAGCCCTGTCCAGTTACACTTGACTTCATTAATACGGCTAACTTAAATCAACCGTCACAATGCTAGCAGGAAGGCTGTGTTTTTCTCAATGTGAACTTGTAGTCCTGCCTCCCAGACTTCACAATAGGCTGTTTAGCATCCGCAGTATGGCTATTGTCACTGTCAGCCATAGGATAGGAGGCAAGGGCACGGCAGAGGAGAGGCTACCAGGAAGAGAAGTTAGGCAGCGGGACCAGGGGGAGAGCACTTGACATACCCTCTTGCAAGCAAACCCCCTCATTAATTACACCCTAAAGATAATTATTTTCTTGATTTGTTTGCTCTCTCTGGTCACATTTCCTATTGTGCCGCCTGTATTTTTTCCTGCTCTTGTTTACTTATTTATCTATTTTTGTGCTTACCCCCCTCCCAGCTTACACCATATGGTTGCAGATCAAATAATGTCAAACATTTTGCCCTTGCAAGTTTTTGCAATTTGCAGTTTCCAAATGTGAGACCTGTTGAAAGCAGGAGTGATAATGGGCATGCTCTACCCCCCGTCGTTTTTGTCCCACCATATCTCCCTTCAATTAATGCTACAGCGGGAGTTTCATGTAATAACACTTGCACTTCTGAGCTGTCCGCATGAGAGAGAGGGAGAGGAGAGGGAGACAGGAGAACAGAGGGAGGTGACTGAGGCTGGGAAGAGAAGAAGAGGGAGAGAGAAACAATTAAAACTGGGCTGGGATGCCATGACGGGCCTGTGTTGTGGGGCCATGTGAGCGTTGCATGTCAGCTAAATGGAGCAGAGAGGGGACAATGTGATTGGCGTTTGGTGGAGTGCATGGTAAGCTTGTCTATCATTGTTGCCGAGCGCAATCAAACTGGTGCCAGCAGGATGGAGGATGCGTTGACAGCTGTAATTACCCATCGCCATGGTGATCACTTTTGGCCTGCCGTGGATGGCTGGCAGAGGCTCCTCCTCCAGTCAGTCAGCCTTTAATCAGATTGGGCTGTCAGTTGTCAGGTAGACATGGGTGGGCCGGACACTCTGTATGTGCACTGTCTTGGGTCTCTAAGTGTTTTTAATTAGGCGTTTCCGTCCAAACAGAAGATACAGCTAAAGATGCAGTCTGCAGTTCTAATCTAATAGCTTGTGTCTCCTCATGCTCTGCTGGCTGTCCATTATGTGTGGGCACTGACAAAATCCAGTGTTCATGCACAGCTCTGGCTCCATAAATGGAGAACGAACGATGTGGCTCAGACTATGTTGGCTAATCTCCCTACGGAGCTACGCTGTGATAGTAATGAAACCTAAATAACATTGGAGACATTACTAGAGCCTCTGTTTGAATATCAGCAGTCTTTCTCCAGAATCACAGACTCCACCTTTAAAGCATAAAGTACAGTAAACATCTCACAGTGTTGGAGTAGGGTACAGGCAGCGGCACAGGAAGTGAGTGGGTCAATGTAAAGGGGGACTGGTTGTCCTGCCCCAGGATATTTTAAACAGAGTAGATGTCATTTCTTGTATTCTGATGCTAATGAACAGGTGGTTTGATACTTTTATTTTGCTGAACTAGCATTGAAAAAAATTGTGGGAACATTTTGTAATTTAATTCAGAGGCAGTGGTTGGCCCCAGATCAAATATTTGAAAATATTAAATAGCTAAAAGTACAGAAATTGATTCAATGGGTAAATCAGAGCCATCTTTAATAATAACCACGCATTGTTTCTTTAAACGCAAGGATCTCTTTATGCTTGCAATTGCAATTGCTGTTAAATTGATTTCTTTAATGTTATCACATCAATGAGTGGAGAGGACAACTGTAGTCGCAGAGCACCTATGCCTTCTTCAATAAATTACATTAATCATTCAATCATTTCTAGAACTAAGAATCACCAGAACCTGAAGCTGCTGTATGTCTCAAGGCTATTATGTTATTAGCCAGTTGTCTTGGTGGCATTGTTCACACACACAACACTGCTACCAAGAAGCGCTCCACATAAATATTTAGGGCAACATTTCATGTCAATAGGCATCAATTTAAGAACCATCTGCCACCTTTCATGAAAAGCCATAGTCTTGAATTCATAAGTGGCATAGGTTTGAAGAGTGTTTGAGCAAATCCATCAAGTGGGCAGCCCCTGTGCCACAAAACTTTTACATTATCCAGCTAACTTCAGTTCAATTCAATTCAAAATAAAGTTATTTGAATTGAATTGAATTGAACTGAATTGAAGTTAGCTGGATAACGTAAAAGTTTTGTGGCACAGGGGCTGCCAAGCCACAGGAAGACCTTGGCCATTACAAATTCCTCTTCTGGGGGGGCAAACCAAGAGATTATCAGCCAAAAAATAGTCTACAGTAACAATCAAATAAAACCTAGCCTCCTTCCTCATTTTTTCACTAGTGTATTGACGTTAATCTTAACGTTAGCTAGCTTAGCATTAGCACTTTTTCACAGTTAGTCGACTGAACCATGGATGTATAAAGAGAACTGGATACAGCATTGTAGGTAGGACCTTGTTCGTTCCTATGAAAGTTGCTCAATAGTGCATGAAGCCAAAAATACTACGTTGAAGATCAGCCAGATAATTGCTACTCCTTCCGTGTCATCGGGTCTGTAGAGCAATTGCACTAGAGACCTCCACCAGCTGAACCAGCTGCTTCCAGTTTAGGAGTCCACTAACTTATTTAATCGCATAGCTCCTTTAGACTTTTCAATTGCTTTCAGACCAAGTTGATCAAATTCTGACAGTAAAACCGGACATTTTGCAAAGTTTGTGAGGCTCAAAACATGTGTCCACAGATTCACAGATGTCTCTTTCTCTCTTTCACAATGTAAATCTATGGGAAAAAGTTTTTTTGCTCCCAAAGGCATCACTTGATGGACTCTTCACTCTCTTCTACTGTTTGGCCACTACGAATATTGGCTTCAAAGTTCAGCACTCTTCCTGGGGGCCTGAAAAGAACAACAAGGCTGCTGTGTCAGACAGTATAGAGACACTGTAACAAGAACAACAATGCTAACAACAGGCAAACAAAATACAAACATTAAGTTAAATGCCAAGCTTTGAATTTCAGTAAATATTCGGAACATTTTATGGTGACTCAGCTGCCTGGCATCCCGTCTGCGGTGCCCTCTTGTGTATGTGCTTTTGTGCAATGAAAAAATCTGCCACGGTGCAAGGTAGCAGTGAAAACAAGGATTTCATTCACTTGGACATTGTCTCAGTAGCAGAATGGATTTGATAACGAAGCAATGGACAGAATGATGCACTCATTTTCGACATGGTACAAAAAAAAGGAGGTTTAAACTTATATTTTTAAAAAGTGTCACATAATAGCTGTGACGCCTGTGAATAGAGGAGCCACTAAAACGTCCCCTGTCTGTGTTTACAGAACAGACGCGTAGGTGGTGTTTTTGTGTGAGTGGTCATTTATAGGACATATTATTACAGCTCGCAGGATGTCTCTTTGTGGTTATCTATAGCATCTGTTTGACTCTGCATATAATAGCAAACATAATCATTGTCTCAATGCTCCCGTGTTTGTTTTTGTGTTACTTATACTTTGCAACGTTATATTTAATGTGCACTGAAAGGTGTATGAACCTGAAAACACAGAGTTTTTAAATATCCAGATGCTTGGAAAACAACAAAAAAAAGGTTTAGAGTTTTAAGTGAATTGTTTCAACAACATTTTATATTACAGTGCTTGTAAAACCACACTAAATACACAGCAAGACCTATAAAAAGCTGATAAGAAGTATGAAATGCTTCCACCCAGCTAGCCGCCAGTGCCTGTCATGCTTTCATATACTGATGCTGCACATGACTCACTGTCCTTTAATGTGATGCAGTGGCAGCAGCCCAATGGTGCAGCTTAAGGTAACAGAGAACGCCAGGTACAGCCTGATAATGTCAGTGTGATAATTAGTGCAGAGAGGCTTAAACCAGTGGCCCACGGGGAGACAGCCCCTGGTGTGGAGAGATGGCACGCAGCTGGATCATACTTAATTAACTAATTGAATATCATTTTGCCAGTTAGCTGGAAATTAGCTGGAAATTAAAACGTGGACAAACACGACACTGAATGGACATTATGAAATTAATTTGAAAGAATGCCTTTTTTGCCTCTCGGAAAAGCTAATGGTCTGATGATAGGGCTTGATTTTATTATATTAATATTCATTATTGTGCATAAATAACATTTTTTATTGCTTGATGCTCAGCTTTCATTGAAGCCATGTTGTACATTTGATTTGTTTTCGTGTTCTTACCTGCCTTCGCTTACACTTTAGGATGTTTTTTTGGCTCTTCACAGCTCCACGAGAGAGCTGTGTGTGTGTGTGTGTGTGTGTGTGTGTGTACTGTACCGCACTGTACTGTATGTGTAAGTATGACTTTCATTAGTCCCATATGAGATAGCCAGAGTGAGTTTCTTGCTGTGAGGAGGGAGGAATACGGCTTAAGAAGGTACAAAAATATCTCCGGATGTAATAAAAAAATGAGGTCAAGCTCATCCTGGGTGACACTGGGACCTAGATTAAGTTCCACTGATTTAAAAGCATTTATCTAAAATTTAAAATTCTGTTCCGCATGTACTACCCTAATTTGTTTTTCTTCCTTTCGACATTTTTAGAGGCAAATTCACATATTATTTAAGCTTTTCGAAATATAGTTTGGTGAGTTTCTAAACCAGGGTGATCCTGCATACATAACCCTTTCACTCCCATGTTAAACACATCTTTTTTTTGGCTCATTAGAGTTAGATTAGGTGTAAACTGAATATGCTATGCTTCAGTAACATCTCCTGTTTGCATCTATAAGAACTCACACTATTTTATTTTTAAAGAATAGAATATGCTTAAGTCCCCCTGCTTATATTTGCTCTGTTCACATTGCAGATAAATCTCAGTAACAGACATAAAACACTACAAAGATATACATCCTTACAGCCTGTTTGGAGTCCTGGAGACCCTGGGCCCTCTTTACAGCTCAAAACAATGTTTAACATTGTTTTATCAGCTTGATACTTTTTATGTGAACTGCTGTTTCAGAGCTCAGACACCCCAGCTTTAATGCATCGTAAAATACAACGGATTTTATTATTCTTGTGTGTGATTGCGGTTGATAGTACTTTAACGCATCACTTGCCCTCCTAAATCTGGAGAAGCCTATTTGATTATTCCTTGTACTGGAATTATATAACATGAGGTCTAACAGGGAGTTAAAGCTCCCCAAATATAAGTAACATCACTATATATTTGATTTTCTGTGAATGGCTTTTTTGGAAAACAAAAACAATATATATCTGTTCATGCATTGCCCATATAACATATAAAACATTTGCTTATTTTGTGTAGTAACAGTGCTTTATGGAGTTGTTTGTATTTTGTCCCCAGTTTGACGCATAGGAACGAGTCCCCCATAGGCAAATTTCAGGGGATGCTTGTGACACATCCCCTAAATATTTATAATATGTGCATCTATCAAATAAAAGTAGCAGAGGAATTTTATTTTTGACAAAATGTAAGACATTCACACTGTAAATGGCTGCAGAAAAAACACACATTTGTGCATAAGAATTCACCAGAATGCAGAAAATTAAGTGTTTTGTGCTTAAAATTTTCTGTTTTGTGTGTCTCTCCGAATGTCGAAACAAATTCTACACTCTTTGAGTCACTACCTCAATAGTTTTACCTATTAGATCAAAAGAAATTACAAATATTTTATGTAAATTTCATGCATTGCTTATACACACACAGCAGTGGGGTCTGTGGGGCCCCAAACAATGAGGAAGTCAATGTCAGCGCAAAAAGAACAGACAGAATGACACATAACCAAACACGGGTACTGCACAAACCCCTGGCCAGCTGCACCTTGTACTGTAACTTTGAAATACCAACACAATCAGGCACAAATTCATTAAAATTAAATGTTTATTTCCAAAAATAGTGATAAGTAAATATTAAATAAAAAGCTGAGTGTGTACCAGGCTATATATGGTGACTCATATTTACTATTTTTGCAGCTGTACAATCAGCAAGCCTTTTTTAAAATATAGTTTTTGTTAATATTATTTTATAGATGCATAAACAGCAATAATTCTAAAGCCAGTGTGTCTTTCTGTTTTAATAACTGGGACACTGCCTTTTTTTATGCAGACACATTTTCCAAGCAGTCTGCAGCGTGCCACCCTCACTCTACTGTATATTGGAGGAGAACAATGTTATACACAGTATCTCACAGCAGATTCAGTCATCTTAATATAGGGATCAGCATGAGGCATCAGTAACCGCAGGAGGAAGCCACTCACTACTATATCCTGTTTGTTGTGCCGCCGCCACCCCAGTTGCTCTTCATGCAGTAATAAACAAATAAAGTGGGAGAAATTAATCCCTCCGGAGCCATTGTGGGCATTTCACGTCACCCGCCGCCGTGCTCCCCAGCTGTTTCTGTGTTCACGTGAGTGTGTGTGTGTGAGAGCACATAAATTTAAGCGGGGGTGTGTCTATGCAGTGGCCTGCATGTCATACAAGGCCCATACTGAGAGGAGATGAGTAGAGGACATGTGTGTGTGACGAATAGCTGAGCGCGGATACAGTCACATTATCAATAATGAGGGAAATCAGTGCATGTTTCACCTCGGCTGAAGGCAGGGGAAATTATTGGATGTAAAGATGCATAATTAATGTCCACACAACACAATGCATACATTTACTTTGTTCATCACAATCACTAAAAATGCCTGCACCGTAATATGTTTCCCTCGCTGGAATAGATTGACTGACAACAAGCCCATATCTGTAATTAGCTCCAGTTTCCACATATTGATTTACAGTTCAACAGCATGCTTGAACACATCTGCTGCAAATCTATGTCTTCAGTGGCAAGGCGGCGAAATTTGTGCCAACCATTGTGTGTCCACGTTCTCCTCCCGGCCAATCACCCGGTCATGTAATTTTTTCAATAAACAAAATTATCCCAAAATCCAAATTCATCTCAGCCACTCAGAGAGCAAATTGGCTGAACAGGAAAACAACTTCATATGGCGATACGTTTCAGGACGGCTGTGCTCGTCCAACGATACAGCAGACCACAGAGAAATTTTTCCTCCTCAGATCTTAACACACCCACACACAATGGGCGTTTAGTATGTGTGGGTCAGCACAACAAAGGGGCTTATGGCTTGTTGTTTCCTAATTAAGAATGTAAAAGGGGATTAGGCTTCAAACGGCACAGTTTTTGTAGTTTCCTTCTTCCCCCAGCAGTCGAGGTACGGGTTACCTCTAATGGCGGCATTAGCCCATTATCATTCGCTTGTGTTATTTTTCTGAGCACAGTTGTGGCTCTTCCTGTCCTCCTCACTGTCTACATCTCTCTCACATCCCCCTGTTTTTCATCCCCCCCCTCCTCCTTCCCCTGGTGGTCGAAGTAGCACAAAATGTATCACTGGAACCCCCCCTCGCATCCCAAACCCCAAACCCACCCCAAACCCCCTCTTTCTGTTTCTCTGAAATAAGCAGTATTCTCTGGCCCTGTTTGATCCTTTGACTATGCAGGGGCTTCATGTCTGGCCAGTGTTTTTGGATCAGCAGGTAGTCGCAGGCAAGCTGTTAAAGGGGTCATCATTCTTCTCTCTCTCCGCTCCTCTCCGCTCCTCACACACAGATGGGGACCTGCTGAACTCTGCCAAAGGTCAGCGCTAAATTACATATTTTATGAATTCTTGCTTTAGTTCAGGCTTTTGAGAGGGGACACAGAATAATGAAACGCTGCGAGGAAAACAATTATCTGACATTTTCATTAATCACGCCGCCGATGTTATTTCAGCTCAGATATCTATTAAGACGTTTTAAGAGAGGTTTCTGTAAATTTCCAGCCTCTTAACTCTTATTTCATGCTTGCGAGAAATTGAATTATCTCCTTTTTTTCCTCTCCCTCCGTGAATTCGGCCTTCCCTCCACCCTGCGCGAGTTGAAAGGGCCGTCTGAAATGTGTGATGTTTGGAGAGGAGACATTTTGGCTGGCATCCAGCTCATTGTACACCAGTCTGGACCGGGCTGCCATGGCGGCTTTGACTCGCTGTACGGCAGACAGATGACAACTGCCGGCACGCCATTCAACACCTCAGAAACAACATCTCCCCACCATGTCTGATGCATTATGAATGGAAATCAGTGTTTCTGTTGGTTTTACTGCCCATCTCCTTTGTTGTAAAAGGATGGATTTGCCTGTGCACATTTCCGTGCATGCTGAATCGGGGCTGAAATGTCTTCAATTTTTTGTTTAATAGCTGCTCTGTTGCCATGTGTGCGCATAAGTTAGGTGGAGGTAATGGTTTGGTGTGTTTGGATAATTCAGTTGCCATCAGACTGCAGCATCTGCCATCAGGTGTCTTCTCACCGGGGATCCCGAATGGTGCTGGAGACGCGAGTATATCTGCTTTCACACTGCTGAACATGACATTTGAACGTGCATGTACACGCAAAAAGCAAAAAAAAAAAAAAAAAAATCGGTGTGTGCATGCACACACACAAACACATCCGCACACTTCACAGAGGCTGTGTGAGAGCCAGAATGCAGAGCCTGAGGGCTGTTGTGCCTCTGATGTTTGTATTGTTTACTCTGTTGTCCCAGTGCATGTAGGAGATTGTTGCGCACTTAGGCCTCACTCTAGCCTTGTATTATTTACTATGACTGGTGCGGACAGCAGGTTACTGTCCAGGAGAGCTGAAAGGCCGAGCAAAGAGACGGGGGGAAAAAAGGAGGCAGAGATCGAAGGAGACAGAAAGAGATCATTGACTATACCTTTTCCCCCCTATATTTGTTCACTTCTCTCTCCTTTTCGGGGTTTGTCTTTGATCCCTTCTCCTCAAACCTCTGGCCCCATGGGTCACCAGCTGTCAGACAGCCAGAGGAGGGTGCCGCCTCTCTTCTTATCCTCTCTTCTCTCACTTTTTGCCGTTTGGGATATGCACCGTTTTGCACCCGGGGAATCATTCTGGAACCCCAGGTAAGTGAACCGAAGCCACACAGATGTTAATCTCCCCTCGGCCCCCCTCAGACACACACCACACTCCTCCACCGCCTTCTAGGTCTCTTCCTTTCCTTTTTTTTCTTGCCCCTCTTGCCCTAAGTCTCTGAAATCTCATTGAAGACGTCAAAGTGGGAGTTGAAGACTCTTGATTAAGTTTCTTTTTTAATGGAGGAGGAGAGGGAAGGGGCGGCAGATAGGGGAGAGGGATGTATCTCGCGGCTGGGTGTAAGGGCCTCACTTTGGGCACGCAGGCAGGTGAGCTGGTCCTCACCTCACTCTGCTCTCCCTCCTCCTCGAACAATCCGGTTATCTGTGTCTATTACAGAAGGGCGGCTGACGGTCTGGGTAAATCCTCACTCTTCCAGACATGTTCTGGGGCCCTATCAGCTGGGGACAGGACCTTGAGCCCTGATGAGAAAACTGGTCCAGGGAAATTGAATTAGCTATTGTGTCTGGGACTTCATTGATTGCTATTAGAGTTGGCCTGGAGCTGGGTGATGGAGAGACGAGGAGAGTTAAGCCTGTCTGAGTGGACTGCTCCAGTGGGTTTCTAGAAGGAGAACTTAAGCCATATCAGATTTAAACACTTGTCATGTTACTCTCAAACTGTAATTAACAGCGGCGGAAATAAGAAACGCAGAATTACTAAAGAAAAAGGGCAGAACTTAGAAATAGTGCAGGAGAAGGAGATTATCATGACAATGTTCAAACTGCCACGAGTAATGGTGTGAGTCAGTCATGTTAGAAGTGGATAACAATGAGAGTCAAAAGTCTATAAATGTGACAGGTCTTTTGGCTGGAGATGATGGATGGAGTCTGTGATGCAGACACTTCCTGTTTCTCTGGGTGCAGAGCTGCGGATGAAAGAGCTGCGGTGTGTTTTCAAACTGAGGAAGAACAATAGGTCAGAGGAAGAAAGAGTTCCCCTGACCTGACCCCCCCTTCTGTTGAGGCTGGGGCCTGATAGTTCTGACACCACTGATCTCTCTGGCTGACTCACACAAAGAAAGAGATAGGAGATACCTGTGGGCATTGTGCTGCTGCTGCTGCATAGGCACCTGCCTCGTTTAGGAATTTTATTGCCATTTTAGCTTATTATGCATCTAAAGAAATAAAGATCAGAGACATACCCTGCTTCATGAATATGTAGAATCATGTCCCCTCTCAAATGATGGTAGCTTTTGATAGTGATTTATATTTTTCTTGTTAGTATTAATGTTGCTACAGATCTGCATGTTGTGTCTTTAATATGCTAGGTCGATATTTTGCCCAACAGCACATACAATTAGACAAAAAGACATTTTAAGATTTGAATAATTCCATATTTAAAGGTACACACTCCAATTTACTTTTCTTACACTATATTATAATCGAAATCAGGCAGTTTCCATTCAATACTCGCGTGTCAAGACTTCATCCCTAAGGTTTAAGGTATTGTTAATACTAAATTTAAAGTGATATTTTACTCAAAATCATCATTTGGCTAAAACATGGCTGAATACAGCACTTTTGGCAAAGCATGAAAACTTAAAGGAGTTCAATAGCATTCATGGAAGTTGTGTATTTAGCGATGTTTTGGCATATTTTAGCAGAAATTTTAATGTAAGGAGTGGCTCGAGAAGTTCTTATTGACACTTTTTCTTCCTTTGGCGGTTATAAAATTTGTCAGCACTGGACTCCATCGTAGCCGACATGATTTTGTAGCCACTATTCTCTGTCAAAGAGCAAAGTACAAGCTGCATGCCAACCTTGCAGGGTTCGAGTGTTACATACCAAAAAGATTTAACATAACATTTTAACGCCGTTGCTCCTCAGACAAAGTGGGATCAATAGTATAAAGAGCAGTGGCGGAGCAGGGGGTGGCATTTGGGGCTCCAGCTTCAAATGTTTTCTCTTAAGCCCTGAATCTTTTTTTAAAGGTTTTTTGGGGCATTTTGACTTTATTAGAAAGGAAAGCTTTAGCGTGTTAGTGTGAGAGAGTGAGGGGATGACATTCAGTACAGAGTCAGGGTTGGAATCGCACTTGCAGCAAGGACATGGCCTTTGTACACGAGGCGCCCTAACAGGTGAGCTAGTGGATGCCCCAAGAGCCCTAAATCTTTTAGGTCTTTAAAATACCTTCTTGGTGGCACAGTGGTGCAGTGGTCTGCACTGTCGCCTCAAAGCAAGAGGTTTGAATCCAGGGTTTCTGGTTCGAACCCCGGGGTGGGGGAGCCCTTCTGTGCGGAGATTGTACTCCCCGTGTCAGCGTGGGTTTTCTCCGGGCTCTCCCAATACATGCAGGTTAGGTTAACTGGTGACCCTAAATGCCCGTAGGTGTGGATGGTTGTCTGTCTCTTTAGCCCCTTTTACACTGCCAGATTGTCGGCGAATGTTGGGCCGTTTTGCCAGCAAGCTGCGAGCGTTTAGACACACAGAGGCGGAATGGCGAGTTGATCCGAGGCGCCCAATTTTTCGCCTCGTAAGGTAGTCATATTGGCAGAACCCTTTTAGTTTAAACAGACCGAGGTGGCCTTCCACAACGGGAGGGGCTGTTAATGACTTGTGGGAGGCGCTGATAGCAGCTACTAGCAGGAATTAGTGGACAGCTAGTAGCAAGAGGGAAACGCAAACCTGACAGACACAGTAAAGATGAGCAACTGGGGAGACAAGGAATTGTGTGACCTCCTTGCCCTCGCAAATGAAGAGGCCATTAACCGTCAGATGACGGGAACAGTGAAGAACGGGCCGACTTACAAGAGAATTGCCGAAGGACTGACCAGCTGCGACTTCCCTCCTGTGTCACTGTTTACGTCACATGCTGAGCTACACATTTTGTTACTTGCTCACGCCCCCCATTGCCCCGAAAAAGGCACATTCTGTATAAACAAAAGTAGGCAGGCGGCATTTTGCTGCACTCCCCGATTTTGTTTTTATACTGCCAATGCTGAAAGAAGACTGATTGGGCTGCAAATTTGCACAACTCCTGTTGAAAAAGGGCTTATGTGTCAGCCCTGTGATAGTCTGGCGACCTCCTCTTGCCCAGTCTCACCTGGGATAGGCTGGGGTAGGCTCCAGCGACCTCCAACAGGATGTGTTCACAGAAAGTGAATGAATGAAAAAGACCTTCAACTTCAGCTCATCCTCACTCGCAGCTCATCAAATACTGAAGCATGGTAAATGGATTTCGCGTCTATCTTTGATACTCTAGGGTGCTTTTGTCAATTTACCCTTGTTCTATGAATTGTGTATTTTCAAAAACTTCTGTTTACACAGGAAAAAAAATAGAATGTAAGTTAAAAATACTTTGATTTTAGTTTAATTCTTTAGGTTTAGGCAACAAAAGTATGTGGTTAAGTTTATAAGGTCATGTAATGTAATGTGAGGGTGAAAGTCCTGAGTTTGTTTGACCCATCCACCTCCCCTACCACCTGCCCTACACCAGCTTCCTTACTCTTTAAACTACGGCAGTTGCTTGAGGTGCCAAAAAATGCGCCCGCACAGTGCACCTCATACCACCTAGGGTACAAGGGTACCTCGGTGCATTGGACAACTGACCATGCATCAGTATTTGATGAGTTGGGAGTGAGGGAAGGTTGTTAAATTTGTGTCATTTCCCCTCAGTCTCTCTGACTGGACTGGAACATCAATTACCTCTGTATTAGTAATGCTGTTTATGCCAAAGTCCAACCCTACTTATGATTGAGTTAAAAATAGTGACATCAGGCAATTTTTTGCCTCCTTCTATGTGGCAGGAGTGATAATGTTTCGTCTTCAACATGTTGTGTTATGATTTCAGAATGATGAAGACTGTTGGAAAACAATAAGATACAAAATAGGATGTAGGCTCTATAGGATGACTTTTTTTCTTTGGCAATTATTGTGTTTTTCCCACATGATATACAAATTAGGCTTTCTATTATCTCAGATGACCTAAAAATAGTGCATATAGCTGCCATAAATGGGAGAAAAATCTCCGCGGGGGAGCACGCCCCTGGCTGAGCCCCGAATGTTTACAACGTCTTGCTCCGCCCCTGATAAAGAACAAAACGAGACCTTTAATAAGCTCCTGAATCATGTTGATGAGAATACATATAATCTTTAAAAGGTATACGAGAGATGCAGTGGCATGTTCACCAGTATCACACAAAGCTCCATACAGATCCGCTTGGGTGTTTGTGACAGCCACCTGTGCGAGTGTGTTTGCCTTGTCTCCTACACCACCACATGTCGCTTCCTTCAGGAAACCAGCAGAGATGATTGATGATGGCTTCATTGTTTGCTTTGCTGCTCTCCCTGAAATTATGTATGTTAAACATGCCTTTTCTTTGTCTTTCGCAATTTTGTTTTTGTTGTCATCGTATTGGAAATCATTCAGTTAAGATTTTGTTATCGTAGATACTTTGAATACACCTTTAAATAACACGTTCAAATGATTTTGTTGCAGTCCAAGACTAATACGTAGTAGATATTATTATAAACAGTGTTGAAGTGCCCACAACCTCCTCAAATAAATGAACAGACTGGAGGCAATAAACTGTTTTGTATTGATAGCGAGGCCATCAGCATACAGTATCGTCTCTGCAAACAGATGACATGCAAATCTGTGAAGATTCCTTGTTAGTGGTCTCTCATAAATGAAAATTCAAAGCACACAGAGGCATTTGTTCCATGTATTGTCTGGATGCAGAGGATGACCCTTGTACTCATTAGCATTGGTTGCTTGCAATGGTGGCAAATAAGGAAGGGAAGCATATTCAATTGTTGCACTGTCTGAAAAATGTAACTGAAAAAAAAATGAATCTCTCTGCTTTTACTTAAAAAGTACTAAGAAAAAACAGAAAAAGCAAATATCTTCATTAAGTATCTGCTGATGAGCTGCATATTGATTTTGAATGAATAAACCCAGACTTTCAGTTCTCCAGTGGGTAACCTCACTTCACCCTACACGTTCAGCAGCAGCTTTCCACCCTCCATAGGTGTGGGCCCAGAAACATCCCACATGGTATCTCACACTGCGATCGCCTCCAGCTCTTCATATGAGGTATTCTATGTGTGCGCACGTCTCTGGCAGTGTGCGTGTATGTGTACACTGGCAGCCTCACTCTTTTATTCAGGGATGGCTCTTTCATCCTCTGTAAGAGGGCCGCAGGGTCTTGCCCTCTGAGCCCCAGAGATGAAGTCTAGTGTTTATGTGCGTTAGATTTCCATCCCACAGAGCAGGCCCTCCCCTTCTACTCACATTAAAGAAGAGATGTGGACAACAGCTCGGTGGTTTACATTTTTATATATCAGTTGCTACACGCAGCTAAGATTTCGGAGGAATAGCTGCTGGTAGACTTATTTCTGTTGCTTTTATTATAGTATTATGATATTCTTCATGTCTAGTTAGACAACATTTATTGACATGTCACTCCTGAGGACACAAGCATCCAAACTGTACAATACAAAAAGTTTTAAAGAAAAGTAAATCACTGTTGTGGAACCCTGTCTCCTAGAAATGATTCTTGTATGTTGCTTAACTGCTTTCGTACTTGTGCTGTTGTGGCGACATAATCGCCACTTGGATTGTTTTTAGAGACAACATTTCTTTCAGGTAATGAAACACTACACTCATGTGCCGCCAACACATTCTCACGCCGACCTCGTCACATTTCGATGGTTGGTCATGGACCTTCCATGTCCAGATACGATTTGAAAGGTACCCTGGGTACGTTGGTTGTTGGCGTTCTGGGACACCGTGTCAAGTTTTGCCTGTTACATGCATTGTCTTCTTTTAAAATTCACTTCTGTTTTCACAGGAAATTTAACACTTACACACAGTCTCTTTCAAAATGAATGCACTACCATCTACTACTACCATCAGGTCGCCATTACAAAATCCCACTTTCCCGGAAGAACACACACAAAAAAACTTTTGTTCCCACTGCCATCACCACCCTTAACAGTGTAAAATAGAAATTGAAGTCCCACCCAGATACACTGCTTTGTCGTTTATCTTGTATAATGTCTATTGTGTTTTGTGTGTTCTTGTGTATTTTATTTCGGAGCTTGCCAAAGACGAATTTCTGTTACTTGTGACAGACAATAAAGGTTTATTTTGTCTTGTCTTGTCTTGTCTTGTCTACAGCAGTACAACAATGCAAACTGACGTTTGTTTTCCTCAAACAACTAATGCAGGTGATTAGATTTAGGTTGGGGAGGATGGTGGGCGTACAAGGGCTTAGATTTTGTTTCAACATTTGGGAGGCACATATGAAACGAAGACTTTGGGGGTCATTGAACACTTACTTTTCCTGCATTCTGGTGATTTTTAATGGATCAATTTTTGCCTTTTCTGCATCAGTTTATGGTGTAAATGGCTTAAAATTTGTCAAAAAAAACTCTACTTTCATGTTTTTATTGGTGGGGACAAATGCACATATATCAAATACTGACGGGGACATGTCCTCCAAAATCGACACCTATGCCAGCATACATACAACATGCAGGACCTTGACACCAGAACGTCAGTTTCACATCCAAACTCCTGTCTTAAAGGGATAGTGCACCCAAAAATGAAAATTTAGTCATTATCTACTCACCCATATGCCGATGGAGGCTCAGGTGAAGTTTTAGAGTCCTCACATCCCTTGCGGAGATCCAAGGGGAGAGGGGGTAGCAGCACAACTCCACTTGGACACTACGGATGAGCAGTATGGAGATATTTTGTGGTTTCAATTATGTGGTTTTTTTGGACGTTTGAATCTGGGGCACTGTCAGCCTCCATTAGGTGGAGTTGTGCTGCTACCCACTCCACCCTTGGATCTTTGTTCGTGTTGTGAGGACTCTAAAACTTCACCTGAGCCTCCCTTGGCATATGGGTGAGTAGATAATGGACGTAATTTTCATTTTTGGGTGCACTATCCCTTTAACTTTGGTTAAAGTTAGAAAAAGATCGTGATTTAAGTTAAATGTTTTAAGAAGAAATAAGAAAATAATACTGTAGTTACTACAACTGGATATTGTATTGCCAAATTGCCTATTTTGGCAAAAAACAACCAAAATATGTTGTCAGTGGACATTTTACTGATGACTGGATTATGTTTTCAGTGAAAACTTACGATATGTTCAGTATCTACATTTATGTGGCTTGCTAGATTTGTTATTTAGCAAGATTTGCGTATCCCAGCTGACATCGGGCGAGAGGCAGGGTACACCCTGGACAGGTCGCCAGACTATCACAGGGCTGACACATACAGACAGACAACCATTCACGCTCACGTTCACACCTACGGACAATTTAGAGTCATCAATTAACCTGCATGTCTTTGGACTGTGGGAGGAAGCCGGAGTGCCCGGCGAGAACCCACGCTGACATGGGGAGAACATGCAAACTCCGCACAGAAGGGCTCCCACACCCGGGATTGTGCCGTGAGGCGACAGTGCTAACCAAATCTGTCCATGCACTATTGAATTCTGTATTTCTGAATTCTTTTTTGCTAGCCTTGTTGAGGAGGCTAAAGACTAGCTACTGCTATTAGGGTTTGGCAAAATTTAGAGGAAAGGGCGCCAGGTTGTAGACGTATGATGCACATTTTAGTTGACGAAATGTTAAACTTAGGCTAGGCTACACATTTTATAATTGCAGAATGTAAGAGTTTCTTTCTCCTACAACAATATATAAAATGAAAATGTTAAAAACCTTTGTCAATTTCATGTGATATTTTTTGTCAAAGCCACAGAAAGACACTGGAGAGGGGCTAAAGAGCCGCAGGTTGCCTACCCCTGCCCTAATTCTTACACACTAAACTTCAAAAGACAGAAATTATGATATTAATGGGATATTAAAGTCTTTAATTTTACAGTTCACAACTTAAGATAGTAAAAGTACAAGTGTGTTGCATATTCTCTCGTTTATAGCAGTGAGAAATATACGAATATGAAAAGCCAAAAGACAAACCTGCATGCACACACAATGGTACATTCATGCTTTCATTCAGATCTATTCACACAAGCATGCATGTGTGCACACTGTAACCCACACACTAGCACTATGCATAGTTGGTGGATATACACACACACCCTGAGAGAGTGGCGGGTCAGATGGGTAGCAGAGGCCGGAGCTGACCTCTAGTGTGTGTGTAGATTTATTCTAATCAGTACTCTGCTTCTGACAGGTTAACTGCTGCCCTCTGACCCGGGGAGCTCTCTGGGTGTCACCGTCCTTGTGTTCCCTGTCCGCTTTTATCGGCAGCAAAAAGAAAATGTAAATTAAATGCAGCATAAAAATAGATGATGGGAGCTTGTTCCTCTCATCCTTTTATTCACCCCATCTCATCTCTCCCTCCTTCCTGCGCTGCTTTTCTACAGCTGCATGCTCAAAATGTAATGAAGAGTTGCTCGCTTTTTTTTTCTACCTGGCTTCCTTTCTTTCTTTTCATCAACATATACAGCTGGCGTAATAAAAACAGTGGTGGGGTGGAGAGCAGGTAGTTTCCTGATGCTTGGCGGATGATGATCGCCAGTGGAGTTATGTTTTAGTGAAGGCATTGCTACAAATAGATCATGATGTAAAAACCTTTCATCCATACATCACACAGGAGAGAAAAAAGCCTCCTCTGTCTCACTCCGTCTCTTTCTTTCTGTACGATTGGCCTTAGTGGTTGTAGAAGGTAGTGTTACATCTGTTGTTGTGCCTTTTCAGAGCAGCAGAGAGGGCAGTCGAATTAGATAGCATTGTTATGCCTCCATCAGAGCAATTTTCCAGCAATGCCTCTAAAAGCCCTCGCACACTTCATCAGTATTATTGTAATTCTTTAGCTCTAGGTTATTTGGCAGCTGCTGTGCCCCACTGGCAAATCCCATTCGTGATGCCGTCCCTTTCACCGCAGCCAGAGAGCCATTGATTTTTCTTTTCTGTCCTCCAGCCTCGCCCAATTCATTTCGGATTGCTCGATATGAAACATTTTAATTTCTGCTCGCACCTCCACTTGGACAACAGTCAGAGGTTTCCCCTTTTCTTCCTCTTTGTGCAACATCTCTTTTTCCGACTCTTTAATCAGTCATGAGGTCAGAGTAAATTGATTTCCATTTTTCTTTTCAGTTTCCTTTTCTTCAATTTTATCGATTTAAATAAGTTTACAAGCAGAGAGAGCCACTTTAATGTGAAGGAACATACACATTTCCATTCATTTCTTAAATATTAATTGAATTATACAAATTTTACAGCTAATCTTTTCCGAGTTGCATGTGTTATAATGTGTGCATATGTGCAGGTGTGTAATCAGGAGTATTCCCTCTATGATTGGGCATGCATGTGCCATTATAGAAGCTATGTGCAGTCTGATGGAACCTATTGATGTTTGAGTACACAGGCCCTACTTAATTAGTCCATCACACCCACTGCTTTGGTCTCTATAGGATCCCCGTAAGTGGTGCTCCTTTGCATATGCCATGCGATTTCATAGACAAGCTTCCTTTTTTTTCTTCTTTTAAAATGATGGGAAGAAAAACAAACATTATATACATCACAGGGGATGGGACTGTCTGGTTCAGTCGGAGCGTCTGTGTGACTGGCTGTCTTCCTCACGGCGTACGCCTGGAGGTTTCGTCACGTGTGTGTCTGACAAAATTTGTGCCACTCGGCGTTTTGCACACTAATCTGAGAGCCTTGCACTCGGCGTGGCAGACATTTTGGACTGTGTCATTGATTTGGAATCGAGCTCTGCACTCCTTGTCCTTCACTTAGTGTTGAAATCAATGATGCCTGCTTCTGACCATGCATTAAAATCTGCACCTCCCCTCCCTCCTCCACCCTTCCTCCCCAGGACTTTGACTTGTGCTTTTAATCTGCTCTGTAGCCCGTGTTTCTCCTTCACCGCTGGACTTGGAAATGTGCCATCCATGAATATTCAGATAAGGTGGTTGCTCTAATATTGAACATTACCTGCCGCAACACTGAGAGTGAGACTCATCCTGTGCAAACAGGTAAAGAAGAAAATGGAAGTTTCCCATTGATTGACTCTGTGATTGGAACACACCAGCAGTCTGAGACAGCACCCTACTGCTTGTGTGTGAGTGTGTGTATCCTTGTGTGAGTGTGTGCCTATAGTGTGGTGTCCTTACACGCTTTACACTACATGCATGTATGATATTTGAAGCCAAGTGGTCTGTCACCGTACCTGTCCCCTGCAGGTTGACCTCTGCCCCCCCCGCATTCCTGCACAAGGTTTAGGCTTTTCCCTGGTAACCACCTGGAGAGTGAACTTGCCCCAGACCTCCATCTATTTCCCACCAGCATCCATCACTCAGGAGCCAATGGCCTTAGCCACTCCAGAGAATTTGTAGGTTGTATTTTTTTATTTTTTAAAACAAGTTTTGGTATGGGAATGGGAGATTAATATAAAATTAAAGAGCAGAACTTTCATCTTCATCTTCATCTTCTAACCTCTTGAGGGTCGCAGGGGGGCTGGAGCCTATCCCAGCTGACATCGGGCGAGAGGCAGGGTACACCCTGGACAGGTCGCCAGACTATCACAGGGCTGACACACAGAGACAGACAACCATTCACACTCACATTCACACCTACGGACAATTTAGAGTTATCAATTAACCTGCATGTCTTTGGACTGTGGGAGGAAGCCGGAGTGCCCGGAGAGAACCCACGCTGACACGGGGAGAACATGCAAACTCCGCACAGAAGGGCTCTCACACCCGGGATCGAACCGGGAACCCTCTTGCTGTGAGGCGACAGTGCTAACCACCACACCACCGTACCGCCCCGAGCAAAACTTCGATCAAAGTAATTTATAATGTGGGACATTTAAAAATATAGAATCTATTCTCATACCACAGTTTGTATGATGACTGATGAATTTGTGTCCCACGAATGGTGTCGTAACATTAAGTAATTAACGTAAAGTTACACACTTAACACTGGGTTACAAAGGTTAGGTTTAGTAAAGATTAGACTTTAGATTAGACTTGGGAAAAGAAACATGGTTGGCCATTGTCACATTACGCACTTATCGTAAAGTTACATACTTAATGTAACGTACTTAATGTAAGGTTATGTAGGTTAGGTTTCAGAACAGAAACATGATTGGGCGTCATAACATTACATACTTAACATAAAGTTACGTACTTAACGTAATATACGTAATGTAAAGTTACGCAAATGTGGTTTAGGAAAAAGAAACATGGTTGGCCATTGTCATATTACATACTTAACGTAAAGTTACATACTTAATGTAACATACTTAATGTAAGGTTACATAAGTTAGGTTAAGCAAAAGAAACATGGTTGGGTGTCATCACGTTACATACTTAATGTAAAGTTATGTGCATAACATAGAGTACTTAACGTAAAGTTACGTAGGTTCGGTTTAGGAAAAGAAACATAGTTGGCCATCGTCACGTTACATACTTAATGTAAATTTACGTGCTTAACGTAACATACTTAATACACATAGGTTAGGTTTAGCAAAAGAAACATGGTAGGGCGTTATCACATTACGTACCTAACGTAACACACTTAAAGTTAAGATACATAGGTTAGGTTTAGGAAAAAAACATGGTTGGACATTGTCAAATTACGCACTTAACATAACGTTTTTAACATAAGGTTATGTAGGTACGGTTTAGAAAAAGAAACATGGTTGGTTGTCATCACGTACATACCTAATGTAAAGTTACATGCTTAACATAACGTACTTAACGTAACGTATTTAACGTAGAGTTATGTAGGTAAGATTTAGGAAAGAAACATGGTTGGGTGTTGTCACTTTACATACTTAACGTAAAGTTATGTGCTTAACGTTACATACTTAACATAAAGTTATGTAGGTTAGGTTTAGGAAAAGAAACATGGTGACAACATACCTTAAAATAAGTCAAAGTTCACTTGGTGTCACATGGGACATGAACACCTGTCTCCTGGGTCTAAGTCCTGTGTTTGTTTGACCTATCCAGCACCTCAACCTGCCTCTTTATGCAGACTTTACTTTATACTACTTCCTTCTTTACTCCTGTCAGCACATTGGTCATGTGATTGCAACCCTCCCGATTGTGTGGGTTATATACACATCACTTTCAACCTGTGTAACAGTGCATGAGAACAGCCTGAAATATAATGTCCCCCTTTATATTGAAACTGCGAAAAACAGCTGAGAAATAGAGATATTGGGCCATAAATTGAGCTTTTGCCATCAGCGGTGTCTTCATGGACACTCTTTTTCACTGTTTCTGTGAAACAAGAGAAAACCTTAAACCACGAGTGAGTGGAGAGGTTATGAGAGAAGGAACTTGAAGAACAAGTAAAACATTAAAGGAGCTTCTCCTGTAGATAGACATGTTTTCACGGCCCTCCTGAACATTTTCAGAACAAGTGTCTTCAACAAGAATCCCGCAAAGTTTGTTTTGCCTTTGGATGCGTTGGTCCCATTCTCCGTTCAGTGATGATTAAGTTTGTGGATGTTGAGGTTACAGTTACTAACAAGAGAGCGCATCTGAAGAGATTGAGGTTCATTTTGAACGAGAACTATTATTTCCAACATACAGAGAGAAGGTGACAATAGGTCGGAAGAAGCGAGGACAGGAGAAATAGAGCAGTTAGATGGGCAGGTGGATGGAGACGGAGCAAGAAAGAACAAATGAAGGAGGCATCTCATACACGGCTTCCCTGCGGTGCCAGGTTGAATAGACCCAGCACAGATGTCAAAGGAGAGGCCTCTCAGCCACATTGTACACCTATCTGTCACCACACCACCCTAACAATAGGGTATCCCCTGTTGGCAACTAGGTAAATATTGTGGATGGTCAGGGGTTAGAGGTGGTGCTGGACCCATAAGATTTAAGTGAAAATCAATGCTGGTGAGCTGTTGAGGCCAAAGTGGTGTGTGTGGTAGCAGTACAGTGTGTTCACCCGGAGTGTTTGCAGTAATGGCAGGCTATCATAATCACAGGACACTTAGAAAGGTCAGAGTGTTTGGGTCTAAGTGAGCACCTTCCCCTGCAATATAGAGTATATATAAGAAAATACTCAACTGCACACACACAAACAATATCATCATGATAGCATTCATAAGCAGCTGTTTCTATTTTCGCTTTGTTTCTTCTTCTTTTTTTTTTTTAGATCAATTTGATGTACCATATAGTATATTTGTCAAAGAAAATAAAACAGAAATTGTATTTATAGTGTCTTACAGTTTCTTTTAGCTGGGTCAAATGCAAGCGGAGTTGGTTGGCGCATTGATTTTGGAGTTGTTTGGCACCATTCCACCAACAGTCGACCAATAGTCATCATTTAGGTCCATTAGTCGACTAGTCGCCCGCATGTTTACGATATTAATTAAATTATTAAATGATATATTTTGGTGGTTTGAGTTGAAGGTGTGAGAAAGAATAGTATCAGTAACATTGTTAACACTGTGCTACATTACAGAGAAATACAAAACCATACTAATGAACCTTCATTAATATAGGCCTATATTTTATCTACAAGTGCACGTCACACACTGAGCGAGCCGCCTGTTAATGACGCTGTGGGCTAATGGGCATGTAGCTACTTCCATGTTTCAGATGATACGTCATGTTTGTAGTCGACCAATGAAATCTGGTTATTGAATTAAACCAATGAATGAATTGCTTTGGTTTGGTTTTAAAAATGGCCAGGTATTCTTTTAAATGTTCATGTTTTCTTGATCTTGTTTGAATTAAATGTTCATATTTTTTCTATTGGTCATTTTTTGTAACTATAGCTGTTAACCATTATGCTAACCAACCCTGTGATAGAACTGCTTGGCACAAATGCACAATATGACTTTAATCATGAATCACCAAATTTTAGAAAACATTTGCGTGCACTGAAGCATGTTCATCTATAGCTAAGACCTTGGCCTTTATTTTTTTGCTGGTTATGAATTATGCCAGAGAAGTATGGCAGAGAGTGAAAAATGTGCCAACCAACCCCGGTCTCCCCTATACAGTGTGTGGGTGATTCCAAACAGTGGTGGATCTTCCCATAGGCAGCTGCCTTCTGTGCCACCCCAAGCAGTGGATGCCCAAAGCTCTTGTTCTTGTTCGTATTAAATACAATAAAACATTAATAATGATAATAATAGTGCCTGGGGCACTTAATGTGCTAGGTCCGGCACTGATTCCAAATATTCTGAATGTTTAAAGTCCATCCTCTACCTTTTGATTTGATTTCTCTAACCGAGAAACACAAAATCTGATTAATCAAAATCCAGAAAACCCATTTTCTGAGGCGTACCTCTTTGCTCCCTTCGTCGACCAAGCAGAACAACTATCGCTCACTCACTCAGTAATGAGACCCCGAGCAGGGCAGACGGGCCTTTGGGCAAACACACACACACACACCGAGAAAAACACCTCAGCGAGTTGAGTTAGAGGGGTTAATAAACACAGCTCAAATGTTGGGTTAAGACTGGAACAACAGGCCCGGAATCGAGCCGTTTTGGGTTTCATCGCCGTCCTAAATCTAATTCCGTGTTCTAGAAGCGGAGTGGTTAACTGCCACTGCCGCAATGCTATGTTCATGTCATCTAAGAGAAATCCAAGCGTATGATTAGGCCTCGGTAGGTTTGGGTGAGGCTGAGGGGAGACTGTGGGTGGGATAGGCAGGTTGGTTTCAGGGGGACTTTCTAATAGGCATTCAGTTGGCGAGAGCTCCCCCCTTTAGCACACATACACGCACACACACACACTATTTCTACACTGTTATTGCTCTTTCTCCTTCTTTCTCTCTCACTCATTTGGTGATCTCATGGAGTGAGCCTTTTCCATGGAGGACAATAGCAGTGGAAATGGATTATGATTATAAAGGATAGGTAGTGGGTTGGCGGCGTACCTACACTGTGCAGCATTCATATAGCGAAGCTCCCCCCCAGGAGGCTCTCTGTCCTTTCTGCCTAAACTGTAGGCTTGGTGATTTTCTTTATGCCATTTTTCTGTACATACTATACCATGCCAGCGTGCTTACACCTTACACATTATTTGCTGCTCTATTCAAAGCCCCAAATAAGCCTCCGCTCTGCAACCGAGAGCCTTTGAAATCTCCTCTGGCTTTTTTTCCTCTTATGAGGGAGCTCAAGTGTGAAGGTTTGATATGGTCAAATAATCAGCATTAATTTGATAGAAGCACAAAGCGATACCTTTTTTTTTCTGTCTCCCCCATCAAATAATTAGTTGCACATTTTAGATATTTGATAGCAGTTTGGCCATTAATAATTCATGCTCACTAAATTCATAAAACATCATCTAGTCCCCAGCAAGTAACATTTGATATTACATCTAAGGCCCAGAGCAGAGATGTTTGCCAGAATCCCATCAAATGAAATTTCTAAAAATACTGACTAGCATGTTCTCCCTCAAAGGCTCTCAGTGGCCCTTTAAGAACGACTGGAGGAGGAGAGAAGTCCCCTGCTATCTATTTTCTTTGGCACCACAGCTCTTTTCTGAACGTCTTCCATTTGATTCCCTGCCTCTCTCCTTTTTTTTCCTCCCCTTCCCTCTCCCTCTCTTCCAGCCCCTTCTCATGATGTCAATTTAATTCAATCTAAAGGATTTAAAGCAACCAGTATCTTTTAATGTCTGTTGGAAAGGCACTTGTAACACACCAAATTTACTCTCACCTTTCTGCTGGGATTTTGAGGGGGGGAAATAAAGATCAATTATTTGCCGAATCTGAAGTTTCATTAAAATCACTTTTCTCTCTCTGTGTCCTCGCGTCGTTTCAAGTGGGCCATCTGTCTAAACATCTCTCAGGGTTCTTTTCCCTTTTTTTCTGATCATTTCCTCGCCTTATTCATGAACCCTAGGAGTCCAGCTTTGTAGTAGTGTTGGAGCTGGAGCAGCCTACCCCCACTGAATACAGCTCTGGGCCTCAGCCTGCACAAGACTCCCCCTCTCCACCCTGTTACCTCTCCCCCAACTCCCCCAACTCTCCCAAATAGCCTCCCCTCCCCTTTACCTCCCTCCACCTCTTCCCCACAAGGACCTACAGAATCTCTGAACTTGCTACACAGAAATGACCCGCCTTATTGAGATCGGTTATCCTCACCCTCTGTCTCTCTCTCTCTTCCCCTCTCCAACCCATTCACTGTTTGAGACCCCCCGCCTCGTCCCCGGCCTTCCCTCCTTCCCTGCCTCTCCTCCTTATTGCGGATTTGTATGCAGGCTGTGACCTGGGTGGCTACAAAGCACCGCACATTATTC
The DNA here is from genome assembly GCF_006386435.1 of Epinephelus moara. Taxonomy (NCBI): domain Eukaryota; kingdom Metazoa; phylum Chordata; class Actinopteri; order Perciformes; family Serranidae; genus Epinephelus; species Epinephelus moara. Next base: position 14,116,661 of record NC_065512.1, on the reverse strand, counting down.
TTGATCATTCCTCTGCCCCCCGTGAAGCCAGTTATGAGGAAAGATCCCTTAATGATGCTCTGACTATTAACAGTGTTTTATGTCCAAATGTCTCCCTCGTCCTCCTAACCAACCGGTCAAATATAGATACAAGAAACCAGGGAATCTACTGCGACAAGATTTTGGTAAAATATACATAAGCCTGTTTGATTATGGCCATAATTGCCAAGTAAAGCGTGCAGTCTGATAACAGTGGCGTCGGGTATTACTGAGGGAAAATTTGACTGTGCCTGATTGTCTAACAGCCTTGCTGTGGTGCAGTTTTGGTCATTTCTGGATATTTTTCTTCCCCAGAAGTTAGAGTTTAAATTGCTCTTGCACATACTTCCTGAACGTGCAGCGTTTTGCATGAATAACCTGCACAAGTTTTACTCAAATCATTTTGTAATTTACAAAATCATAACTCCTGCATGTCTGAGGCTTGATGATTGCACGATATGCTAAATGATGTCATAATGTGTTCTTTCATATTTTGGATATTGGAAATTATGTTTCCTTTTTGCAAAAAGGACAACCAGCATTTTAGAAAACAGACTTCATGAATATAGAGTCCATGAGAGTGTGTGTGTGTGGGTGCATGCGTGTGTGTTGTGTTTGGTAGAGCGAGATTAGTCTTGATCGGTGGCTGTTGTCACAGTGCCAGTATTGTGTCTGCAGCCAGTCCATCCAGGCCCCCGCATCTCCCATCCCGTCCCAGGCTCATCCCTCTGTCTGTGGGAAGACAAGTCACAGCGCCAGCCTGGCTCCGAGCCAGTGTGGAAGCTCTGGTTAAGTCCCTCTGCCAAGTCTGGATTACACTGAGATGTTAATCGTTGGAGAGAATATTAAAAACACTATCTTATACTTTCCAAACTGGATCGACATTTCAGTGGCGGCAAATCTGCCACCTGCGAGCACGTTTGGATCGCTGCCTTCGTGGAGCTACAGTAAATCATGTCAGAAGCTATGCCTACTTGAGACATTGCAGCGTTGTTTTGGGTGGAGTTTGGTAAAGAGGAATGCCCTTTAAATTCCAGTCTCTTTTGTTGCTTCATTGTTGCAGCTTATTGTGTCATAAGTAATTCTAGCTGACTTCAAAGGAGGTTGGGGTGCAACTGTTGGGTTGTGGGAAGCACTATGAATGTCGAACAACGCAAACGACCTCTCTCAGATGGGAATGTTACAGCGTGTCTCTTGTGAAGATGGTTTGTTTCCCCCTTTTTTTGTCTTCCTTCAGATTGATATGTGACCTAAATTTGGCAAATAAAAACTTATAAAGCAGGAACCCGATGCCAAACCTGACCTCCCCGTTGTGCATAATGTGTGTGTGTACGCATGGAGGTGTGCGTGTTTATGTACAAAGGTTCGCTTTTAATGGGTTTTGTGGAAGTGAGTGGGAGCTACCAAAATGGCAAAGGGAGCAACACAGAAATAGATCATATTTCTGGTTTCTGTGTTTTTTCCTAATAAACCAAAGCAATATATCAGAATTACGCATAATCACGGCTTTTCAATATTGACTAAGTTGATTTGTGTGAGGTGTGTGTAGGAGACAAGAGGCCTGTAACCAATTCACTTAGGGAGTATGTATGCATTTGGGCCCCTATAGTGAAGCAGACAGACGTTCAAATTAGAATGATGAATCGTGCTGATCTTAAGCTGTCTATTCTGACTTTGGCTGCAAATTTTAGAAGACCTGTCACTCACTTATTTTCTCCAATGGTTTAATTTTGTTCAAGTCGGACATTGGTGCTCATATTGGCATAACTCGTGGAAGGAAGGGAAGTACATGTCGCCAGTTGCTTGGCAGTAGCAGGTCAGTCACCAGAGGAAAATGTTGGCATTGTACGTTTCTGCAAACCATGGCTTGATTACACTTACACGTAAATACAAAAATACAAAAGCAGGTCCACTGATGAAGGGCTGGTGCCCGAAACGTCACACGTGTTGATACGATTAGCACCTCCGAAAGGAGCAGTTTCTAATGTGTGGACGTGCTTTTGTATTTTTGTATGTTTTTCTGTCCAGCACCCAATATTTATCGTTTTTGGATGTGCGTATCGTTTTTTTGGGTCTTCAGTATGTTTCATAGGTAACATACAAACGTCGTATATGAGGTGTTTTTGGAATGGATGGTGGATGGCATAACATCCAGGAAAGATGGCCGCCAAGCTGCAGACAACTGTTTGAGTGGTTGTTTTTGTCAACCCTTCGAGGCAAACCTTGGAGTTTTTAAACTGGAACATTGTTATATTTCCAAGCGGTGTTTGAGTCACCGTACCTGCAGGTATTTCACCAACATGTTGAAGCATTTCCCAGCAGCGTCTGAGCCTCTGAACCTGGGTGTTCTTCACCGACACATCACTGCATTTCCAGCAGCTTTTGTGCCACCAAATGTGGGTGTTTTAGGCCAAAACATGAGCTTTTCCTAACCATAACCAAGTTGTTTTTGTGCCTAAACCTTACCACACCTTCACTACAGCATTGTTGAGAAACGTAAAGTTTTAGTGTATCGCTAGGTATCCGTGGTTTGCAGGAATGTGTGGTGCAAACTTTTTTTTTTTTCTGGCGACTGGGTTGCTGACAGATCTGTCACTAACTTTCTACTGTTGAGCACATTTATGATAAAGACACTGAGGATAGTCAAGAATGAGAGAAAGACATAAACAGAGCGAGAGACTGAGAGAAAGACAGCGTGAGCATGGAGAATTAAGGCATTGTTTAGCAGAGTCGCCGATAATCAGCAGGAGTTGGACATGCAGAGATTGTTAGCGGGGCTGGAGATCGGGGGTCCATACTATCACTGTCTACCCTACTGGAGAGATCTCCATGGGGGGAAAGAGTGCCCTCTGGCCCCCTACACTCCCATCTACAGCCCTCACACCTCCTCACACACATTCCTCACATACTCTCACTATTGGCCTGTCCATCTTCCTCTCACGCTGCCTCCATTTCGACTGATATCTTACTCCACATCACAGAAAAGGTCTATACGTGCCTCTGTTTGCCACTGTATAGCGAGCGCAGCGGAAACCTGTTGATAAGCACAAAAAAATGGTGTGATCGTGTTTGGTACATTAAAGTAAACAAGAGTCGACACTGTCTGGCTACTTCTGCACTGTGATCATGCTTCTCTGCATGTTTCTGTCAAATTTACAGTACGCCGCGGTATAAGGGGAACGTCTCTCTCTCTCTCTCGTCAGCCGTGAAAGCGTCTCACCGTTCGAGTTAACAGAAAGAAGTTACACCTGCATGCTCACAGCTGTCAAAACTTCCTGCTGATGCTCACGTAAGGTTTTAAGAGAACACCCACACACTTACACATACACTGTGTTGCTCTAACAGAAAGAATATTCTGTGCACAAGCAAGCACACACTGTCACACCGTTGTTGCTTCAGCTCTATTGCAAATTTAGCACCAACACACCTCTAACTTTGGCACTGAACTTTTGCGCTCAGACAGCTGAAGCACATCTGGAAGCTTTTGATAGGATGACAACCATTAGAATTTAATTCCAGTGTTAATGTCTCTTTATTCAGTGTTATAGCTTTATCACATGGTTTATAGCTGTGTGTAATTTGACCAAATGGCACCTATGGCACTAACCATCTTTCATGGCAGCTCAGTCGCCAGGATAAAATGTTGGCATTGTACATTTCTGCAAACCAAGGATATGTTATGAGATACTTCTGATTACATGTGTATAAGATGACGTTGTCATTGGGAGGTGGAGGGGATGATGGATGGTGTGACACCTAGGTGAGACAGCTGCCAAGCTGCAGACCGTCAGCAAATGACGGTTGTTTTTTAGTGAGTCATTGTGGCGTTTCCATTGGCGATTCTGGCAGCCAAAGCTCCGTTTCCACCAAACACTTTCAGTATGGTACCTTTGGAACCAAAAGTAACCCTTCAGACATGGTACCTAGACCCTAGTGTTTCCACCGCAAACAGTACTCTTAAATGTGGGCGGGGTTGTTGTCACTCACTGCTCCGTCCAGCACTCACTGTATTTCCTCCTTACCGGTGACACAGATGGAAGTCTGCACCTCGTTTACTGTCCGTAGAACAGAGTTGCTCACAGACATTTTAAGAACAAAATAGAACAGGCTGCAGTGAGAGTCTCTCTCCATGGGATATTAAAAAAAATAGCGGGTTTGTGCATTTAGTCCTTCTCAGGCAAGCTCAGGGGTTTACGCTGGAATTCCACTGGATGCGTGTCCATTGAGGAATGGCTGCGCTCGTTATCCACCGTTCGTCAACACCCACCGGCTGCGTTTGTGGTGCGGAGCGGTGCAGCTCTGCCGGACAGCGGGAGTCACAAGGACCCACGAGATCTTGCGAATTCACGCATAATCACGTGATACAACAAAATGTATATATATTATATGGGTCATATATGATTTTATGGTTTTGCACCTCCATGATTAACATCTCCTCGTCCATGGTGTGAAACGGGGTGAAATGACGTCTGAAAACCTCTGACCTGTTGACTTCAGGCCTGCCTCTGCCCATTATGACGTTTTCAAAGTGTAGTGCAGGGAAATATGATCCGCCGTGAACACTGTGTATTTTATTTTGAAAATTAACCGGATGTTTTATTTTGTTTCTGTGCACGACTTCCTGCCCCACATGATCTGCTCTGTGCTGAATTGCTGCGTTGTCCTCTGGCGTCCGGCAAAAATAGAAGTCCTGCATATCTGTTGCAGAGGGCTCCGGAGCGCCGCAGCTGTGACGGAGCCAGAATGCAGCACAGCCGCAGCCGATGGAAGCACACACATTGACTAGAACTGAACGGATCGGCTCCGCTGCTGTTCCGGAACTCAGACACACAAATGTCTGGTGGAATTGTGGCCCACAGAATCAATGCTCTTGAAAAGTTTATGTCATCGGTGTGTTGATTGATTCACATCATCAACTCGTGCACTGAGTAAGATTGACGTTCCACCTAAAAAGTCGCCAGCAGTTGGCCCAGTGAATTAAGTTTTTTTTTTCTTCGACTACATCCTTGTATTTTATAGTAACAGTTTACTAATAAAACTCTCCACAGTATGAACAGTGGTTACATGAGCCTCAAAACCAGCCACAACTCAGCCCTGAGCAGAGTGACCGTCCTCTATTAACCAATCAGACTGCAGTGTTCACAGCTCCACCTTTTAGTACCAGATCTGTGTGCTAGGTACCCCAACACAGTGGTGAGCAATGGTTCAGTTGGTACCATTCACAACTTTTCACAGTGGAAGCGCACCGAACTGAACTGAACTTCACTGTTTGGTGGAAACAGAGTTAAAAGCAGGTATTTTTAAGGCAAAACATGATCTTTTACTCACCATAACCATGTGTTTTTTGCGCCTAAACATAACCATATGTTAACCACAGCATTACTAAAACATGAAGTTGTAACATATCTGCTACTGTACAAATGTGACATATTCAGGTTTGCAGAAATGTAAAATGCCAGCACTTACCTTGGCGACTTCACAGTTACAGATTATTGTTGTTGCTATGTTGTTGTTGTCAGGCAAGGAAGTTTCAGTTCAACAGCCATGTTCCTCCGTCTTAATGAACTCATCAGTCAATAACAGTCAATGACAGCAGTTCCCCGCGTTATCAGTATTCACGCGGGAAATCGTCAGCTTTCTAATTAAGTGGATCAGAATTAATCAAGCAGCCGTTCACTGTGGCTGTGTGTCAGAGGAGGAAGCAGTTATCACCCGAAGAGCACAAACGCTCACACACACACTCACACATAATTAAAGCACATATAGATATTCAACCTTGCAAATGCATCTATTTTATACATCTCATTATAAAATTCATTAAAACTTAGTTAATTAGTAACGGGCGTTGTCTTCTTACAAGTACATCCCAGGTCGGCCTGTTGGAGGATGCTCATTTTTTCATCTTCTTACACGAACCTTCTTTGTGACTTCTTTACACTGATGGAAATCCAACTTTGTCTGTGTCTGAAACTGTTTGGCATTTAAACTCTGGTCTTGTTGATTTTCGGATTTCGCTAACCTTTCGGAGGCGAGTCTGCGCTTCTTTGGTATTTGAACACGTGTTTGGGTATCTTGTGCGCTTTGTGGGAGAGACAGTGAGGCAGTGTGTGTATACGTCTACCTACAGTATGTAAGCATGTGCTCGGAAAAGAGGAAGCAAAAAGACAGACAGGAGTATCTGCATGTGTGTGTTTGTGCTTTAATGTTGTTGTTGCTCAGATGCCCTCTTCATCCTGAGCCACAGATTCAGCTGGTGCCCTCCCCCAGCTGACCTTTTAATGTAAACTGCTTGTTTTAAGATGCCACGTTGCATCAGAGCAGAGAGGCTGCTGGGATGCGACTCTAGTGTTGCGGGGAATGAGGGAGACAATTCAGAGGTGGGGAGAATTCGTCAAAGTGACCTCGGGAACCTTTGACCTTTTAATGAAGCTTTTATTACTGACATCCACATTCACTTTGTTTTGTTTTGGATTTAACCCTCATTGAACTCTGGAGTTTATGTTCTTCCCTCTTGCCCTCCATTTCACTCCTTCCCACCGTCTTAACTGCGACATCTCATTGTTTCCTTTTCTGTCTTCTGTATATATCCGTACTTTTAACAAGCATGAGTTGTTTTCTTTCGTCCAAGGTCTTGTCTGACCTTCCAGTGTGCATGCATCCCAAACTGCAGACCTATTCCTTAAGGTCAGTTAAATGTCCTCATATTTAATTGAACAAAATAGATACATAAATAAACACTTGTATTATTCTTTATTTATTATTCTATTGCCAACATGGCAGCGTAAAATGGTGTCACTCTGATACTCCAAACCAAATACACAATTCGTGTTTAAATCTCTTTCTGTTATTTTATTTATTTTAAGCTACCAAATATTTCATTATTGTCATCTTGGAGCCACCGTAGGTAATTCATGGGAGCCTGTGACGAAGAGATTATTTTCCAGGTGAGGAAATGGGGCAGTTACTGATCAGATTATGTCAAGAATGCAGCCCGAAGCAGTGCAAGCTATTGGTACCACACAGCCAACAGCGGGAGAATATGAAGCTGAAAAGTAGCAGCATTAAACCAAAATGTCTCTTTTAAAAAGTGTGCCATTGGGAGAAAACATTTACTTTCCACACTGCTGCAGATAAACACTGATATGAAAGAGCTGGACACTGAGGAGATGAGGTGAGAGCTCAGGCAAGGTGTCCTGTGATTAGATGGTCAATGTTATATTTTGGCAAACAGAAGCTTTTCATTAAAGGAAAAAAGTCGCTGTTTGCACAAGTCATCACTTGCAGCTCCCAATCCTGGGTTTAGCGATACCACGTGATGTCATAGATTATCATTATAATTCTTCCTGTGTGTGTGTGCCTACAACCTAAAGTCGCTTTTAGAGAGATTGTGTAGAAGTTTAGTTTAATCCCTCTAGTCATATTCACATATTATAGACCTGAGCTGAGGATGAAGGATTTTGTACAACAGGAATAAACTGAGGATATGTCAATCTGCTGTAATTCAGCAGTAATTGTACCAAAGATCTTTGTTCCGATCTTTATTATGCACACACATGCCTTTAGTGCAAGCTATGTAGAGCTCAGAGGCAGTGTTAATCATACAGATTTGGTTTAATGCTCCCTATACACTATGAAAAAGAGTCTGAGAGGGAAGTAATGCACTTGTTTCAAGGCCATATTTTACTTTTAAAAACTGATATGTACTAAGCCAAGCTGATGGAAAATGAAAAGCCTTAGCCAAGTATGAGAAAATAACAAAGCATCATCATTCTTGAAGAAAACCCACCAATAATGCTTTGATTGTGAATCTATTAGTGAACTTCCCATGGCAGATGGGTATGTGTTCCGTAAAGGGACAGTGCACCCTAAAATCAAAAATACATATTTTGTCGCCGAAATTCAGTGGTTGGGCAGTAAATTAGGGCATCAGACACTGACGAACAAAGCCATCCTTTCACGTTTGCCTGATATGCGGCTGTTCGCCCTTATAGTTTAATGGCACCTGGTTGCATCAGGGGGAAACGTGGCAGGACAAGAATGAAAATTGAGGCGGTGAAAGTTGAAGTGGGGCTGGCGGGACCGACCTTCAACCGCGAAAAAGGGTGTCCGCATCCCATAAGATTATAAAGCCAAACCCTGTTCTTGTTTCGTAAACCTAACCACGTGCGTCTGTTTTTGAGGGAAAAAAACATCAGTTCCCAGTGTTGTACCGACATTGTGAGTTTATTTTGAAAGAGACTGTATGTTAACGTTAAATTTCCTGTGAAAACATGAGTGTATTTTCAAAGAAGACAATGCATGTAACAGGCAGAACTTGACACGGCATCCCAGAACGTCAACAACCAACACACCCAGGGTACCTTGCACATTGTATCTGGACGTTAAAAGTCCATGACCAAATGTCGATATGTGACGAGGTTGGAGTGAGAATGTGTTGGTTTGTCTCTTACCCGTAGGGTGATTTATATCGGCCATAGAGATGTCTGCCTTCTGTCTAAGATAATGGAACTAGATAGCACACTGCAAGAAACACATTTGAAAAACTCAACAGCAATGTCTCTTAATGAAATCATGACTCGGTTACTCAAGATAAACCACAGACCTTGTTGTGGGCAATTTTATGTATTTTCTTTCTACCAAACTACACTTGCCAATCGTATCACTGTGCAGAAGGAAGTGTGCATCTACTGCGAGCTCACCTGCCAACACTGAGCTAGCTAATGTTACAGCTCCGCCAAGGACAACGCTATTAATGTTTACATCTTGCACTGTCATGAGCATTAGCATCTCATGCATGAGTAGATGCACGCTTCCTTCTACGCAGTGATACAGTTGGTGGTTTTCATTCGGTGTAAAGAAAATAGTTCCTACATAAAACTGCTCACAACAAGGTCTGTGGATAATTTTGAGTAACCGGGTTGTGTTTCTGTAAAGAGACATTGCTGTTGAGTTTTTTAAACTTTTTTTTTTTTCGAGTGCCATCTAGTTCCATTATATTGCAGAGAAGGCAGACATCTCTACAGCTGATATCTCCAACATTCGGCAACTCACACCAAAATAATCTAGACCGATAAATAGCACTACACAACAGAATAAAAATACGTATTATAGATTTTGGCGTGAACTGTCCCTTTAACCTCTGTCATTTCTCAGTGTATGTGCAGGATTCTCATAGACTAAACATTAAGTAAATATTATAATAGAACTGAATCTATATCTATCAGATGTATTCTGTTGTTCATTTCTCAGATGTGTATTTGTCCTCACTTGGTAGCTAAACATGTTTAGCAGATTCAGTGACACCTGAACCACTGTGAGTGTTGCTCTTTACTGTATTTCAGTGGTTCCTCCATGTCTTCCTCTATTCCCTTGAGCTGCAGTAGTTAGATTGAGCAGAAAACAGCAATGAAACCCTCCATTTCCCCTTTGACCATTCCTGTTCTCTCTACTGTCCCACAGTGCACTTTGACTATGAGCTGTCTGCTTAGCCTGTGGCTGTCTGGCACACTGACCCCCTTAAGAGGCCACATTGTGTGTGTGTGCATGCCGGAGTGTGTGTGTGAGTGTGTGAGACTGTGTTTGTTTGTGAGTATGCGTGTGTGCCACCCCTCCTCTACCCTAACATCAACTCATGTCCTGGCTGTTATAAATAATTCATTGGCCATTTGAGGCCCCTGGAGCAGAAGAGCACTTGTGCGAGCCTTTAGTGATGGCCTTTAGTCACTCCTTACAAACACCCACTTAAACAGTCCTCACACACAAGAATACACTCCTCTCGAACCACACCAAAGCAGCCACTTAAACTGTCACAGCAGATCAATGGGAAGCCCAAACTCAACATTATCCTCTCATAACAAAGATTTTTTTTCCTCACCTGACAATACTGAGGGCAAATAGATATATTTCCCTGTGTAGTCTTTTATCGTATCCACAAACTCCTGCTTGGGTCAGTGTTGATGTCCTGAAGGAGGAGGAGGAGGAGGAGGAGGAGGGTGATATGGGTTGGGGGGACAAAGCACCTGGTTTTTTTAGCTCCAATCTGCTGTCTGCCTCTGGTTTGTGTATTTGATGTGGCGTGCGGGTGAAAGAACAGGGCACCGGCGAGAGAACTAATCGAGAGAGGTGAGGGAGACATGGCGTGAGCAAGACAGGGAGGAAGAGACGGAGGATGCGGCGTTGGGAGGTCAGAGGAGCATCTCGACTCCCTTGGAGAGGAAGAGAAGTGTCCGGTAGCACCTGCCTCATTACCGTCCGCCCCCCCTCCGCCTGACGTAACCCCGCTAACCCCGAAGAATATACATTAGCCGCGGGCCATACCTATGGGCCATGCAAACACATTTGTACAAGTTTTTGTCGATTAACTAATTCAGAAGTGAGCTTCATTATTCCACTGCCCTTAATTGAGATAACAATGCAAATTCCCTTCATTAACTGTGACATGGACAATTTCTCCCGGGCTCCGCAGGGACACCATTATATTCAGAGCCCATGGAGCAGGTTGCAAGGTGTCATCAGATATTCAAATGGCATGCTTGTTTAATTGCAGTAAATGTAGCATGTCCGGACAGGTTGGCGGAGGACATTTGGAGTGCGTGCCTGGCCATTTTTGTGTCGGTATGTAGGTGTGTGTGTGTTTGGTAATAGAGGTATTTGGATGGTAGTTAAGGTAGGAGTCAGTTCAAGGTGTGTGTATGTGTGTGTCTGTGTGTGTGCGGGGCCAATGGGCCCCCCCAGGCAGCTGTTTGCAGGCCCCTGTGCGATCCCGTGGGGCTCCTGAGGGACTGTGTTGTTGGACTCTTGTCTTTTATGGCAGCAGCAGTAAACATGACAGGCTGTTTGGAGACCATCTGTTTCCAATGGCTGCCGCATGGTAACAGGGAGCTCAACCTGAGATCTGCTTGGTGTCTGTCTCAGAGGTAACAGTCCTGTCTCCGGACTTCTACAAGGGGATTCTGACGGGGGAGAGAGACAGGAGGCGGATGAGAGGGAGAAAGAGGGAGTCCAATGAGTTGAACTTGGCATCTGCATGTGCTACCTAGCATCAAACAGCACCCTGAGGACCTACAGGTACACCCTCATCACCATACACAGACACACACGCACACACACGCACAGGGAGAGGAAAAAATAGAAGTACACTCTGTTCAACACACAGTGCAGACACACAAACACCTCAGGCCATTAAGCTAAAGCAGTATTAAGAGAGGCGGTCCCAGAGCGTGACAGATTGAGTCAAGTTCTTCTAACACTCTCTGGCTGCCGACACGGCGCTATGTCAAAAGCCTATTTCCCTCAACACCTCCTCTTGCCAAATTGAGATGAAGAGGAGAGGAGAAGAAGAGACTGTCGCACTCCTCTTAACACATAAGTCATTAATATGTCTCTGATGCACTCATTTGTTCACCTCACTCATTAATTTGAGTCCTTTCTCGCTTAGACGGCATTCAAATCAAAACAGCGCGGGTAGCTTTGAGGTGTGACTCGGGCTGATTTGCAGGTCTTTTACCTCTGAGGACATCTTGTTGGCATTACAGTATCACAGATGCAGTTTTTTTCCCCCTGTTGTCCTTTGTTGAAATAAGAGTTTAGAACAACACCAGTCACCAAAGTGCTCCTGTAGCCTGACACTGTTTTTTTTTTTTTCTAATGTCATGAAACCAGAGGTGTATCTGTTGAGACGTGCTTGGCTTTCTTCTGATCTTGGCCTAATTATTCTTTTAAAGTCATTTACTTTCCCATCATTACCCAGCTTAAACACCCCCATCCTGAAAGGCCTTGAACCCCACCCCCCCCTCCACTCTGTCTCGCTCTCTTTCTGCCTTGTCATTTTACTCTCCCAGAACGTACTCACCCATTAAAGAGCCGCTGCGGTCCGCCACTCATTATTGCTCAGTACATTTACATTGAATAGGTCATTGGGACTCAACTAAGTGGAACTAATGTGGGACAGAATAGTAGAAGGTTTGAGTTCAGTGTTACACAAACCCTCTGCTCTGTAATAAGGAATCTCTGATTGCTGTTAAGTAGGCAGAGTGCCTCACTGATCCCAGTCACGTCTGACACAAATGTTTGTTGTTTGTTTTATGGTCGTCTGTTTGTTTTGGGGCAATTGTTCATTTTAAAGGGGAACTACGCCCATTTTCAAAAGTCATAAATGTTGTTTTTGTGATCTATGAAATTTAAAAAATATTAGTTAACATGAAAAAATTCTTCCAATTCCCCAAACTGGAGTGCTAAAACTCAAATTTGTGATGTCATAGGGTATTAAGTCTAGAGCTGCTCCATAGACGATGGATTGGGAAAGATGTTTTAGATGACGCCAAGAGCACACAGGGGAATGTTCTGAGTGTAGGTATATTTTCTATTACACATTTCTATCACAATAGAATTAAGCACATTTTGGTAGCCTATAAAAAATAAATAAAATCAAAACAAACATTCTCTGGGTCCACAAAATCAGGCTGCCATTCATTGTCTGTGGAGCCACTCCAAATTTATACCAGACTTACTTTTTGGGCAACAGCCCCCCCTGATACAGTTGCTGGCCACCCCACTGACCACCCCTGGGTAATCTAATTGAAAGCGGACATTACTGTCTTTAATACAACTTTCCCCCCAACCCTAGCATGTCTGCGCTGTTTTTTTTAAACACAGCAAAACCCACTAAGAATAGGCTATGGACTACTTTCCCATTGCCAATAGACCAGAGCTGGGGAAATGGCTCTGCAGCTGATGAGCATGCCTTTCTATTTTTTTACTCCGCCAAGGAGGTTATATTTTTGCCGGTGTTGGTCTGTTTGTCTGTTTGTTTGTTTGTCTGCAAAATAACTCAAAAAGTTATGAACGGATTTTGATGAAATTTTCAGGAAAGGTGGATAATGGGACAAGGAACAGATAATAAAATTCTGGTGGTGATCGGTTGAAGAAAAGTGGATAAAATGATCGTCTGACAGCCTCAGCAGCAATTCCACTGTCTAATGAGACGGTGAAAATAGCGCCATCTGGTGGCCGGAAAGCAGGTCTTGTTCTACTTGCTAGATATTGTTTTCATTCTAAAGTTGAAATTAATGTTATGTGTTGGAAAAAAGAAAGTGAAAAATACAAAAAAACATATTATATTCTGTGCTGGTACAAAATAAAAAACGAAATAAATACACCACAGTGTCTCCATGGTGAAGGCATATATAACCTAATCATGACAGTGATACAAATAACCTAATTGTGATGCAGGCTGCAAAATTTGATGCAGAGGGGGAGGGAATATCACCTACTTGGTGGAGGTCTGCACTCTCTGAGTGCTTTTCTAATTTTTTAATGTATTCATTTATTTATTTATTTTTTACTTGTGTCTCACATTTAATGTAATGGACAGGCTGGAAAACAGGTTAGTAAATGGTAGAAAGCTGCACTGAGGCCAGTGGAAATGTTAAAGTGGTGTCTTCTTTTTATATATCTCTTTCTTATTCAGTCCCTCTTTCAACTTCTGTGCAATCTATTGTGGAATGGTGTTTGAGCCTTGCTAGGATGGAGACAGACAGTATTTTGTGGTGGTGTTGTATTTCTTTCACTGCCAATCGAGCACCTTTTTTGTGCACAGATGTCTAAATAGATAGAGTATTTTTGCATCGACCTCAGCCTGTGGACCTTTTTGTCGCTTTCCAGCCCAGTTACATTGGTGTGTGGTCATCTCCTCTGCTGTCCTTACTAGTTTATTTATTGTACCAACGCACCCAAGACAAAGCCAATGTCTATAGTAAACATTTGAATTGGATTATTGGTCATGTGCGCGTTGAAGTATCATATCAAACTGGAGAACCTACAGCATCCATTGGTATCAACCATGTAATTCTATCTTGTTGGAAAAGGGGCCAAATAACGCTCGAAAATTAGGGAATATTTTGGTGAGGAAAAAAAAGGAATATTGCCTTTTTTCAACATGGTGTATTTAAATATTTACTGGGGTCCCTAAACAATCTTAAAATTACATAAACTGGGTATAACTGGAAAACTGACAATCATATACTCTTTACACTATTTCAGTTCAGCACACACTTTGACCATTATTTGATTTAAGTAGCCTAATACTTTTTTTCTTCATTTATTCATTCAATATTGAGGAATTAATAGATAAATGAAGAAAAAATATTAGGCCTATTTGATCACTCATGATTTGATCTTATGATTTATTACCTTGCAGTAATTTCTTCAATCAATAGTTGGTTTGACTTTTCCCTAAACATTCATTGGAGGCCATTTTTACCACCCAGGTTATACATGTGACCTCTGCTTTCAAATTATAAGGTGTTAACACAGAGTAGATACAAAATACATGATTAATTGATTAATTAGATTATATCCACAGGAAGTACATAATATTGCATAGTGGTATGTATAGTGATTTTGCCTGAGCTCTGGCCTGACTAGCATCTATACTAAAACAGCATTATCGAATTCCTGAAATACATAAAAATTTCTGGGGGCCCCACTGTTTCTCTGGTGTCTGGCTTTGAGAGAGAGTAGCTCATGTTCACAAAATTTTGATTGAACTTTCCTAGGGCATGAAAATAAGGAAATAAGATAGTGGAATTATTTATTTAAAGATTTTTTTTTTTTAATTACAGTTAAGTGTGAAAGGGGGAGAGAGAGAGAGAGAGAGAGGGGATGACATGCAGCAAAGGGCCACAGGCTGGACTTGAACCTGGGCCGCTGCGGCAACAGCCTTGTACATGGGGCGCCTGCTCTACCACTAAGCCACCGACGCCCCGATAGTGGAATTCTTAATTCAGGGTGTGTTCCCCTTTAAGAACAGTTCTATTCAAATTATCAAAGCATACTTGAAACCCTACTCACTTCTTAAAATATAGGATGTCTAGTTTTAGAGGTTCTATTGTGTTTCTTGTTTCCGTTGAATCGTTGCCCTGCATACAGTATTGGTCTTGTGATTATGCAGGGACAAGGATGCAGAAGGCTAGGCCATATGGTAGATGTCTCATCGCCATCCTGACGAAGAGAAGGCTTGGGACCGGGCCGCAGGGTCACTCTTTGACACCAACTACCGTGCACCATAAAGAGACAGCAATTATATACACACCGCCAGTCAACGGTAGCCTGCGAACTGTATGATGGGACTGTACGCTTTCAGTGTTTCGGTCTGTTGTACTGAGAAACATCTGTTGTGTTTATGGAAATACAGCCACAGCTTTTTTCATGCTGACAATAAAGTCTATCTTCCTACACAACATGTGTTAGGTCTCCAGTTGGAGTAAACAGGCAGCAATTCTGTATCTTGTTTCTACTTCGTAGGCTCGTCTGTGGGTGCAGGCGAGGAGGAGATGAGAGTTGATACTCACACCTCTGGCTTAACATGGTGGGTGGGAGCACAGCAGCTGGTTGACTTTTATTAAGATGCTGTGTATGTGAGCATGTGTGCACGAACGCGGTGTGCTTTTCAACCTGTTTACAGGTCCATCTCAGTCTATACTAGTGTGTCGAAGCAGACGCAATTGACTGTTCTATCAATTAACACTTCGGCTCCATGTTACATGACGGAAGGAAAAAGGATTTTCTGTAGCTGGTTAGGTGGTCATTTTGCCGAACACAAGAAAGAGCAAGAAAGAGAGAAGAGGAGCAAGAACTGGAAGAAGAGAGGGAGTACCCTGTCTATGTGAATCCACTTCAACTGGATTTAGCTGTATGAAGTGAGATAGATCAAATATTGAGTAAGTGAAGGAAGGGCATCACCACATCAAAGGCATGGATTGGGAGGCACAGGGAGAGATTAAAGGCAGCCTTGAAGAAGTGGGTGAAGGAGACCAAACTGTGGTGGTTGTAGCCAGGTTGGATGGGCCAGTCAATAGTCGACCCACTGCACTGCTCCTCCAAGTTCGCTGCAATCCGAGCACATTGCTCTTTTTCCCTGCTCGCGTTGCAAGATCTTAAGGACTCACACAGTGACCTTGAGGAGGGAAGGGTCATGAGAGTACAGGGAAGAGGAAAGGAAGGGGAAGATGCTTAGCGGTGAAATTATTCAGGATGAACACCTTCGAAATTCACCACTAGAAGAAGTTCTCAGAGAGTCTCCACCAATCATTCTTTCATCCTCCTCCTCCCTCCATGTCCTCCACCCAGGGGTGTAATTTGCGAGGGGTGGGGATGACACAGGGGACATGTTTCCTCCACTTTTTTACGGTCTGAAAACTAACGTTATATTTTAAAGAAGGGTATGGAAATTGGAATGGTGTAAGTTGTAGAAAAATACATAGAGAATGAATGAAGAGTATGGAAATGACAATGAATTAAAAATGAAAGAGAATTTCAAAAGTTGGAATAAAATCTTTAAAATTGTTAACAGTTTCTATTATAGTAATCCTTGTCTGATTTAAACATCATAAGATGAATAAAAAAGGTTTATTTTTGCATACTTTACCTTTATTATTTTTGTACAATGTCTTATAATCAGTAAAATGGCCTGAATTGTGCCAATTTACCATCATATTTTACCTAAATTAAAAGTACCTTTCTGAAATTTCAGTTCACCACAGCTTTGCATTTAAAAGCCTATAGTTTTATAATTAATACATATGTTGATATTCACATTGCTTTGAGGTGTAGGGCAGGTATCAGGGCACTTGTAGTGCAAATTTGAGATGAATCCAACCAACTGGGGAAAAATTACATGAGATTAAGAGGGTACACCCACCATCTCGGTAGCAATTTTTCAGCACTTTTTCACCTATGGAGTAGGTCAATATATTGATCAGTTTCATTACATTAGGCTAGATTTTGCTGTGTAAGATATATTTGTCACTACTGTACATTAACACTTTCCCCGCCAGAGTATTATTTTTAAGTTGCCAGCCACCACTAGCATTTTTGATCATATTCACTAATCTTTCAAGACCCACAGAAGAATTTGGTCTATGAATATGTAAACAGTATATACACAAAACTGAGGAAGATACTTTTACTTTTTATGTTTTTAAACACAAAAAAACATTTTATTTTATCTTATTCCAATCAATTTTTATCAATACTTGAATTTGTACATTTTTATTAAAAAAACAACAACATTTCAGACATGCATTTTTATCAAAGACAGTCATTTTGAAATACAAAATCAATTTCACAATAAATTGTTTTGCTTTTGCTCATTTCCTTACATCAGTTTGAATTGTATAAATGCAAATAATAATGATATTAATAATGAAAATAATACTCTATTTGAGGTATGGCGAAACAGTCAGGTCAGTGATCGTTCAGGGTTCTGTTGTCTTTGTCTTCTCTGTGGTCGTCTAGTCTGTGTGTCACTGTCACCGTCACAGAGGTCCTGTTTTGTTTCACCAAACTTGTTTGCATCTTCGTCCAAATCGGATACAGAATGCTGATGAAAACAGGAATTGTTGGAGTCTGAGTCCATCAACATCTCCACAGCTTGCGCAACTGTAAATTTTTCTGTCGGAGCCAGCATTTTGTGTTTTGTTCTACTTTGGGTCTGGGTATCTGAAAAATTAAAGCCCCTTTGAGGATTTGAGCCTGTACCTGTGCCCCCTACCCCTCCACTTCTGAAATCAAAATTCCGCCCCTGCTCCCACCTTACACCTATTATGTAAAGGTAAAGATATTAATATCTCAAAATATTGCATGTTTTCTCTCAAGGCAGCCAAATAATTGAAGGAGCAGTGAAAGGAGAGGACAATAGTACGTAAACAAAGTTGAGTGGAGACCCAGCCCCCTGCTGATTCTGGCCCAATCAGCCTGCCCTGTTCTCACCCAGCTTGTGTGCCTGCATGCCTGCCTGAGCTTGGCTAGGTTTGAAAAGTCAGGCTTGTGGGTGGATGCTACTCATAAATATGTATTTGGCTTAAGCCGTGTAGTCCCACTGCTCTCTGCTCTGCCTGGCTCGCCCAAACCTTATGCTCCTCTCACTCGTCAGTCCTTCATAAGTTACAGGATGCAACTTCCTGGGGCATATTCATGAAAAGCTGCAACAAAAGAATGACTGATGTGAGATTTTTCTGTTACGGGCAACCACTACAGGGGGATTTTACACTTAGGGCTGGCAGAGGGCTGATTCAGGATAGCAGAGATAAAGATCCAGGTAAATGCCATCGTTGTAGCAGCAAATTCTGCCAAATAGAGAATACAGGCAAACAGTCTGGTAGGTTTCACCACTGCTGCTGCACCACTTCCTTTGCAGAGAGGCATCACATAAACATCTAAGGGATTAAAAGATTTGTGTCAAGACTGTGAAATCTTGGGAGAATCTAGAACTTACTGGGAAGCAGCCCATAGGCATTGTTGTTAGATATAGCATATAAATACTGTATAACATTATATCTATCTGTCTGTCTATCTGTGTCAGTCATCACTGATGGCTTCATTAGCACCAGATCCATTTTCAAAGCTCACCAGCGCTCACTTCAAACCAACCCCACTGAAATAAGTCTTTAAAATATACTTTAAATCTTTCCTAAAGAAGATTTTGTCTTCACCTTGTAAATTGAGATATAACCGACTGAGCATCTCTATCCTGGTCCTTAATTTTAAATTGGGCTGCAGCTAGTGTTTTTCTGAGAGCACTCTCTTTCTGTATATGTGCTTCAAGTCAAAAGGCACAGAAGCTAAGACCTAAGATCTCTGCATGTACAATCTGCTGGGAATCTGTCATGTGACGTTCCCTTTTTATCTACACAGTTGGTGTGTGTGTGTGAGTGTGAGTAAGCGTTTGTGCGTGTATGTGTGTAGCTGTGTATATGCGCCAGCCTCATATAAGCATTGAATCACCATCTCAGTCTCCTGCTCCTTTATCTTTGTGTTTCCTAGGTCGCCCGTTTGCAGTCATCTTAGTGAGGACGTGCGTATCCATATTCTGCAGTTAAAAGCCATGTCAGTCCTCACTGTAATTGATTTTCCCTTTGATTTTACAATTTTATTTGAAGCACTGTCTTAATCAGAAGCTCTATATCGTCGAGCCTCGTGCTGCTCCTTCCTTCCTTGCCTTTATTTATGCTTGTGACAGTTCCTGCCCTTTTTTCCTCATAACACTATTATTAGGCTCAGAGAGAGCAAGTGCTTATGTTCTCTGACAATTCTCAGAAATCGTTAAGATCCACCCCCCAACAAACAAAGCTTAATGCCTGCATGCAAAAACATAGCTTCAGGCCTTGATCAAATAGGAAGCTTTGCTGTCGTCATTCTTAGATGCAAAGTGCAGTTGTTAGCATAGTTAGGAAGCGAGCGCCCCAAGGGCATTGAGATGGTTGTTGTTTCTGTGTAACTATCTAGTTAGAGTTAGACATTAAATCTAGAATAATGACATGATAACAGGATACTGATTGATCTTCTTGTTCTTAGGTAAAAGGGTGAATCCCATCCATAGAGTGTTGCATGGGTATGCTGTTTATTTCCCTCCAGGGCTTCAAATTGTCTAAAGCAACTCGCAACCCAGCTGAAAGTGAGACATTTTCAAATTGGAGTAAAAAGATGAAAACCAAAGCGTCTGATTATGACATGATCACGGTCTCTGTTATGATTCAGCGACACAGTACCATGTAATTATTTTAAATTTTGTCTGCCGTCAGTGTGGATTTGACGTTTGCTCAAAAGATGCTCTGTGCTTTGTCTCGTAGTGGTGCTTCACATTGCCGCTTTTAGTATTCGCCACGGCCTCTGAACCAACACATTCTTATGTGTCATCAACATGTCAAACTATGACACTCACTCTGCAGTGTGTCGGTACTTGATGCCCAGGGCCACTGCTCAAGCCTTGGTATTTGACGAATCAGGGAGTGAGACCAGGTTGTTAGAACATTTGATGAGACATACTGCTTTTGAACTACCTGTGGGAAGAACGACCATGTTGTTTCTTGATTAAAAGCTCAGTTTTAACTGTCTACTTTTCTCTCTTTATAACACATCATATAAAATTACTTTTTTGACGCTCTTATTTCACCAGCTTTTGTCTCTTCTCTTGTCTCTCCTCTGTTTGTGTACCTCACCCGAGTCATAACGTTTATCGGATTGCTCATATTTGATTGGCTTAGTAACATCTCGTGAGCTAATTTAACACGCACAATTGGTGCTGCAGTGGTTAAAATAGAGACGCTGTAGTGACTAGCCCTGTAGTGACAAGCCCTGTACTTTAGCCGCTACTGGTTGCTAATTGACGTGTACTCAGAAAATTACTCCCAGTCTTTACCAATGCTGTTTATTATCACACTTTTATTTTCTCACCCTTTCTTGTAACGTCCATATAACTTCCAATAAGTTTCAACACAAACTTTCAATAAATGCAGCCATATAAATCTTAATCCGAGCACAGTCGAAAACTGTTTGCTTCCTTTCTTGCTTCCTTCATATGGCTCCAACAGATGCTCAGTCAGAATGTAATAATTCTCAACAATTTATTGGTTGTAGGTGTGGGTCCAGAAAGGACGGTGTCTGGGTCTGCACCCGGAAGATGGAGAGGGGTAGCAGGTAAAAAAGGGGGATGCGCTTTTGCCATTTTGCTAATAACGGGGATGGCGTCCTCTATCGTCCCCACTTGTCTCCCCTCAAATCACCTACTGTCTGTGGGTGAATTTATCTTTGCCGAGATGTTCTTCTTATATTACAAAAATGTTAATATTTCTTCTGTTACTTGGTGTATGTATCCCCCGATTAAGAAATCATCAATTAAAATTCATCTTTGTGTGTGTGTGTGTGTGCACATATGTGCTTGGTTCAAAGGCCGACAGCTAGAAAGGGAATCATCATCCAGATGACAGAGAGACTTAGGAAGATGCAGTCATTGTTCTTTATTTTTGTCTTGTTGCATGTCACCCATGTCCCACTTTTGAAACAAATGTATCATAATGTTTTATGCCTTTTTTTTTCTTGCTCAATGTGAAATGATGTTCAAGCTGGGCCAAATTATGAAATATAAATGGGATGTCAACTATCTGTCAAAACACAACAAAAACATCATGCAACATGGAATTTCACTTTGAATGTGTGAGTGAGGGTTCCTTATGAAGGCTTGTCAGAGGAGAAGTTAGCGTAGTGTGTCTCTTATCTGAATTGTTGCAGAGAGGATAGAAGAATGACAGTCTCCCGGCCGCGGGCCAAACCGAACCTTTCAATCTTTGCTCTGCAGGGACTGACCGCTCAACTCTGCCAGCCAAGTACTGTACACTGAGTGCTGCAGTAACCTTGACAGGAGCTGACCTCTGCAATTATAATCCCTATTTTCTGATGTATTGATGCTCTTTTTTTGCTGATTCCATGCTGTAGAGTGAAAAACTCACCCAGCTTTAACAAGTTTCAGCACCAGGCCTCACTCCCTATTCCCATCTCCAACCCTGCTCCTATCCTTAGCTTTATGATAAGCCCTTTCCTCTGTTCTGGTGCGGCCTTTGTACTCATATAACTCCTATCCACAGCCAAAGCTATATCCCACTCCACATCTCTACAGGAATCACCATTTCCCTCTCCTATCCTTACCCCAAGGCCCGTCCTCTCCAGGCCCAGCCCAGTGTAAACTCCTGCCTACAGCGGCCTGTCCACCCTGTGCCCTGGCTGTCAGCTTTCCAGGCAGGCTGCGTTGACAAGGGGAGGCCACTAGGGCTGTCTGTCATGGGGTTATTCTCGGGGCGGAGACGGTTCAGCTGATTCGCTGACACCGGCTGGCGTGTGCGGGGGCTGGAAGGGCGGGCATTTGGCGGGGATTTGCAACGTACGTGTGTGTGTATGTGCGAGTGTGTACGTGTGTGCATTTGTCGGGGAGCTACCAGGGGTTAGCCTTGCCAGATGACAGGTATGAGGGAGGCGGGGAGAGAGACTCAGGAGGCAAAAAGAAATAAAACACAGGGCTGGCTTCATCAACACACCCACACACAACACATAGACGTGCTCACACATACGTGGCCAGTTGAAGGACAATGAATGGGGTTCCAGACCTCAGCGGCGCAGCTGGGAATATATGCCCTCAGGGGAGGTATGTTTTAATCAGAGAGCAATGAGTAAAAACACTGGACAAAGTGCAAACCATTTTAAGAACAAGTTTTACTTTACTCTAAGGGTTCTGTCTCTAAACTAGAGAATCTGCAAGTTTCTCATTACTTCAGTTTTTGTCACAAGCAGTCACTGATGTTTTTCTTGCTGCACTACTTAGATACCCAACACTGTCACATATTTTTCTGTGGATATCGTTCTGATGATTTGTGAGTCTTTGTAGGCTACAGTTTATTATTTTTTTGTTCAGCCGTAATGGCAGTTTCTGGTCATACCATAACCAAGTCAGTCACAAACCTCTCCCAAATGTATTCAGTAAATTCAGCAACTTATCTTAAGTTTCCCACAATGTATGTACACGATACTGATATTGTAGGTAAATAGAGATGGCATAAAAACCTCAACTATCGTCATAGCAAAATACCACTCAAGGTACATCTATGAGTCCGTTATTAACATGCGTCTTGGGTGATCCAATCATCCGGTCTGTTGAGATACCATGCCACAGTTCTAACAGCCCAAAACTCTGAAGCCTCAATGTCCAAAAAATGTCCTACTGGACTCAAAGTCCATTCCTCCGACATCCTGTTATCCCAAAAATGAACGCCAATTGATCCAAAGTCCCATTTCTCCAAAAATACACACTCCCGCAGTTAGTTGTCGTTTTGGGTGGTGTTTGAGCCACTTATCTCAGGTGTTTTCATCGACCCATGGCAAATAAATGTGAATCATTTCCATTTACAAACACGAAAGGCATTGTTGTTCGAGCCGTTTCAGCGTCAGTATGAGTTTGTTGGGACCATTTAACAGTTGCTGCTGTGATAGCTTGTGCTAAGTAGGCAAATGTTGACTGTTTACCAGGAGTAGAGTGGCTCTGGGGACAGTCTGTAAGAGCTGTGTCTACTAGCAGGGAGTCGACAAGCAAGAATGCAAGCTGAGTTGGCTGCCCTTCAGTATGGCCCAGGACACATTAGTGTACACACTGCTGAAACAATATGGCCAGATCATGCAGCAAACTCTGGAGCTGAAAATGAAGCTAACACTGCAGTTCTTTGAATGGCCACTTGAGGCTGGCTCCAGAAGCGAGTCAATGCCCATAGACACCCATGTTAACATGCCCAACTTAACAGCAAAAATAAACATGTTTACATCCTGGTACAAAAATGTTTTTGGTCGTTATAGCTAATTTTCAGATTCACAAAAACTGTATGGGGGTGAATTTTTATATAACTCACCTGTTTACATTTTATTAAGGCTTAAAGTTACAAATAATTGAGGGCGTGGCTGCTTTGAGTGACAGGCTGCTTGCAAGGCGTAATCTCAGTCAGATCCACCCCTCGTTTCTCCACAGCTACAGCCTCTTGTCCAAATATGGTCACTTCTGGCTCCAAAAATCCGAGATGGCAATGGCCGAAATACTGAACTCAAGGCTTCTAAATTGCAGTGCACAAATTAATGGGTGGCATCACAGTAGCTTTGTGTCTGAATGGACACTTGTGATCAAATCACCCAAGATGCATGTTTATACCCGGTGTATTCCGGGTAATCATTTTTGCTGCAACATTGTCAGTTGGTTTGGAGAAGGTTTACATGGTGACATTTTAAGTGGTGTGAGGATAAGAATTATATTTCATTTAATTTAATCTGTGATAAAGAGTCACATGTATACTTAAAGCAACTTTTGTGTGCCTGTCGGTTAGTCTATGTGATCTGAATGCCACCCCAGATGAATTACTACACCCTGCTAGTCCTGTCTGGAATCTGAGGATCTAAGTACTGATATTTAAGCTATACAGTGTCTGTGGTGTCTTGGAGGGTCCCAGTCTTTGACGTCTTCCTTTCTTTCTTTAGGAATCTGATGCCTCTGCTCAGATTGCTCTCCTTTGAGGACTGTGTGGCCTGTTGGGACAATAGGACATCAGGACACTATCAGGTGTGCCTGATCAACTTTGCAAAACATGTGAGTGTATTTTTTTCAAATGTTCTTTGAGATTCAACATTTTTACCGTAACTATATATGTGTATAAATCTACTGAAAATGGATTCTGTGTGTGTGTGTGTGAGGTGGGGATAATCCCTTGATCTTCATCAGAAGGTCCCCGCGACATGCCAATGCTGACTTTGGCCACAGGAGCCAGGACAGCCCCGGCGCCAAAGCAGCCCCGTTCCACTCATGTGGTGCCAGCACCGTGGGCCTTAAACAAACAGGGTCAGTTCACAAAGACAAAAGAGTGACATGGATCCACTGGAATCTCAGTCAAGTCCTCAGATTTGCTCTCTTCATAAATCTGTCAGTCTCCCTGCACACAGGCATATTCACAGCAGCTGGGGGGTTCATTATCCAAGCAGAGATGTCTAATGTATTCGATTTATCTGAGCACTAACACTGCTTTGTGTGCTTTTTACAACTTAAAAGTGGCCTTGAGCGTCTTTCTTGTGATCACTTCTTGTTAGGAATATATAGAAAGAAGCTGCTGCATTTGACTTTAACCGGCTGTCTTTGAAGTTACAATATTCTCTGGCATTCTTTGATAATGTCTTAATAGCCTCTCATATATATACATATAAATAAAACAATTACTGAGAGAGAGAGCTCACTCGATTACGTCGTCTCTGCTCTTACCTTGGACCTCAATTATCATCTTGAGAGTTTCTAAGTCTTACGTTAGATAAATGGCAATTGACTCTTTCTGTTTCCTATAATAGAAGCAGCATCCTGACACTGCAAATGAGATAAGGTTCAGACATTAGTATTCTGTTAATTTGACCCAAGGCGCCTCTATGCAATCAGATCTGAAGCCAAAGCACTTAGCCTATGCTAAGGATTAATGACGGCCATCTAAAACAATTTGGGAGCCAATCAGTTGAACTGAGGAGGGTAAATCTAATATGATAATTTATCTGCATCAACGCGACTCGCCTGGCAGGGAGGAGTATGCTAATTGCGCGACCCTTACCTAGTGACTGGATGCACACAGCTGGGTGTGCTGGCTCTGGCTCTGCTATTAGGGGAACTTTGAGGGACTTTGGAGTTTGCTGAAGCGAGTTCTCCTTGGAGGGTGATGGGAAGTGAACCCCGCCGCTTCACACTGAGCTCAGCCCTGCTCCCCTCAACCCCTCCATTTCAATTTCCATAATGTGCCCGCCTCCAATGACATGACAGCAAGGCGCAAATAAGTGTCTATATTGGTATCAGATGGAGATGTAGAGGATAGGGGTTTTAATATGGTTGGAAGGCCTCCCCAAGGGACCATTTTTGCCACTACAGAACATCAGTTACACAGTTACAACAATAGTCTCTTAATTGATTCGTTTAATTAGCCGGAGATGGAGCTAGCGCTACAGCCTGTCATCCTGTATCATAGGGGGTCTCCTCGGCAGCCCGCATGGCCAGCCTCTTACCCCACACCAGTCAGACTTCCATTAAAGTGTAATTATATGTAAATGAAAACTACATAAAAAACCCTTCTCAAGTTGACCACTGAAACAATCCTGGCTTTCAATGCCTCGGTTTTTTTTCTCCTCCATTTCTACTAATGAAAAGAGAGCAAAAGAGCATTTTGAAAACGCAGCAGCCAGACGTTTTTACATTCTACACATTTGAAATCTTTTGCCCAGCTTGTGAAAGACAAGCAATTAATCAGTGCTTTTGATGGAGAGGTAACTCTGTAAATCAGTTGCCTGCTTTGTATTGTAGAGAGTAAGTGCACTTGGGTGAGTTGGGAGTTGTAAGGGAGAGTGGGGATCAGGGGGCCTGTATGGGGGTATGTAAGAGTTTCTATTTAAACTGATGCCACTCAACAAAAACAGCCACCCTCCCAAATCCTATGCACCCGCTCCCCCCCTCCCCTCGCCTGCTTCTTTACCACAGGCCCAACTTCACAAGCCCTCTTGGTATGAAGTTGGAGCCACAGAGCTAAGAGCAGGGGAGTGATTACAACTTCCTTCAGTGTGAATGGTGCAGATGTCGGCCTGGCCTCAGTGAAGCAGAACAATGCCCTCAAAGGCGTCTGGACACAATGGGCCTTTCTCCACTGCCGGAGATGTCTCTCTATAGCAGCTTGCAGCGCGGGGATGCTAAGCAGGTGGCACACAGAGAGACAGAGACGGCCCCGGCCCTTTCAAGTCCCCTCGGCTGAAAAGCATCAGTGGGTACATGTGTGGAGGAGTCGCCGTGGATTGCTTCTGTGGTCAGTCTGGGCATTAGCGTCTGGAGGTGTCATTTAGCTGTGGATTAGCCAAGCTGCCTGTTCACTGGGGATTTTCCCCCATTGATGGGCCACTGAGAGAAGCTGGGATTGATGCTCTCTGGCGTCTTTCTCTCTGATCTGCCATGGCTTGGTCGAAGATTGAGAGCTCTTTCGCTCTCATATGAGGAAGTTACAAAGCCCCCAGCCCCCACCCATGCCCTCCAGTCCCTATTCTTATATTTATGTCACTCTTTCTCTGTATTTCTGTCCCAAATAATTATTATTTATGCAATATTTTTTAAGCCTAATGCTTACAATTAGGGATGTCAGTTTCAGTTAATTTTGCTTTCGATAGCCTGCCACCCATTAACCAGTACCTAACCAGTTTATTAAAAAAAAAAGCAAATTATGTGAATGCAAGAGGCTTTTTCTTTTGGCTCTCATTCCATCAACTGAATTTCAAAGCAGTTATCCACTCAGAGGTGGTGAATTTTTTATGTTTTGTGTTATAAATGTATTGCCTTTTATTTTATTTTCTGTTGACTTTGCTAACAGAAACCCGGCTAGCCACGGTAACATGTGGAAACATAGCAGCCACTGCCCACCACCCTGGTTTTTGCTGGTTAGCCTTGGCCAGTCTGCGCTGTGCACCACCCAACTCAGGTCAGGTCGCAGCTAGCTAGCAGTGCCGCTAATTCAGCAATAACCAGGATGGAGTTACTGCAGAAAAATGCCAGCCACCCTCGGGTCTCCCCCTAGGTACCCTTGGTAAGTAAGCAAACAAACCCCCCTTTAGCAGTGTTTACTATGTTAGCACCACTAGCCATGCTGACACCGCTAAGGGTGCTAACAGAGCTAACAGTGATAACATAGTGTATTTAACAATGCTAGAGTTGACCTGGAGAGAGACCGGAGGGTGGGCACAAGGTTTCCGCAGCAACATTGTTGAGTCAGGAAGGTGTTATTAGCAGTAATCGCCAAATAAGCGGCACCGCTAGCTAGCTACCAAGAGACCAGGTTGGTGCACAGTGCAGTAAACTGAAGAGTAGCAAAATTAACCTATAGACCAACATGCATAACCTGTCAAAAATATTCTTACTGGTTTACCAATGATATCCCTAGTTGCAATATTAACCAGGGAATCTGGCTAATAAAACCAGTAAGACCAATATAATTAAGCAATATCACACAAGAGGGAGTAGTGAATATCATCATGGCTGTGATTCGTACTCAGAACACCTGTAAAGCGCAGTGATACATGCATAGTTAAAAGTCCCAGTGCTGTTATACTGTATATCAGCTCTCATGGAATGCCTCCTGTCCAATCAAATTGCTTGAACTAACTGCTGTATAATATTCAGTATATTATTTATATTTATGTGTGTGGTTTATAAATGTATGTATTGTACTCGCGTATGCCTGATTGTGTTTACCCCAACATGTGCTTGTGTACTAAAATGGAAGCACCCTGCTCTTATGGATTTGCAGATTTAATTATGACAGTACGAGCGTCCCACTGTGTGTTTACCACAAAGAGTCCCTCTCTATGGAGCTGGATAATTTGCTCTCCACTTCCCCAACTGCGTGGCATTACTGTGGTTTCCCTGGGCCCAGTGGAGAGCAGTGGGGACCAAATGAAGAAGAGTCACCTGGCGTCTCCTTCCAAGGTCTCGCAGAGTTAACATGTAATGAATAAATTAATATCTAATGAAGGAGAGGGCCACTGTTACACTCACCCTGCACTCATGCCATCGGGGAAGATAGAGGTTGAAGACACTAAATACTGCAGTGGATGCTGTGAATTGACAAACAACATCAAAAGACAGAAAGAGCGGTGCTAAATACTTTGTGCGCTCTCCTACTGTGCTCATTTGAGCAGAAGTTAATGTCATCTGTACTTTCGTTCTTTTGTCTTATTTGTGTTTTCATCTAGTGAGGTTCACGCTGGAGCGGTGCTTTCATCACAGTGTGGGCTGATTAAAGATCTGTGACTCTTGTAAGTAGTGTTTTTTTTTTTCCCTTCAAAAAATAATTGTTTTAAATTGTGAGCAATAATTTCTATCACATTTTTTGGTTGCGTCTTCAAAAAGCAAAAAGCCCCATATTGATTTGGGCAATTCAGGCCTGCATCTAAATGATGAGCACTCACTCATAATCTGAATACTCTTTTCTGCCTTATGCAATTACTAACCACTACTAATGACCTCAACATCCCTCTGTGTTACTGACGTGTGTACAGTATGGTGTTTGCTCTATGATGGCGGCAAAAGAATGTGCCTACAGATTTACCTTTCTTGTATCTTTTGTCATTGAGGGATTTAATGCGTCATTGGCACACGTGCAAGCCGAGTCCTGCTGGGCTGTTGCTAATGTCGAGGCCCCCTTGTGAGAGTACATTATCTCTGAGCCGTCCTATTATTCTGGAACAGTATTGACTTCTAATGTGCCTATCTACACGTCCCCGGCTATCTAGCATCATTATGAAGCAAACTAACAATCCATTATTCTCATCGCTTGTCATTATTGCAAGCAATACTCCATTAGTTTAAGTTCTCTTGTTTAGCTCTCTTAATTTACATGAATTTCCCATCTGACAAGTACTGACACAAAATTAATCTGCACAAAGGCCATGCGTCACATGATGGCAGATTTTCTCCATTGTATGGATGCATTGTTAGGAAAAAAACGGTTTTGAGAGTGGGAGACACAAACACCAAAACTGTAATGGTAACTAAAGATGACAACGTTTATTGAAAAGCTCAACACAATGCATCAAATCATAATTTCTAAAGATAAAATCAACACTTATTTAAGGCAGTCTGTTTACAATTCTATATTTTGTCGAATGTTTACAAAAGGACGTATGTTCCTATGCACATAACACCTACTTTGCATGAAATAATTCCCTTTTTTAAAGAATAGCTACTGTAATCAGGTGAAAGTTTGACTTCTTAGATTGGCTTAGATCCCTCCTGGAGTGTTGTGTTGCACTGCAGTATGATGCAACCTCACATGTCTAATACAACGTGCTGTACAACACTAAGAGCCCTATTTCCCAGTGAATTTGCATGACCCAACATCAAAGGTGCATTTCCTTTTTATATGTGACTTCATACTGAGTCAAAGGTCTGTGTCTCTGCAAAAATCACCAGTTTTCTTTTCATTAGAGGAACAAGATTTAAAATATTGTGTGCACTTGAGGTCTGCACACAAGTTCTCAAAACGATGTTATGGAAAAGTACCAGAAATCATTAAAAAATATTTGATGTTGTGATCATTGTTTAACTGTGGTCAGAGTTTTAGATCACTATTAGCAGAAGTGCACATGAACAATAGAGAAAAACTGTAATAGCGTATCTGAGTGGAAGTAGCATCACAGTGGAGGGAAACTAATCAAACAGACCAATCAGTGTCTGTGTTCAATGTAAACAAAGCAGCTGCCAGAGGTGAGACATATTAACCTCTACCCTGGACCAAATATGATATTTTTAGCTCCAGGGAGCACCACAGTCTGTACTTTGATCCGGTGCCCATGCACAGAGAAAATCAGTGCTGATCTGCACGTTAGCCGACTCCTCAGAGGAAATACCAGAGCTTTCTCTGGCCATAGTGCACAATGCAATAAATGTAGCAAGATAAAGAGAGGAGGGGAGAGGGTGAGGGCAGTGCCTAGTGTAGTGGATTATTTTTCTGCGGCTATAAGCGAGTGATGACTGAGCCTTCACTGTTTTAAAAACACTGGCATAGGCGTAGATTTTGAGGGAGTCACAGGGGACATGTCCTCATCAATAATTAGAAGTGGTGCATTAGTCCCCCTCAATAAACACAAAACAGCTACAGTGTAACTCATAGATGCAACAGTGCCTGTGGTAAAGTAGGTGGTGGCAGTATGCAACCCCAAAAGCAATGATTGCAATCTGCCGTAAAACTTAAAGAAGCTAAAGAAACTATGCACAGTTGAACAGGAAGTAGCATGACATTTCCAACATAAAATGATGCAGAAAAGGCACAAACTGGTGAATAAGAAATCACCAAAATGCAGGAAATGAAGTGCTTAACACTTAGAAATTATTAGGGGAGAATATACAGGCCCCCCACTTAACATGTGTCCCTCGAAATGTTAAACAAAACATGCCCTTGCTGCCTGGCTGTATTTAAATCAGTGGTTACTATATCATCCTTAGGACTGCCTTATAAATACAAAAATAAAAATGAACTTTCTTTATATTGCACCTTCCATACAAGAAATGCAGCACAAAGGTCATAAAACACACAAGGCAATTCAATATAAAAGGACATTTAAAGCAGTTAAAAGATGGATTCATAAAATCAAGTAAGATTTTTAAAAGAGATGCAGCAGCATGAAGCGTAAAAAGAAAGAGTGTCAGACCTGTGTAAGGAAGTCAGAGCTAGTTAAAGGCTAAAGTGAACAGATACATTTTTAGCTTTCTTTTAAAAATACTTAGCGAGCTAGCTTCTCTGATATCTACAAGTAGTGTGTTCCATAGCTTTGGGGTGCAATTGACAAAGGCTGCATCCCCTATCTCCCTCCGGCTATTGCTGAGAACCTCCAGTAAACCAGCAGCAGATGATTGCAGTGTTCTTGGAGGCAGATAGTTAACAAGGGAGTTATTATGGGAAAAGCCTTTGCACTGAGAATAAAAGGTGTTTGAGTCTTACAGAATTTTTGAGTTCAAAAAATGAGGCTTTTCCGCAACCTTTTTTCCTTTAACTTGTTTAATTTCACTCACAAATCCTACATGGTTGATTTATGGTAGGATTACCGATGGGGCCTACTGGGCACAGGCCCAGGGGCCCAAAGTGTCAGGGCCCCCCTGGCTTTCAAAATATCACACAAATCGACATGTACCGACCAGAAAGAGACTCAAAATGACAACTAAGATACATAAAACGACCACAAAGAGACACAGAATGACCTCAAAGGAAAACAACTACAAAGAGACACAAAACAACCAAAAGAGATGCTAAATTAACTCAAGGAGACACAAAACCACTCAAATATCAACTCTAAAGAGATACAAAAGACTGGGTGTCCTGCTCGTATGTAGGGGAGATGGTTAACCCTTTGCATCTCTCTGCCCAGGGGCCCGTTGTCTGATAATATGACTGTAGGTTGAATGGGAGCTGGCTGCAGGCTGGCATCACAGTGCCAGGTAATCGTCATTATAACATCAACAAAATAAAATCAAAACCAGTCGGAAAGGAACACAGATTTTTAACTATGCCAGCGTAATGATGAAAATAAAAGACTATTGAAATAAAAAAAACAGCAGTGGGAACTGTGAGAAACATAGTTAATTGAAAAGTAATTATGTCAATTTAAATTCTCCTCTATTCCTGCATTATGCTGGGCATCCGGATTTAACCTCTTATAGACTTTAAATCAGAGTCTACATCACATTGTCAATGTGTTTCTGCACTCTGAAATGGTGCCTGTAATCAGCCTGATAGTTCTGTGACGTGACGCCACAGACTTATTCCAGTGAAGCAAGCCAAAAGGAACGATTTGTAAGTGCAATTAGATTCCCAGATATTGAGTGTTAAAGTGAGCTTTCCTTCTCTGCAGGAGTCGAGGCAAGCACATGTACCGTACCTCTGTCTCAGATTACACAGATAATACTCGCTTACAATGCTACTGCCAGCACAGGTGAAAACATTCCTCTTTATATTTATATACATATTTTTTACAGAGCATGCAACATCGCTTCTATTACTTTCCCCGGGAGTATGATACATTTTATTGAAGTGTAATAAAAGAAACACTTATGTTGTATTATGTTTTAGGGCATATTCTGTCTGCAGTAAATCCGATGTGTTGCCTCAGAGCTGTGAATTACATATAAATTATTGCTCAATATTTGGGCGTGAGATTTTTACCTCGCAATTACTTCTAAAAGTCTGAAAGTGCTGCAGTGGGTGCTTGTT
Source organism: Epinephelus moara (assembly GCF_006386435.1). NCBI lineage: Eukaryota > Metazoa > Chordata > Actinopteri > Perciformes > Serranidae > Epinephelus > Epinephelus moara. The sequence continues at coordinate 14,084,517 of NC_065512.1, read as the reverse complement.
TTTTTTACCTGTTTTTCTCTTTGTGCAGAGTGGCAGGTGCACGTTCCCTCGCCATAAATCTGTAGTTTTTACGAGCAGCTCCATCAACACCGCACCAAAAACAACAAAATATGTCACTGTTCTCCCTATTCTTGTGCCATGTTTGTGCAGTGACATCACTGACCACCGGCTGATTAATCACTCCAATGGTCCATTCTTAGGCAAGAGGGCATTGTAAGGTCGCGACCTTGAGGATAGAGGAAATGGTTGCATTAAGCAGGGGGTCATCCTTCTGCTGATTCTTTCTGATAACCACCCCTGCGTCACCTGTGACCAACTTACTGCCCATGTGCCCAGCGCTGCTCGCCGTGGTAGTTCTTTACCAACAGGAGAACAGCAAGCGGTCCCGTCCCGTGAGTGCCGCTACACAACAGTGTGGCCCAGGAGAACAATAAAACAGTGTCAGTTTCTACAGGAAAATAGAGACAAAGTGAAAGAGGAAACAATTCGTCCACAACAGGACACACGGCCGTGGAGGATAACCTGCCTTCAAAGATGCTGGGGTGGCGTATCAGAATAGTTTAGAGGTGGCGCACTTCAAAAGGCTCAGCGCGGCTCCCGTACCGAGTCGTTTTTCCTGCTATTCTTGTGGGTTGGTTTTGGGTTGCTATAAGTAGCCTGCATCCTGTCCCTCTGTGGTCTCAGGTGGATAGGTTTTGTTTTTGTAGCTGCGGCCAGGCCTTTAATGGCTCTCTGTGCTTCCACTGCTTCTGTTGGCAGGGCTGATTGGCTTGTTAGCGATGTACACATATATCATACTAGAGAGCTGACAAACTCCTGTGTAGAGGGGGCAGTGGAGTTTTAATCAGGACAGATCATTTTATTATGTTGTGTTAGTTTTTACAGTGGCCAAAGTGAGACAGTCTAGCAATGCATTATTTTTCAAGACATAAAATATGCTACTGAATAGCAGGCAGCGAGCCATGAGGACAGGAGCCAATAACAACAACATGATAGTACCACATGATCTAGATGTTAAAGGGACAGTTCACCCCAAAAATCAAAACTGCATATCTTTCCTCTTACCTGTAGTGCTGTTTATCAGTCTAGATTGTTTTGGTGTGAGTTGCAGAGTGTTGGAGATATCAGCCGTAGAGATTTCTGCCTTCTCTGGAATATAATGGGACTAAATGGCACTCGGCTTGTGGTGCTCAAAGTGTCAAAAAATACATTTCAAAAACTCAGCAGCGATGTCTTGTTCCCAGAATCGTGACCCGGCTACTCAAGATAATCCACAGACCTTGTTGTGAGCAGTTTTATATAGGAACTATTTTCTCTCGACTGAACTACACCCACCAACTGTATCACCAAAACACTGCTTGATAATTTAATTTAGTTTTAAGTTCAAGTTTTAAAAATGAAAATGTGTCTGAAAATACATATTAGCACGAGTCCAACATATTATTAGCAAAGATAAATTAGCCTATTCATAAAACTCTTTTTATTTACAGGACACAACATTACTGGTAGGATAACTGTGCAACCATGTTGTCTAGCTCACACTTAGGGTGCTTTCACACCTGCCCTGTTTGGTTCAGTTCAATCAAACTCAAGTTCATTTGCCCCCTAAGTGCGGCTCATTTGGGCAGGTGTGAATATAGCATCACACTCAGGTGTGCACCAAGACAACCAGACTGAGACCTTCTTGAAGAGGTGGTCTCAGTCCGGTTACAAATGAACTCTGGTGCGGTTCGTTTGTGGTGAGAACGTGTTCTGACCTGGATCTGAACCAACTGCAGTCACATGACACATTGTTTGGGTTAAACATGAGCATGTTACAGTCCTGGAGGATTATTAATGTGCACCTCCTCCTGTACTGCCTTAATATGCACATTCAGCACATCCAATGCATCAAAACATTGTTTTCTAGTTGGAGCCGCGCCTCGTTTTCAAACTGTATGGTTTGACTAAAATGAACAATGACAGCAATATAGTCCACGATGAGCAGCGCTAAAATCAACCTGCGTAGTTGTCCCTCCATTGTGACATTAGAAAGTGTCACATTTATCTTGCAAGTGTACTCTTCTTCAACGTTTTGTTTACTTCCTGGATTTTTCCCACATGGAAATTCTGACCAATCAAGAGCAGCTTTCTCACACAAGGCATTTGATCTAGTCTGCTTGTAAATGCTGCCATGAGAACACGAACCAACCCTAGGCAATTATACAACTTTGTGACAAAATTAGTCCCTGATTCAGACCAAAGCAAGACAACTCTAGGTCTGAGAGCACCCCTAATGGCAAGGTAAATAAGTTAGCTAACAGTGGCATAATATTGAAACATATTGGCAAATGATCTGAATTATTATTCCAAGTGTACAAACATTTTTAACTTTGTTGTATTTATATCTTTTCAAGCAAGAGATTCTGACCTTACCTCAGAAACCACCGACAAAAGTGCAGAGAGTGAGGCTACTGCACTCAACAGCTACAACAGCTGCTGACTTAGCAGCTACAGGCAAGAGCAAATGAGAAAACACCTGAAAATATTCAGAGAATCACCTCAAGTGCAACTCAGTTTTATACAGTATATGTAGTAGAGGATCCCTGCTCTGTCTTTCAGCTAAGAGGTCCCCGCCCTGAAGAACGTTTAAGACCCCTGTTATAGAGGACTATATGTTGGGACAGTGCACTGCTCACTATGGTATAGGGCTACTTTGTCACTGTATCAAGTTCTTTACACGCTTTTTCTTAATTTGTTTTGTGGCCTTTTTTACTTTTCACAGGTGAAGTTTTGGACAAGGAGAACTACAACACAGTGATCTGAGCGATAACAGCAAAGGTAAGTCATTGGCCAATAACATTTTAATAAAGCGGATATTTGAGACGTGTGGTTTGTTAATGTCTTCAAATCCTCTTTGTCCTTGTGTGAGACAGCATCTGTTCTACGCTTGTCCTAAGTGTCACTGTATCCGCCTTTATCCTCCAGAACCTCCTGGATAAATACAGGTTTGAAGACGTGCCAGTCTGCAACTTTAGCGGACCCGTCCCCGTCCGTCTGTCTGCCTCTGGCCTCTCCTCACGCTCTCCCCCTTTTAGAGCTTTTGTGTCCTTTTGAAACATCTCGCCCATGTTGATCAGTGGTGGTCTGCTGGTTACCTCTGCTCCTCCCACAACACTCAGAGGCACACATGGTCCATTGTTTGGGGTACCAAGCCTGATTAGCATGCACTCACCGACAGGGGTTGGTAGGCAAGCCACTTAGTGGAGTAAATGACCTCTGTGGTGTAATTACGTACAGTGTGTGGTAACCTGGTGGTCTAAGCTCCGGCCAGAGTGCACCTCTGCTCCCCATGGCCCACCTGCACCTTTGTTAGCCACCCAGGGAAGACTGGGTGGCTAACAAAGTCCATAGTCCCCAATGCTTGTGTCTCTCCTTTCCCTCTCAACCTCCCTTTCCTCTTAATGGCTTTCAACTTTGTTTGGCTTTCCTCTCCACTGCCCTGAACCATAGGTCAGCCTCCCCATTAATTACAGCCTCTGGTGATTACAGGGTGAGAGGGAAAGTGGCGGAGTTTGCCGAGAGTGTGGCGGGTCCAAACAGGGCAGCTTTGACTGTTTATTTAACCATGTTAGTACCTCAGGTTAAATATGTTCATGCCATTGTTTCCTTGTAACCCATGACCTCTGCTGCACGATATTAATCAAGCCATCCATGTCCGAGGGTTCAAGGTATTTTTACATCAAGTGCCTTTTTCTAGCTTGTTTTAGTTTCAGGTTTATGGTGTGATAAGGCTAATTTTACATGTCATGACATAGTTTCTTATTCATTTTTTACCTCGTCGAAGCCAAGCAGTGCCCAGCCCAGAAAAAAAGAAGAGAGGAGGAGGGTGCAGCACACCGGTAAACTCACACATGCTAACGGGTGCAATTACAGTCTCATATCCTGATTGTGCAGTTGGTAGTGTGGACAATGAGGGCGGAGAGAGGGAAATGTGCAAGGCAGCTTTCCATTATGAGATAGTGTGTATTACTGTAATCCAGAGGGCCTCCTGCTCGCTGTGGCGTGTGCCAGACTCCTGGGTGGGCAATCTCAGAGACAGTGGGGAGGCCCGGCTTATTTCTGGGCACATTTGGCATGGCCTATATGGCTGTTACAAGAACTAGAAGTGGAACAGAAGTCATAAAAATACGTTTTGATGTTTTAAGGGAAACTTTTTTAAGTGCTAAAGGTGAAAGGTGTCCCTTACGTTTTGTTTTTTTCGCTTTAGATGTCGTCTTAAATGTGGAAAATTAGCAGGTTGTTTACATGATAATAACACATGGTCAAATTATAGTGTCTCGCTCTAAAATATTATGTAACTGTTTGAATATGAATTATGTATTCCTCAGAAAATTAAGGTTTGTGTCCTACTTTCTTGTCATTATATTTTTTGCCACATAAAAAAACAAGGACAAACTGTAAGGCTGCATATGTGACTGACTGGACCTTTGATACACTTTGTAATTGGTCCTGAGCTCCCGTCACTTACGTTCTTGTGGTTCAGTTCTCATAGACCCTCACAGTGTGAAACCCAGTGCTGCCCTAAAGACCACTTGTTGGAAGCCTGCTGATCCATCCCCGGGTCTGCGATGGCCTCAGGAGACTCTGAAAGCCTGTCAATGTTCTGTCAGAAAGCTTATCCCTGTGCTGATGGCACTAGCCTGGCACTGGAGCACTGCTCTCTGCTGAGACAGAGAGAGATGGTTGGTGTCCCACTGGAAATGTGTCTCATGCCTGTTAAGGTGTCTGCAGGAACATTGGCACAAAGCTTTTTGAGGGCCTTCGCGATGAAAACCCCAGAGAACATAACAAATTCACACACAAACAAAGACACACACACACACACACAGAGCGAAAACGCAAATGGAAGTGCATTCAAATAATCGCATATTTCCACAGTTAACAGTTTTACAGTTTTTCACATTCGCTTTGGCTCAGTTCTTGAATGAGAATTATTGTTCTCAAAACAATGAGTTCAAATCTCCAAACAATTAGTTTGTTGTCGTCAAAACATTTGAATTTATTATTCATTCAAACAAATTGCACGTGGTTTGGCACATAGTGTTATTACTGTAATAAAGTACTGGCTTTTTACTCACAAATGTTTTATTACACCCACAGTAATGAGCTCAGTCTTTGTCAGCTTGCAACTTACTCGCGTATGCATGAGTGTGTGTTTGTAAGTGTAGGAGCTCAGGCCCGACACAGAGAGCAGGTGAGAAGCAGCAGCATGATATTACACTGCACCAAATGTTAAAAAGTACAGACTGAAGAGCTTATCAATGCTGCGGTCTTTGATAATTCAGCCGCGGGGTCAATTTCATACCAGGTTTCGGTTCCCATCTCTATTTTTTAGCTCAGAACAAGATGTTCTGACCATACTTACTAACTGCCTCACCAGTCCTAGGGAGGCAGAATTTTGGGAAAATGCACATCTTGTACATTTTACAAAATTGTGCCTTTCATGTTTGGGTTGGGCTGTAAAAAACTTGACAAATTGTTAGCAGACACCTGAATGTATCTGTTCAGGGACCAAATTATTTTCATTATTGTTCAAGTAGTCTATGAGTAATGGAAGGTTAATTCATGTTGATACAAGTGTTTGGTTGGTTGGTTGGTTGGTTGGCTGGTTGGTTGGTTGGCATAGATGTCATTTTGTTCACTGACTTTACATGAAAGATCAGAAGTCAGTTTTCTGTTTACAGTACAGATGTTGCTACACAAACAACTGCACACACATAAATGTGCTATCCTTTTTCAGTTTTCTATAGTACTGTACAGTATTGACTTTTCTCTGTAGACTTTTACAGAGATTTGTATATGGTAAACATGTCCAGGGTTGATTTCCATGGTGAGAAAACATCTAAACACTTTGATGACTCAGACACTAATGAATTAAATTCTGGCGGCATTGGCCAACTGACACAAAAACTAGGTCTTGAGGCATGAATTAAGTGTATTGGGTGAGGTGTCCCATAGAACAGTTGTCACAATTGTACTTACAATTTAGAAAATGTTAATACTATTTCAAAAAAATTAGCCAAAGAAATTGAGAAATACTGAAACAAAACTTGAATTATCCCTAATAAAGAGATGATAACACATATATTTATTTATAATAATAAGCCAGCTCAAGCACATTATATTTACAAAGGAAAATGAATCATTAAATAGTGATCTCTAATCATTTAATGTGCTTATCTACATTCTACATAAAGTCTATATAGAAACTCACATCCTCTGTTATTCACTGAGGGTGTGAGTTTCACATAAACGGAGGCGTTTGATTGCCATAGCAACTAAAACAACAATGATGATCGTCCCAAGGTCATAACCTTGCGTGACCTGAGTTCAGGGGGAGGTTGTCTGGGGCTTCCTGAGAATAATAAGTGGGAAATCTTCACTTCCCAGACCTCCCAGTAACCCTACAAAGTGGGAGATTTACGAGGCCCAACGAGGAGTCCTCTGATTGACTTTATGACAGGACTTCCACTCTGCCTCTGCCACTGTGATCTGGGGGTCCTCGACTCTAAACTTAGGCTGCTCTGGAAGGTGTAATGCTCGGGGAGTGGTTTTATGCAGACGTATGGGAGCACCAGAGCTCAGTTGGTGTGACGGTTAATCTGTGGGGAAACAGAAAGGGTTTGGAATAAGTTAGCAGCTCACTGTACATTATCCGAGTCTGTTGCACATGTTGCTGCGTATGTAGTGGCGCACTGTACCCCTTTAAACTTGTAAACTGAAATATACTGTGCTCGCATGGATGAACAGCTGACTTTCACTCTAATAGACACACACACATACACACTCACAGGCATGCACTGGCACTAGTGGAGACATACATGGGTCACCTGGCAGGTCATGCCCCCCCACTGGTCAGCCCTGCTGTAAGACTGCATTGATTATGTGCTTGTCTGCAAGCATGCAGTCAAGCATGTGCATTTTAGCATCCGCACATACTCTATGTGGGCACAGGTTTTGAGATCTGTGTGTGTGTGTTGTACTGTACTTGGACCAAAGTCACCATGCCGACATTTTCATGAGGCTTGACAGGATCATCATGAGGAGGTAGCGCAGCTCTTGTTTTGCTGTCAGCTTTAGCGTTAGATTTTTACTAACAGTGAGGAGAATCTTCAGCCAGCAGAATCAAGAACTAGCGCAGACAAAGGCAGACTGATGCCTCGTGTACTGTATCAAAAGTTGTATTCTGGAAGACGCCACAAAGATTAGGTGACAGCCAGTCGACCCCTGACATGCACATTATGATCAGTATGTGGAAAAACAGTCAGTAGTACGTCTATGTATTTTTGAATTTCAGAGAAAGCATACTAGCCAATCTTTTTTAAGTCACTGTGAACCTCATTAACAGTCTTGTCATGCCTGGAATACAAATTGAGAACACATCTGCTGTAAAGTTGCAACATGAACTGCAACATTTTGCTTTGCTTTGTTTTGCAGTGGTGTTGTTGGCTCATTGTCTTTTGCTTGTGTATGTAAAAAAAAAATGTTTGAGACAAAAATTAAGGAGAAACCATACTAAATAAGAACTCAACAATTTCCTATAAGCCAAGGTCAGAAAGCTTTCTCACTGACCAGTGTCCAGCAGCTGAGAGGACCTGACCAGTACCAAAGGCAGAGGTGTGGACTTGAGTCACGTGACTTAGAATAGAATCAGACTCAAGTCACAAACTTGATGACTTTAGACTCAATGACAAAATCAAAAGAGTTGCAACTCTACTTGGTTTAACACCAGTGACTTGTGACTTCACTTGGTCTTGAGCCTTTTTACTTGAAAATACTTACCTTCCCCTCAAACCCAAAGATTAAAAAGTATGTCATTTTAAAAGTGTGCCACGAATCAATTTATTTCCTGAATCAACTCATTTTAAAACTATTAATTCCCAGAAAGTCTTCACCAACTTTCAGGGCTGGAAAATTAAGCAAACATGAAGTGCCAAAAACTGCAGTTCCTCAAATGGCCACTTGAGGCTTGCTGTGGAATCCAGTCCATCCCTGTAGACCCCCATGTTCAAATGCCCAACTTTACAGCATGATTTAACGTGTTTACAGCCTGGTACAAAAAAACAGTTTTAGTATCTATAGGTAATTCCGCCTTCATGACAACTTTACAGTTTTTTTTCCATATAATTCACCTGTTTACATTTTATTAAATTTTTAATTTTTAATTATAATGCATGATTAAGGGCAGGCTGCTTTGAGTGACAGACTGTCTGCTGATAGTGTCTTCGGCTTCTCAGTCTTATCCGTCCCTTGCTTCTCCACAGCTCCAGCCTCTCACCAAGATGTGGTTGCTTCTGGTTCCAAAAAAAACAAGATGGCGATGTCCGAAATGCTGAACACCAGGCTTCAAAATGGGAGGCACTGCAGTAGGTACGTCCGTTATTTTTACAGTCTATCCAAAATGGATCCACTTTGCTTGAAGAAAAATGACAGCATCCAGTCAAATTGCACAAGAAAACGATGACGAACGAAATGATGCCAAAGATGATTTTGTTTGCATTGAAAAACTATGTGGTGGTCAACAAAGAACAGATTGCAGTATAAAAAACGTATGGGTTGTACGGGTAAATTTAATATACTCTATTGTTAAAATGGTGATACATTTGGTGAAGAGCGCAATATTACTTAGGACTCGAAACTCAAAGTTTAGGACTTGATAGGAAAGTCTAGCATGAAGTGGGGAGAGAGAAGGACATGCAGCAAAGGGCCAGAGTTGAAATCAACCCCACAGCCACTGCAGCAAGGACATAGCCTTTGTACATGGGGCATCCGCTCTAGCAGGTGAACCAGTGGGCGCCCCAGGGACTAGTCAGGCTGCACTTTGTACTTGACTCAGGCCTTGAGACTTACTTGTGACTTGCAAAACAGTGACTTGGTCCCACCTCTGGCCAAAGGTTTTGGACATACAAAAACTTGGGGCAATTTCCACCCATGGAAACTCAATGCTAGGCTAACAGTCCCTGACGGACAACTGTCAGCTTGTCTGTCATCGTCTCAGTCCACTTGTGTCTCCATGTCAGTGGCTAAGAAACTGCCACTCCCCCTCCACAGAGAGTGAAAGAGAAAAAGAAAAAAAGGAGAGGACAGTGAAAAATTCTGTGACTACCCAAGTTGTACTAAATGTAATTGAATGTTCAATGTATTATGACAGCCTGTCAGACGGATCTCATCTCATTTGCTTCTTATCTCATTTGTTTTTGAACAGTAATAGAGTGCTACGCAGGCCGCAAGTGACCCACAAGTGCTTTAAATGAATACGGTCTGCTAATAGCAGCGAGAAGACACCCTGGGGGCACCCATGAAATATGTGCAAGGACCCATGACCACTGAGATAATAGCCCCTACCCCAGACCATGGATTCACTCTGTCCACTCTCTCCTCCACTCCACTCCCAGCCAGGTTTGGAGTGGCTCATGTCTTGGACAGATGGTAAGATGAGGCCCCTGTATCTCGTGGCAGATGAGGGGAAGGACAATGCCTCATGGGTGATATAGGGATGAACAAAATGTGTCATCCCAGCAGTTTAATAGCGGCTTTTTTTATGATTAAACTCCTGTGGATCAGGGTAATAATCAGGCGCAAGGCACGCCAGTGTGCATGTGTACGTGTCTTTAAACGATCATGCATTTGGGTACTGCAGGTGTGTAAGTACACATGCACAGTACATCTGTGTGCTGGAAAATGATCTTTTTTTTATTTATAGAAAAAAGAAAAGCTCTTTCTTGACCATGCAAGTCAAGGCACTAAATACTGGCCACAGTAGGTGAGTGTTGGCTATTTCCTAGCGGGGAGTTTTGTGTGTAGGAGCTTTTTGTGTTCATGTGTCGAACCACATCCAGGGCAAGAAAGAAGAGAAGATGGGGGCAGCTCTAATTAAAGCCAAAGGAAGAGTGTCATCTGCTGTGAACTCGCAACTAGGGGCCACAGCAAATCAATGGCCAGCCAGCACTGCCATCATCATCAACAGCTCCCGATCAGAGCAATTGGAGGGGAACAAAAAGGAATGAGAAAGACTCTACCAGGAAGCTCCTACCACCTGTGCAGAGCAAGAGAAAGCGGGGGAGAGGGAGAGAAACACAGAGACAAACAGACAGAGAGAACAAGATTGTGACGCCGTGGTTCAAACGCTGGAGATTTATCGTTTCTTAGTTTACGAGAGGCAATTTTGTCATCATCACCGAGGACATCTATTTTGATAAACAAAGGTGCAATTGTATGAAGATTGGCTGTGAACAGAATGATCTAATGACCCTTTAAAAAATATAGATTTTTTTGGCTGTTGCTCGAGGATCAAACTGCTGCATACGGCGGGTGCCAATGGTAAATGTTCCTGGCAATATAAAAAGTGTTCCCCAAGAGCAGATTTAGACTATTGAACCCTGTAAGCGGTATCAGTGCTCTCCTGTCTATGTGAACTGCGCCTCTTGGCCAGCAAGCCGAGGGAGCGCTGGATCAGATTCTTACGCAAACACAAGCACATCAACGGCATGTTCTCATGGCATTAGCATTCCAAATGTTTTTCAAGACGAATGTGAATGCGACTATTTTTGTCTCATAACCCGCTCTCTCAGATAACTCCGTTTGAATAAATGAATTCTGACAAGGGGAATCTGCATACAAAAACACAGCGGGTTTAGAGGCAGCGGCTGGTCCACTGGTGAGGGCCTCTGAAGCTCTCTCTGAATCTCTTCATTCACTGCCTGCTCCTTATGGACTTATGGTTCTTTAAATGGCCGCCTCTGTTTATCCCCTTTTCACATTGGAGGCTAGTGAGGCGGTGAGGCATACAGCCGCACATTAAATCCTCTGTGCTTCTGGCTGGCACCTGCACTGTACCAGCTAAAAACTAAAAAAATTGTTGAAATCTGAAGATGTTCTGAAAATATTGCAGTACAGAAAGACGTAGAAAATAGCATGTTCGTTGTGACTTTAAGTGTGATCAGAAGAAGATTCTACTTGATTGATCCACTGATAAAAAGTTTCTGATAGCTCTAAGCAGGGGCGTAGCACAAGAGTCTTGGCCCCTGGGTATATGCAGTTTCAATGGACTCCCTTTCATTCTTAATACGCAAATAAAAAAATCACCAGCTAAACAAATGCCTCTGTAATGGTTATTTTTACTGAAATACATAAGGCATGGACACAACGCATTTTCTACGCAGGGCAGAGAGTTTTTTTTTTACCTGCTACACAGACTCTGTCTTTATAGCCTGTGATTGTGTGTCGGCTTTACTGTGAACATATTGAGCTTTGCCAGCTGATAATGCAGTTGGTGATACAGGGTTTGGAACATAGACTGAAAGTAATGGTTGTAGCTATGGATATTGCCGTTTTGAAAGCTGAAGGTTGGCATTTTGGCCGATGCCATCTTGGATTTTTGGAGCCAAAAGTGGCCATATTTGGATAAGAAGGTGGAGCTGTAGAGAAATGATGGGTGGATCTGACTCATACACTGACACCTCGCAGACAGCCTGTCACTCAAAGCAGCCTCGCCCTTAATTATATGTAACTTTAAGCCTCAATAACATTTAAACGGGGGACATGTACAAAAATTCAACCTCCATACAGTTGTCATGAATCGGGGAAATTAGCTACAGAGACCAAAATCGTTATTTGTTTCAGGCTGTAAACGTGTTTATTTCTGCTGCAAAGTTGCATTGTAACATGGGGGGTCTATGGGAATTGACTTGCTTTCGGAGCCAGCCTCAAGTGGCCATTTGAGGTACTGCAGTTTTTTGTACATGTTGGCCTTGTTTTTCAGCCCCAGAGGTTGTTGCTTGGTCAGAAAGCATAAGCTATATTAACTGGTACTGAATAACTAACAAGATCAATTTGACTACGAGATGCATCCATTTGTTTGATTTATTTTAATGTAAAATGTAAAAACACCCACAAGGCTGCTCTACTGTGTCGCATTGCCTCTGATACAGTGAGGTGTGCATTTTACTAATTTTTAAACAGATTTTACTTATTTTTTTACAAAGTTGTGTGTATTTTTTACCAGTTGGAGGGCCACAGCGCTGTGCGCAGAGAACAAACAAATAGACCAGCTATGTAAAAAAAATAAACAATCAATCAGAATCAGAATCAGAAATACTTTATTGATCCCCGAGGGGAAATTATTGGCGTTACAGGTGCTCCTTGCAAGAGTGGAAAGATAAGTGAAAATATAAGAAATTTAACAAGAGTATTTACAAATATATAGTTCAAATAAACAGGATTATTAACAAAAAATAAAAGAAAATATATATATATGTATATATTGTAACCTAAACAAGATTATTTACACAATATATATAGTAACCTAAATAGATAATACACAGAATATATACAGTCAAACGGGTGCACACGGCTTCCAAGGTCAGTGTAGCAGCTTCAGTTGATCATAATGGATGCGCTCATGCTTCTGCAGACATGTTGCGCTGTGTCTGTGCCAAGGGATGTATTATTGAACAGGCCTGCTGGCACAGACCCAGGGGCCCAAAGTGTGAGGGGGCCCCCTGGCCTTTGCCCACATTATGTCACTCAAATAACACATATCAACCAGGAAGAGACACAAAAGGCCGCAAAGGAACTGCAAATGGACACTGAATAATTGCAAAGAGACACAAAAAGATGCATAACGACTACAAAGAGGTGCAAAACAAAAACAGAAAAAGAGGCTAAACCACCACAAAGTCTAAGTATCCTGCTCTTATGTAGAAGAGGTGGTGGGGCCTCTTTTATAGCTGTGCCCAGGGGCCCATTGTCTCATGATCAGCCCATGTCAATGGCCGATGTATTTCAGTGGTAAGGCTCAGTAGTAATTAGCTATTTATAGAACATTTAAGCCAATATATATTTTTAAAACACACAGTATATATGTATCACAGATACTGTATTTCTTAGCTTTAATCTGTACAATCTGAATTCTTATCCTATTCTTTCTCAACATACTGCACAACTTAACGGTGATAGACCTGCTTTAGATCCACACTCTGCAGCTATTTCCCAAGCTTTTAATTCCAGGCCTCTTAAGTGGCCTGGGCAATTTCGCAAATGTTTGCGCCCACACAAGTAACCCTTTAATTACTTTTCTATCATTGTTGTCATTGTCTGCTCTTGTTTAATTACTAAAAATCCCACTGAATTACAAACACAAGAGCTCAAGAACTTTAAAACGGGGAAAAAAAAGGCAAGACAAATTTTGCTGTCAGTCATCAAGTGTTCAGTGTTCACCCGACTTAAACCCCTTGAATGCCAAGTATAAAGTCTCTATGACTTCCCATGATGAAAATGCAACCTTACAAGTTACATTTGAAGACAGCACATGAAAAAATTCGCCAGGATGGTATTACATTTATCAGCAGCACATGAACAAGGCACTGACTGTGTCTTTTTAAATCACACAGTATTGAACATATGATCAAGATCTTGCATAATGTTTTATTCATTCAGCAAAGACACAGTCTGGATTAAAATATTATAGAAGTCATTCTGTCTACAGTTATTTATTGTCTGCTGCAGACAAACCTGCCGACATGCTTTGTTTCACTCTCTACAAACCTTACATTAGGCGACGGTGCTGCTATTGACACTCCACTCATCATCCCATGTGGCGCTGGTGGGCATATAGAGCAGACTTTCAAAGCAGTGCCATCTCCATATGTTCACCACGATAATCTTTTATCCGCCATCCCTGACTCTGGTTCACTCCCTTCCTCGCCTGTGGCAACAATTTTATTTCTGCATCAATTAGCACAGTGATTAATACAACAAGCAAACAGTTTAGAGGTAATGGCACACAATTAACATCTTTCCCCATCATAAAGGGTATGCTAAACACTCACACCACCACTTTCTCTGCCTGGAATAGAGAGACGTGTTTAGTCCCTAATTCGTATGCTCTGGGATGGAAGTGGAGTGGGCTTGGCTTTGTGCTATGCCATCACCACATTAATCTAATTATAGATAGCTGAAAATGAGTCTTGCAAATCAGGACTGTGTGTGACACCCCTACCCCCCACCCCAAACACACACACACACACACACACACACACACACACACGCTCACATTGTCCGCTAAATAGGAGAGTGAATGCCTTTGCTTTTCAATGCACTGCCACCGTGCAAGTGCCAACCCACTCTCCAAATGCCAACGTCGCCGGTGAAAAGGCACCATTCACTTGCTTTGTATCCAAACTTGTTACTGACTTACTTTTACCACCTTCCCCCCGTCTCTTTTCTCTTCTCCTGTTTTCTAATTACAAACCCATTGGCACGGGTAGGGTGTGCATGGGTAAATAGAGCTGTAGGGGCCTGTCATGTGTGTAGTAGTGGAGAGAGGTCCTCGCAGCGCTGAGGGATGAGATGATTTGTTGTGATTGACAGCTACCTTGAGACTGGCCTGATGGAGTTGTCAAAGCTGTATGCTAACAGCCTGTTTCCTTACCACTGCAGATGTACTCTGCTCCGCTGTACTGCACACACACAGGCACACGCACATGCACGGCATTTTCTAGCATTAGGCACATCATGGGAACTCAAATATTTATAAGGACAATGGTTTTTAGATGCAACACGAGAAGAGGCTGTCGGATTTCAAATCGAATTTCGCTTTCGGGGTTATTCCAGTATAAACAAGCATTTTGTACTGACAGCTTCGCACTGCCACCTCTTCCATATCACAGGCTTGTTTTTTCTGCAAAGCCAAGACAGAGCTGTATTTGAGGGTGCTGTCTTGGGCTAACACCGGGTGTGTGAATACAATGGCAATCCTACATCTGGGAACTCAGTGGGAAAACTATCCCATTTCTCACTTGTGCTGTTAGGAGAGGGTGTTCATTTTTACAAGGTGGATAGTGTTACTACGAAATGAAGTTGTGCAAAATTCCCTGTGAAAATCTGCTTATGAGCGTTAGCTATGATTTTGACTGGTACTATTCATCACATGGGTCCACTGAGAGTCAGCGGAGCATGTTTGTTTATAGTGGGCTGAATCCCTTCCCACCCTTAGAACAGGAGGGTTGGAAAACTGTCATTAACGAGAATTACAGTTTAGAAAATTATCTGTTTATACAAAAATAGTATTAAACGTAGACTTTTTTTTCTGTGAACGTACAGAATAAATACGACAAAGTGTTGTCACAGAAGTAAACAGATTTATGTTCAAAGATTTGACTTCAAGGAGCTGCAGCAAAAGGAAAGGTGTGTCACGGCTCAGAGGCTCTTGTTCTGTAATAGGGGCTCAGCTTTAGTGGGGTATAGAATGACCAGCCTCACTCGGCACATGGTCACCGGATTTCTCCTCTGGCCCCCAACTCTTTTTCCCTTTTCTCTCTCCTTTTCCCTCACGCCTCGTTCTCCTTGCGGTTATTCATCTCGGGGAACAAAAGCTAAGTGTTTAGCTGTGAGCCAGATCAAGGGCCTGCTTCTTCCTCCCAGGAAAAGGTGGAATAACAAACATGGCCGACGTCGAAATCAGCCATACCTTCTGTTGGCTCCAGACTCCCACATCTGTGCCGCACCTCTTCTCTGTCTCCCACGCAGCTGCTGCCGAGGCTGGGGAGGCTTCAGCCCAGTGCCTCCCGGCTCCCATCGCCTGCGAGTCCCCTGGGAAGCAGCTGACTGGCACCCAGACTGCCAACCAGATGATGGATCCTACCAGGAGAATCAGACATGACAGGGGGAGGTGAGGCTGCAGGACTGGCCACCACTGAACCTGAGGACGAGGGGCAAATGCGGTCAGCTGCCTCAGCACTGTGTATGTGTGTGCGTGTGTGTGTGCACGAGAGTGTGCACTTGTGTGTGCGTTTGTATGTTAGCGTCTGTGTAAATGCATGCGTTTGAATGCCCATGTCTGTGGGTGATTATTTTGGCGCATGCACTCAGGTTTGTTTTTTTAGTTCTTCACTCCAGTCACACTCTCCATCTGGACCTGAGGTATTTCATTAGCTGTGGGATGTTACATTTTATTTTGAAAGCTGACAAAATATCAACAGAGTTTAACTCTAAATGTTTGTCATGTCTGCTACTGGACCTTCCCAAAACTGTGACAGATGCCAAATGACAAAAAAAAAAAAAAAATAAATCAAGTTGAGAAGAAATGAGTTAATGAACAGAAGTGGAAGAAATTAAAAATTCAGACGTGATATATCTGATTTTGACGTTAAATTCTTAGTCTGGTAAGCAGTGTAGCTGGCACCAACAGGTGAGTCCATTATATCTCCAATTTGTAAGTTTTCAATTATTTAGAAATAAACGAAAGAAAGAAAAAGAAGTGTTTAAAAGCTTTTACTAGGCTCAGCATATTGTTTTGTCATTTCTGGCATGACCAGCTTGATCTTGTGATACCAGCTGGATGAAAGCTTCATTCTTGCCCTGCGGCGTCCTGCTGTGCCATTGCCTCAACCAGACACTGTGATGGTAAGTGACTGCTGTAATTGTTCTGCTCCCAGCTCTTACACTTCAGCCAACCAACTGGCTCCTTCCTCCTGGTCGTGCCACATTGCCCTCATGGGCCGTCTTGGCATGGACCCGCTGTAACCCCCCCCCCTCTCCCCCAAAATACAGGGATTTAATACAACTGTACAGTTTGATGTTGATGTGGAATTTGTTTCAGATGAATGCCCATCGATGACAGAACTCTCATCCTGGTGTCAAAGCTATCAGGAATCATTAAGAATAAATTGGTTTCAATTAAAAAAATATATGATATGCTGATGTGTTTGATGCTGTAAATAAAATATGTTGCACTGCCAAACTTTTTTTTTCACAGAGTTTTGTTTTGGATATCACAGTGTAAATTAAAAAATCTCCTTCCAGTTGTTTTCTTTTCTTTCCTTGTCTTTTCTTTTTCTATTATTACATAATAAATTGTTAATAGATGTGTAAGCAGTGAGGAAAATCCGGGTAAAATAAAACCGAAACTACATGCCTAAACAGAAGGACATTTTGAGGATATGTGTTTTGCACGTGTGATTAAAGTGACTTTAAATATTCTTTCATGATCGCAGTATGTGGAGATATTTTAGCATGTAAGCAAAAAATAAAAGCATATTTCTCTCAAAGTGGTGTAAGCCATCATACTAAAATCTCTATATCACTATCGGAGTGTTTACTTAGCAGCTAGTGTGTTTTCTTCATCGTCATCTCTCTGAGAGATTATGCATGCACTCAAATGCTCTCATTGCCTCATGTAGCCTCGCTGACTACACACACACACACACACACACACACACACAAACAAACAAACAGGGGAGAGGGGAGGGTTGCTCACTGTACTGTACATCAAATATTAAATTGTTTACTATGGCATATAGACTCATCTTAGCCCAGTCTGTTTGTAGTGACAGTCACTGCTGCGAGTCGCGGGTAAACTGGATCAGCCCTTGTCGTATAGTGGGGACCTACTACTGTAACTAAGAGACTCATTTGCCATTCACTCAGTTGTATCACTTTCTTCACACACTTGTGCTGGAGAGGCACCCACTCTGCATTAGTCAGGACTGACGTTGGTATCTTTGCTTTTGGGGTGTTAACGCTGGAGCCCTGTTGTCTCTGTTCATTTGCTTATGTAACAAACGTCATACAGTGAAGACGAGGAGGAGGAGGAGGAGGAGGAGGAGGAAGAGTGAAATCAGTAAGGAATAGTAAAGAAACTGCTCTGTAAAGCAAAGAATTTTAAAACATGCACTTAATTCTGCAGCCCGTCCATCCAGCAATCCATCTCGCTTTACCTACGGGGTCTGAAGACACACACATGTGCGCACACACATGTACACACCACACACTCAACCTTAGGGATTCGTGTGTCTGGCTTTTATCTCGCCTAACCACCAGTAGTCAAGTCAGGAACCTAGTGAATAATTCACTATATTTACCTGCTCCTCTCTTCAAGACTTATAATGTTTGTATTGCAGCACAAGTAAATGAATAAATAAATATATAAATGAAGCACTAGGTGAACATGAATGCATAAATAAGTAAAGGAGCAGGGAGGCAGGCGGGCCAGTGTCTGAGCCAGAGGTATGTTGCCATCTTCTGGTTTTGGAGTCAAACTTCAGGGGGGAATGACAATTTTGCCTTGAGACCTTTAATGCTCCATCTTTAATATCTGTGACTAATATGTATTTAAAAGTGTCTTGTTATTGGCAGCACTGTAGCTGCCACATTAAGCTTTAAAAGTGGCATTATTATATTTCTTATATGAAAATGTAATGTACAATCTGGTCACTATTTGTTTGGTTCAATCCAATTTAAGTGTTTTCATTGCTTTTATTTGAGTTTTGTGTAAATGTTCTGTTTATCAACCATGATTAATAAATGTTTAAATGGGGTTATGAGTTTATGCTTGTGTTATTAAGAAAGAATATCCATTTTTGTGTGACTCAAGGCTCTACTTTAAGGTGTTGTCATGAGTTGTTGCCAGAATTTAGATGCCTTTCTTGTTCGTCTAATTTGCATGTATGATTATCCACATATGCCCTCCTGTTCCACCACTGCTCCGAAAATGATCTGTGCTGTGGCAGGGTGTTAATTGGC
>NC_065512.1:14043412-14065453 GCF_006386435.1 Epinephelus moara | reverse complement strand
CACACACACACAGACACACAGAGTCTCTTGCCCTCCCTGTCTTTTTCTCCTTTTCCTGTCTGTATCTTTTCCCACTATCCCTCCTTCCTCCTTTTTGCCCTGCGGCAAGACAGCTGTGTCCATCAGGCCGTGAGGCCCGTGACATCGGTCACACACTAAGAACCCACTAAGATCATGGCAGCTCTTCTAGCTGTTTGTGCAGGGAGGAGATGTGCAGAGGCTCCCTCATGACCCTCATACAAACAGAGAACAGTCCGTTTGTCTCATTGATTTACAGGAGAGTAAAACAAACTCTTATAGTTTTATTGTCAATGTAGTTAAATTATTGACAATGTTTGAAGTATATTTGATTGTACAAATTGATACCGTATGTTGTACTTCATCAAAAAATCAGATTGTGATTGTGTAAATGAAAACAGATCCGTGACTTTAACTGAGAGAGTTCAGGAGCACCTATTTGTGAGACAGATTGGTTAAAAAAACAAAACACACACAAAAAAAATACATGTAGGGCTTCAAACCCAGAGCAGCAGTGAGCTATAATTATAATTAGATGGATAATTCAGTCAACACTGAGACTGAAGAAAGATTTTCCTTCATTCATTTTCAGTTTGCAGGCCTCACTTCACTCTATTAAATCCTTTCATGTGGAGCTGGCAGCAACAGAAGTACCAGTGTTTTGAATGGTTCCACAATAATGAGTGGACCATCATCGTGGCCTCTGAATGAGATCCATTATGATTTCATGGCTGGTTGGGCAGAGTTTTAACTGTGTGCTCTTTAAAAGGTGCTGTCAGCTTCACTTAGGATTACCTGAATCTTTTTTATTTTATGTTACACATGGAGAACGATAAAAGGAGAAATTGCAGAGGAGATAAATCACTCACTTAATGTCACATCTGTTTTTTAAAAGATAGGTAGATAGATAAAAGATTTTTTTACATCTTATTGATGCGAGTCAAATTGGTATTAATAAAATTACTGTCAGGCGAGCTCTCACAGGTGAAACTGAATATTTTTATGGCATGTTTATATAAATAAAGATCCAGATTTTACATGAAAATAGAAAGCATGGCTGATTTCTAATATAAAATGTATTTAAAATATTATTTTTTAGATGCACTTACACAGCTTTTTATTCAAACCTTCTTTCACTAATGTGGTTAAATGTGTCTGAAAAATCTTTCTGAATAAACAGTGTAACTCTAACAGCGCCACAATGCCCTTACATGCTTTAACAATGAATGTTGTCACAGATTGCTGCTTTTCTTCTTTAACTTGTAATCAGTGATTAATGCAGTGCTCATATCAGACATATTTCAGATACATTTAGGCTCCTAAATCATTAAAAGATGCAACAAAATGGTGGTAATTCATATAACATCACTGTATTTCTTTACAGTCTTTATCTTGGATTTCAAAAGGATGTCTCCATTATTTAACATTTAACAGCATTTACACTCTTTTTCTCCAAAGTATTGCATCTGGATTTTGTTTCTGTTGTTGCCCCATTGCAGATAGTTGTCATGTTCAAATTACAGTACTCCTGCTGTTGGTAATCCATTACCCACAGCCATGTGGAGCTGTATTTATAGTAAAAATATTGTCACAAATTGCCACAGCTGCTCCAATTCACTTAATGTCAAGCTTTAAGGAGCAGCTAAAAGCTTTGCTCCAACAGCTCCGACTCTTTGATGTCAGGGAACTGGATATCCCCCCAGATCTGGAACACAGTTTCAGAATAAACACTGTGGTCTGGAGGTTAACTTGCAGAGCACCATATAGCCTGAATGCTGAAATCCATACGGCTTCAATGAAGGTGCCTCTCAGTCACTCTTCTCCCCGCCTCACCCTTCATTCATTCACTGCTTTCTTTACTTTCTTTTTCTCCCTCGCTCGGCTGCTTTTGTAACTTTGTGTGGTGCGGCAGCGTGTGCCCTCTCTGCCTCTATCTTTCCCCCTCTTCATCTCTCTTTCTCTTGTCCTCTCTCCTCCGTCCCTTTTCACTTGCGGAGGTCCGTTTGAACAGAGGAGCCGTGCTCTCTTTGACCTGTGCTTGTCAGTGTTAATTGTATGGGTTTAATTACAAAAACACATTTAGCACGTTGAAAGGGGTTTAAGTTAAATCCTTCCTCTTCAGACCAAACCTCCAGGATTTAGACGTGGCAGGGCTGTATCAGCTATCCGAGTCAGATTAGATGTTGCCTCTTATCTTACCACAGCCTGTCTTTTGAGCCGCCTTTTATTCAGCTGTCTGTCTGAGGCTTTTCGCAGGCTGCTTAGATGCTCTTAGCAAGGCAGCTTGATTTGTATGATGCGTCCATTGCTTCCTCAAAGAATGATTTTGATGGTTACTAAATCAATCGAGAAAACTGAGAAGAAGAACCAATAAGTTTTTCTTTTTTGAAAAAAAAAAAAAAAAAAATTAAATATCTGCTACTTTTTTAAAGTTATTTAAAGTTATGAGATTTTAACTTGGTAAAAATGCAAAAAAGCAAATTAATTTTACTATATTTAATGCATTTATTTAATTGTTAAGATGTTTATGCTCAGATTAATTTAATTAAAATATCTAAATATCAAATAGTTTAAGCTGAAAAACATGATACACATTTAAATTCATGCAGAGATTTTAAGGAATTTATAAATACTTGATCTTAAATTTTAAATCGTATACCATAAAATGTTCCTGCTCTGTGGAAATGTCTTTAGAAATAACATAATGACATAATTCTGTGCCACAGACATGTCCAGACTTAATTCAGTCGAATCCAGTCCATTGTGAAGCAGCCAGTGAAGCTCTGTTTAATCACAAGGATTTGTCATGTGATTGACGGACTGTTGACAGCAGTATTGGGGCAGTATTTAGCAAGGTCTCAGGACCCCCACGGCTAAAGTGAATTTTATGGAGACACTGGTGGGTCGCTGGCATAACAAGAAGTCAGGCAGTTTTTTAAAGCTAATGCAAATGAAGGTATTTCATGTTGACATCTCACCGTCTGGGGTGTGATAGTTGATCACTTTGTGCACGGTGGGAAAAAAACAAACGTGTATGCAAAGCCAGCCCTGGTGCATAGTCTGCTCAAGTGTGTGTGTGTGTGTGTGTGTGTGTGTGTGTGTGTGTGTGGTTACACCCACCAGTGTCCCTCTGTGTGTCTTGGAGCAGAGTAGAGTATATTAACAGACCTAATTTACAATGTATGGACTCTGCCGACTGGAACATTCAGAGTTATGAGATAGTTAAGCGCTTGGTTAACAATGCTTGGATGGAAAATGGGGCAAGTGGCTGGTGGTCATCGTGTGTGTGTGTGTGTGTGTGTGTGTGTGTCTAATTATGAGTTATTACTGTGGAGATTTTAAAGTGAGGAAAATGTCTACATGGCCTCGAGAATTAATTTGTAAGAAAATTATTAACGGCAAGTTAGTGAGGTGAATTTTAAGTAATTTAATTTGACATTAATTAGATGTTTTAATATACTTAACCTCTTGTCATTTATATATTTATTTGTAACTTTTTATATTTTTATTCCCCAGAGTTTTGTCACTTTAAATGTTTTTAAATTAATACTGACACTACATGTTATTTTTAATGAGTAGGACTCATTTACTTGAAATCTTTCTGTTTCTTTTTTTCCCCACAGATTCCAGGTGAATTAACCAAGATTTTGAGTTTTCTAATTGATGCAAAAGCAGGCAGAATTTCTATGATTTGTTGTTTTACAAACAGCCAGTTAAACTTTAATTAAGGCTCTTTCGATTATGGGTTCTAAAAGATATTTACTCAAATAATGGGGGTGATCACACTGTAATTGTTATTATTTTTGAAGAAATGAAAATGTAAAATTTAATGCTACTATTCCTAATTCTTTATCCTTTACTCTTAAGTTTGATCCCCTTTAGTTGCCACTAAGGTAGCAGCTTCTCTTCCTGGGGTCAAGATGTAAACATATATAAAAAGTCTCATGAAAATTGTGTTCAAGACATTAAAAGTGAAATGCAAACTAAACATCACAACACAATAAATTGCATTAGACATATAACACTTAAAAAGTCACATTTTAAAAGTCTCAATTTTATAAAGGTCTCAATAAATCATGTTAAAGCAAAGTAAAAGTCAACACATGTAAAACTGCATTTGCTCTAAATCCAAATGTCCTCTGCAATATTGCATTTGTCCGCACAAAAATGTAATCTATTATCTAAATTATAAGATTCTTATTTTAGGTTTTCCAAACTAATAAATCTGTGATCATGAGCACTTGTGTGACACATTTAGATCAGGTCTAAACTGACCTGCAGTAATGTCTCCTCACTCTCACACACCATGACTGTCAAAAACTAAAGCTAAATGTTATTTAAATCTCCATGACATGCTTTGCTGTTTTATCTTTGACCTCTGACCTGCTCTTTGACTGACACATATTTTCCTTTACAGGCAAAATAAAAACAATAATCTATAAAGAGGTTTTTTTTCCACTGCAGTCCTGAGGTCATGGTTTTGTGGGCAGCACTGCCTCTAGGTGTAACATTGAGAACTACAGTCCTATCTATGTTTGTGTTAGTGTTTAAAGGTAAGGGTTTTTTGTGTAAATGGTTGTAGATTTAAAGATCAAATTTGAATTTATGTTGAGGTGTTGAAGAACCTTAATTTTCTTGTAATGTGACCGTATTTTTATTCGTCTAAATATGTGGTAGGATCCTTTAAGCCGACAGCTGGTCTCTCCCGCAGTTAGAAAAAAACAACAACAAAAAGCATAAGTCTTGACTCACATAAGTGATTTCAAATTTCCAATGAAAGGATAAAAATGAGAATGAATGAATTGCAGCTCTGAGCTTTAATTGCTTTTTCATGATCCAGCAATCCTGCAGGAAAATGCAGCGTAAAAAAGCCCAATTAGAGTCTTTTCACTTTGTGCTGGAGACAGCAGGGTTCAGGCTGATTGTCTTTCTCTGCTAGTTGCTCTGCTCCAGAAGGTGATACTGGGTTGGACCCCTGTTACCCTCCGAGCCTTCTGTTAAATTTGGCAGAAAAAACACCGGGGCTCAAGGAAGAACAAAGGCGCGCCGGTTTTTCACCATAGAACCAGAAAAAGAATCCCTGAAGAATGGATTAATTTGGTCTAATCGAGGAGACCCATTCCATGCTTACTCTAGCAATGAGAGCTATTGGAGCAAGCAGGAAGCGGCTCTCCTTATTAAACTGCCTAAAATGGCTCGGAAGTTCTTTAGCATGCTCCCTCTATACAGCAGATGCTCTGCATTAATTGGTCTATGAAGGCCTGACCTGGGGTTCTGTGCGAGGGCTTTGAGAAGCATATTTAGTATTTGCTATAACCTGGCGTACATGATGTGTGCACTCGAGGGCCGTATTTCATATTATACAGTTCTTAATGTTGTGTGTGCTTCGGGGAGCCGGTGTTTGGGAGGTAATGTTTTAACAGCAGGTAAGTCCTAAACACCATTCATCAGAGGCCTGCTCTCTCCCCTCATCCGGCCACAGCCATGACTGATGGGCCTGTCTTTTGTATGAATGTTTAGCACAGTGGAAAGCCATATGCCACTGGCACCGACTACTGCCCAACACCTCCTACTGTAGCAGCGGTGGAGAGAAGAAGGAGAAGAAGAAAGTCAGAGAGAACAGCAGAATGAGAGAGGACAAGAGGAAGGGAAATGAACAAGAGAAAAACTGGACTTACTACTCACCACCTGAAAGAGCAGCTTGAAATTCAACAGCACCTACAAGGGCAAAACTTTAAATACACGTCATGAGCCTTTGCATGTTCTTCAACACGCACACACAACACGGATGCATGTATACATACACTCAGCTACACATGTTAGTAGTGGTAGAGATGTATTTTTAATAAGAGAAGCGGTGGTGGGAGGTGAGAGGGGAGGTGGTGCTGGGCTGGTCCATCTGTCCCAAGCAGCCTCTCTCCCAGTGCTGCTGCCGCCCCCTCGTGAGAGAAGCACAGCTGTTACTGGAAAGCCCTACTGTCCAGAAAAGGGCCTCGCACTCCTCCCCTCCACCCTCCATCCCCTCTGTCCCTCCACCTCTCCGCCCAAACACCCCTGCAAGAGGATGAAACGAACCAGCGAGCCCAGCCACTGTGCAGTCAGCCTGCGCGTCTGCAATTTCAAACCTCTTTAGATCATTTTTCATGCTCACCAGAAATGAATAATGCACACATTAACTGGTGCCAGTTAATAAATTTCCGTCTCACTGCACTATATTTTTCAATAAGGGTCTAGCTGCTTCGTTTTGTTTTGCAAAACAGCCTCAGAAGGCTCCTGCTGCAAATTATCCCAGCCCACCCCCCACCACCCCTTTTCATCCGCAGCCAGAGAGCCTTAGCTTGACTCAAGAAATGATAAAAATGATCATAAATCGGCTTAAATTTCCACTGTTGCATGCAAATGTCAGAGAGTATATCAGCCTTTTTGTCGTATCCATGAGCATTTAGTGCGTTTCTCAGCTGCAGATAATACACCACAACGTTTTTCACAAGAGTGCATCCTCAACATTCAGCCCCCAGGGCACCGCTACATAGAAACAGAATCAATCTTGGGGAACTTCCAGGCTTTGTAAGGGAGCCAAATTGGCAGACCATGTCTGTTATATCAGTTCAGCAAAGCCCTGGCTAGCATCTGGCCACACTGGACGTTTTATAGCCCATCTCTAACTATTAATCATTGGCCGCGACATCACAGACTCTCAAGAGGGTGGCTGGATGCTCCGTTACAGCAAACGCCACTGAAAATGCCAGGGCATGTAGACACGACGGTCCCAATACCCACTGACAGTAGCCCTCCTTAAAATGACAGAGTGCATCCAAGCCAGACGGACAGAGTGGTGTCAGGGAAGCGCTGTGACAGGCGAGGGGACCCCTCCGAAAATGCCACCGTGCCCTAGTGGCCTACAGTGTTGTAGTGCACTGGTAGTATCTGTTCTGAGGTCGTGTCATGTAATATGATCTAGATGAAGCGGACAGGGTGGGTCCCTCTCCGGGATGTGGATGGGGTGTCAGACAAGCTGCTCCTCTAATAAGGGCTGCCATTCTAATGATCACTCAGTCAGCCTAACCTCTGACCCCTACTGTTATAAGAAACAGAGGGAGGGGCAGGCTGGGATGGTGGGAAGGACTGCGGGTTCAAATGCGCAGTATTTACATCAATTAGACAGGCAAGATGGAGGTGCCCATCAGAGCCCATTAGGATTGTTGTGGTTGGGGGGGGAGCGGGAGGGAGGGACAGTGGGGGCTGCGCAGAGGCCCAGCGGACACATCACAGGACTGCCCTTGATCACATCCTGTCACATTGATGAGAACTCTGTCAAAGCCACTCGTACACATGTACAGTATGTTTGTGACTGTGCTTCAAGCTGCCGTGCCTGCTTCCTGTGCTTCGTCAAATTAAATCTGGAGGTTTTCTCGACAATGCGGCTAAAATCATGAATTCAAAAAGGTTACCGTTCTCGCAATCCCGGGGCGACCATCACGCCTGTTCCCTCTGCTGCTTCATTTAATGGACATTTTATTGTAGCAGTTTGGATAAGCCCTGTGTTTCTTTATTTTGTTGGGGGGTGGTGGCTGTTGGTGCTTATCAGATGCAAAATAGCACACCTGCTGTTCCAAAACACCCTCACTGGGTTCAAATTAGTGCTCCCCTGCTTCTTGTTCTTCTGTTGAATGTGCTGCGGCAACAAAGGGATGACAATGTTTTTTTTATAACGAGTTTGTTGAATTTACTATTACAGATTTTGGCTGTGAACAATCAAGACGCGGCTCTCCCAAATCCATTGATTACAATGATCAAAACTCATCAGTGTGATTAATAGAACACAATAAAGCACCCCTCCTGAGAGCTGATTTCATTATATCATTGTGACGGAGCATCCAAGCAGGTAAAAGGTGTACAGTGGAAACCCGGAGAACAAGGAGAGGACTTCATAAGGCTGTAGTATCCCATCTTTTATTAATGTCACTCCCTAGGACAGCAGGTTTTTGTCAGTCAGAATGGATAATGAAGATGTTGGCGGGGTCGGTGAATCCATCCCTTTAATACTCACATATTTTATGATAATGAAAGGTATTCAAAGAATGATTATGATAAAAGTGGGCTCCCCCACTGATGTGCCAGCACAGCTGTGCAGCTAGACAGTCAGCTGCAGGCACCCAATGAAAGGATCACACGAAAAGTAAAGAAAGGATCCATATGAACATAAAGCGAATAGCTGATGGTTTTGGAGCCGGCCGTACATCGGCGGCACTGCGTGTTACACTGCATGACGAAAAATAATACGAGGGAAGAGCTTTCGGTCTCGAATGTCACTATCCAAACCTTTTTGATCTTGTTCTGCCTGCATTCGCTCCATAGCATGAAGTCCTTTCACCATACTGACCTTTACATGAGTCTTGTTGAAACAGGTTTCATCTTTAACTAAACAATACTTGGGACTGTGCCGTGCGTATAGGCTATTTGTTGTGCTTTCGGCTTCATCTATTGCAAACTCTTTACATCAAAGCAGCGGAAATAAAAACAGAGTTGAGTAAGAAGGAAATTTCATCATGTGATATTAGTTGCATATTTAGGGGGACGTCGACGGTCGTGTGTGCTGTGGCACCCCCCGACGTGCGTATCAGTAACATCTCCCGAGCATCAAAGCATCAACTGGTGTATTGTACTGTATGTGTAAACAAACTCAGCAAAGCCATACCAGCCCGCCAGAGCTTCAAAAGTTCCCTGCGAGCTGTAGGAAGCAGGTGAAAAAATAGAAGTGCGTTGAACTTTGACCCCGGGTGCACACTTGTTGACTGATGTTTCACACTGGGGTCGCCTTTTCCCTCAGCGGCATTCTTCCAAGACCGTCGGGCCTTGTGTGCGAGTATGTATGTGTGTGCGTGCATGCATAGTCCCCGGGGAGATCATCCCCTTCTCCCTTTGAAGGCTCTGCGCTATAGAGCTGTTTTCATACAGCACCGGCCATGGGTTTCCTGTCTCGGCTGACCCCTCGTCTCCTCGTGGACACTTCAGAAAAACTTCCCGGCACAAACACCTTTCTCCTATTAACTACAGAGGCTTCAGCAGAGGCAGGGAGCTAAAGGGGGTTTTGAACCTCAGAGTGCCACATCGCTCAGGAACAAAGAGACGGGCATTAAAAAACAAACATGATAACCAAATTAGCCCACCGGTGGTCAGCGCTAGCCAGCTGATGCCTCTCACAGACTGTTTTTTCCGCTTGAATTAAGACTTCATTTGTGATCCGCAGATTCCTGGTCCAAGCTGTAGCAGCTCTTCAGCACAGGGACATTTGGAACTCCTGAGAAAGGGCCAAATCAAATAACTTTTACAACAAATTCTCTGGACTCACACATGCCTGGTGCTCGGTCCAGCTGACACAACACAGGGCAAGAGATGAAAAGAGGATGGGGTTCACCGTGGATCAGTTCCACATGGCCTTCAAATGGAGCAACAAAAGCAGCACAGCGCGGACGACCATGTAACCAGCACAGGCATCCAGCACACCTGCCCCAGACACATTTCACACCCATGAAATCAAATTGGACACTTTGTACACAAACAGTCTCACAAACTTGCAACTGTGCAACATATTGCTTTTTCCCTATTAAGAGTTCTTGTTCCCCCGAAAGAACAAAACTAGAGCCCGACACACAGATCATGGTCTTTATTTCCAAATGGTACAAAGCCAGAATTAGTGAGATAAAATAATACAAAGTGGAACAATGGAAAAATTTGTTTTACGGTAGGCAGGGGTTCCAGTGAGGCTCCCTCAGGGCGCGGGGCGTTTAAGCTGGTCCAGTTTGCGTCGCAGCATGTTATAGTTGTCTCTGGTCCCAGGAGCCTCGGGGTCCAACTTTAGAGACAGCTCGTAGTGTTTCTTTGCCAGCTCCAGCTTTCCCCAGCGATGATACAACACAGCTGAGGGGAAAAACAGAAACGCAATTCAAGCTGAGAGGCAGCGACCAGTCTAATTCTATTCATTTAGTGCGTTCAATACAGGTCAGGTAGGCTGCACAATATTTCTTCTGCTGGCATGCACAATTATCTTTTTAAGCGTTTGATCGCCTGGAATCTCTTAAATATGTGACACAGGCAAAGTTGCAGTAGCTTACCTAGATTGCCATGGCAACTAGCAGCATTTGGGTTGATCTGGAGAGCATGGAGGAAGAAGCCCTCTGACTCCTGAGGACAAAAACCCCAACAACAAAACACACAGAATTATTTTTCCCTTTACAACACAAAGAAATGTACTACTTCTGGCTGAAAGCAAAAGACTCTGTGAGGAATAAAATCATCAACATGCATGAAAAATAATATTCAGAGTCAAAATGTTTACACGACTCCGACTGACCTTATATTTCTGTAATTTCCCCAGGACATTAGCCAATGAAAACATGATCGTGTGGTCGTTGGGGAGGAGCCTCAGAGCCTCTCGGCCGATCAGCTCTGCTTGACCCAAGTTACCTCGAAGACAGACGAGTACAAACAATGTCAAAACATGATTTTTCTGTGATACACACCACTGCTCACATGTATTTAAGTGTAATTTACTCAACATATATGCTGTTAAAATGGTGTGTAAACATTCATACGCAGTTAACAAAACAAATCCAGAGATACATTTGTAAATAACAGCTGGTGTAGAGAGAATCTGACTGCTTGCTTTATTTGTCAGCAGTGTCTAAAGCAGAGTTTTTCCCTCTCCACACATGGAGAAGCGGTTTAGTCTCCTAATTAAGGTTGAACACAAGGCCCACTGGGTTATTGATCTCTGTCACAGACCCGTCTGATGTCTGGCCAGAAAATGGAGAAATGGAGAAAGCGCGAGAGAGACAGACAGTCGGAGAGACAGACAGAGAGACAATGACAGTCACGTCCTGAGTCATGGCCTGTGCCCTTCAGACACAGCTTGCCAACATGCGCCTACATGTGTGACTGTGTCTGAGCGCCTCTGCCTGAATCTACACTGATTCTGCCTTTTGTTTGTGTAATGATCAAAACAAAAGAGGGGGGGTTTGAACACCAAAGAGAAAAGAATATTCCCAATTCCTTGCTATTTGAAAATGACACCTATTGTTCTTCTTTTCTCTCCTTTCTTTTTTTTTTGTTTGGTGGGGGAGCTGGGGAGAGGGGTAGAATTATTTCTGTCAGATTTGGGGAACAAATGCGGTGGGGGGACTCTGAGGGGGCGCTGTTCTGGCTGTGCTTGCCCACGTTTGATCAGGAACATACTGGGCCCTGATTGGATGGTTCCAGTGCCCTCCTGGGAGACTCCGCCCCCACGGGAGCGGCTTCTGACAAAACGGCT
The DNA here is from genome assembly GCF_006386435.1 of Epinephelus moara. Taxonomy (NCBI): domain Eukaryota; kingdom Metazoa; phylum Chordata; class Actinopteri; order Perciformes; family Serranidae; genus Epinephelus; species Epinephelus moara. The sequence goes on along the minus strand of NC_065512.1, from coordinate 14,054,124 downwards.
CGAGCGTTTGGAAATCAGAGCATTCTCCACACGGCAGGGAAGAGTGCCTTCAAAACTCACAACACAAAGCTTTAATACATAAATTTCAAGCATTGCTGATTCCTGCTCTTCCGGTCTAATCTTGTTGGCCATTTAGATTTCCTGCCTTTCCAAAATAACAACGCTGTGTTTCTTGGCTGTTAATGCTGGAACAAGCTGCACCCAGAACACAGAGTTCTTTCAAAGTAGTCACTTTACACAATGCACTTCACTTTTCTTAGATAAATATAATCTGACAAATGGGTAAAGCTTATTATTATCATACTAATTTAATATATTTATCACTATTACATGTCTACTATGACACTAGTGTTGTCAGGATACTGAAATTTCTAACTTCCTTGACAAAAAATATATCAATATTTGACACCATATTCAACACTATAAATATAACCAGGGGTAAAAATGAACTTTTTTATCCACCTGTCACTGTAACTGGTGGATACAAAATCTACTGACCACTCAGTAGATTACAGTTGGGTTTTTTTGACTGGTGAGTGGCACAAATCTAGCAGCCACTTGCATGATTTACCTGCAGTTGGCTGGTGCTAACTGTCAGCCCTGAATATAACAATCAATAACACAATAACAATCAGCTTTGTTTTCGTGGTTAGTAGAAGGGATGTTTCTGGCGACTAATTTCCCTGTCGGCTAAACGGAAATTTCAATTAAGACCAGTCGACTAGTCTCAAAAAGGGAAAACATGAACATGAACGTGAACATGACAGCAACTAAAATAACATCTAAAATAAATAAATCGCCTCTGAAATGTGGGGCACATTGAACCTTGCAGATTATCTGACAGAAATGATAGCAATTCACTTTAAAGTAAATAAAACAACTAAATTATAATCAAATTCCAGCTGAAATGAGAGGCATTTTGCTCCGTGCAGTATGAATGTAAACCCTGCACATTATCCGACAACAACTCACTTAAAGTTATCAAATAATATAACATCTCAAAAAAGATAAATTGCTGCTGAATTCATTTTCTAGATCAAGTACTGCCAAACCGCGCTGGTTTTGTGAGAGGACATCTCTCCGATTTCCCACCGTGCTGTTTGAAAACTCCAGTCTACTCGAGCATTACCGCAGGGAGGGGGACTGCAGTCTGATGGCTCTGTAGCACCCACTAGTGGCAGGCGGCTGCATGACAGTTAGGCGGCCTTGTACAAGAATAAAACACTAATTGGTTTAACCGACTAATATTTCTGGTGCCGACTAGCGAGGGGGCGGACATTTAATCGTTTCGATGGCTAATCGCGAGCATCCCTAATCAATACTGCAGAAAACAGATTACAAAAATATATTACAATTGATTTAAAGATGCTTAAATAACTTTAAAAGCTCAACATGGTTTAGCGAGTTATATAGCTAAGCCTCTGACTACGTGCGCTCCAAGTCGTGACCTAAGATCCTCAAACCTGCCCTCACTAGTTGTCCCCAGATTGAAGTTGGTAACTAAAGGTGACTGGGCTTTTGCCATCAAGGCCCAAAGGCTGGCTAGCTTGCTAGCTTTCCGTTTTAAATCATTGCTTAAAACATATTTTCATAGTAAAGCTTTCCCCTTTACTTTTGTGATTTGTAACTTTTGTGTTTTATTTTCTTTGCCTTGTTTTGTTCTCATATTTTTATGCATTCTGTAAAGCACTTTGTGGCCTTGTTTAGATTAGTACTGTACAAATAAAATAGTATTATTATATTATTATAAAAAATGAGTATTGAATACTTTTCAAATATTCTAAATCGATATGCGTCGATTAATGGATATTTCTGACAACAGTATATCACAGCAATTATAGTATTTCTGATATTAAAGACACATTAATCAGCATTGTAAATAAAGAGGTTGTCTTGTGTTAATCTGTATATTAGAAGATCTCTAAATCAGAGTGATAGCTGGTTTCAGTGTCTGTGATGTGTGGTATCTTTGTGCGTGTGTGTGCGTTTGGTTAATACCTGTGTTGTCCAGCAGTATGACCATGTTGTTCCAAGCCAGACTGTGGTCAGGTTTTAGCACAGTTGCGTTCCTCCACGCGTTCAGAGCATCCACATGTCTGTTCAGGTCGGCATACTGTCATGACAAGAGACATACACTGTTATAAATTCTCTTTCTCTATGTGTGATAAAAAACCAACCAATAAATATAAGTTTCATTATTTTTAATTTGGTTTAAATTTTAGGATTTGAGTTGTAGAGGAGCACCAAATAGAACTGATTATAACCTTTATTTCTGTTTCTTAAAGCTGCTGTATTTTTTAACACCCTTGTGTCTCACCAAGCGTCCCAGGTTATAGTAGCAGTCTGGGTATTTTTTCCGGAAGCGGATGGCGTTCCAGTAGCTCTGCTCCGCTTCCTCAAACTTCTGCAGACTGTTCTGAACTATACCCAGATTCATCCACGCCGCAGCAAAGTCCGGCCTACACAGATTAAAAAAAAATACATTCAGTAGGGAGCTTTTTCAAGATATCTGGAGTGAGTAAAATAAATTGGTTGTCTGTCTGTAGTGAGCAGAGTGTTCCTATGTGTTGGGCGACGTACTGAATAGAAACGGCTTTAGACAGCAGCTGCTCTGCCTCGATTAGCTCGTTCCTCTCCTTCAGGATATTCCCCAGGTTGTTCATGGCGTGGACGTACGTAGGATGCAGCCTAAAAGCCACAGAGAGAATACAGTTAACATGACTCAGCCCTCTCAGCTAGCAAGTAGCTGATTGGATTGCCACTGCGTGTGAGGAGACAAACCTGACTGCCTCTCTGTAATATGCGATAGCAGCAGTAGAGTTGCCTCTGTCAGCCAGGTTCTTGCCGACATTATAATGGACCTGAGGAAGCAGTCGTCAACACATGAGGCAAGCATCAGAGTGTTTTTAATTACTTGGCTGCAATCTGTTTCCACATGTGGACAAACGTTTTACTGACACATGCTGTATTTACCTTGGCATTGAGCGGACAGACAGACAGCGCACTGGTGAAGAGGCTTTGCTCTGACCGCCACTGGTGACTGCGCAGAGCACAGCGAGCTACATACACACACAACAGTGCGAGCACCGACACAAACAGCGGCTTCTGGAAAAGAAGACATTCAACAAACACGTACTGTAAATCATTATAACCCTTAAGCTTAAAAATCAATTATCTGTGACTCAGAGTTAATAGCCTGCAAATGTATCTGTGTAACACGTGGACGCCACCTGCTGTCATCATCCCTTTATAGGTGAGTCATTAGTCATTTCTCATGCCTGCCCCTGCTCTGCATCACTGAGTTACTGAATCGTTAAAGCTGCGTTAACAGATGGTGAAATAAAAGAGTTGGAAACCAGGACGGTGGTGGCTCATAGAAACAGAAAGGTCACTCGGTTGTTGGAAAGTGAGGGTTCGACAGGATGTGGTATGCTTTACTTAGATGTTAGGATTTAGCCCTACCCTGTATTTGGACCAGCGGCAGCAGCAGTGTCCCACAGAGTAGGCCAGCAGTAGGCAGTAGCCAGCTGAAGACAGGTAGAGCACTCTTTCAGCAATGACGAAGCCCACCCTGAAAAAAATGTTACAGGCCGGCAGGAAGGGGACCACCAGCAGCACCAGACCCAAGGTCAGTGTCCTGGCAGGGAGAGAAAGAGGTCACTAAATGCCAGAAGGTTATATACATGTGTGTGACACTTTAAAATGGCGGTCTGACACTGTATGTAGGCTCAATAAACACAGGAAACTTTCCCTGTGAAGCACACACTCAGTCTGTCTCTAAACCAACAGAGAATTTTAAAACTCAATCCAGACTTGGTGCTCCGGTCACACTGCGCTGGATATGGTACAATTTTCATAATGAAGTGTAAAGTCTAGAGAGGCCAACATGTACTTCGTTTCATCTGCAGCGAGTGCGAGATGGCAGTGCTCGCTTACCTCCTTCTCTGGCTGTCCTGCGAGCATAAGGCTTGGCTTATCAAGCCTATCAGGACGCACCAGAGCAGCAGCAGCCACACCATCCTCCAATCAGTGGCTGACTTAATGAGAGGCACACAGCCCATGGACCAATCAAAACACAGCCACCAGGGACACAGCAGCAGCCAGGCATTCAGAGAGTAGTAGTAATTATAGTTCACTATCTGCCAATCAAAGAGGAGCAGGAGGGGGGCAGAATGGGAGAGAGTAGGGGAAGATGAGGGAGGAAAAGCATTTCAAATTCAGAATCAAAGTCAATCACTGCGTTTCATGATGAAGATTACTTGGGGCAAACCTAATATTAGACGTTTGATTAGACCTAAACTATGACCGAATGAAATATGCTTCATTTACAGTCAGTTCATTGCTGCATAGATCCTAACATACATTCAAACACACAGTTCACCCAATTAAACTGATAACAACATGATATTACTATATATGATGGAGATGAGTGATACTCAACTTACAGCCCGTGGGCCAAATCTGGCCCTCAACAGGGTGCCTGATGGCCCCCAGCTATTTTCTAATTCACAATGAAAATACATTGATTCACACTGGGAATTTTTTTGTACTTTTAGTATAAATAGAGCACATAATAAAAGCATCAAAATGGACTTTGATTATCAGAAAAAAGCCATGAGATGATCGCCAGAGCCCCGACAGAGGCCCCGAAAGTCCTAGACACACCCCTGCGTACACCTGACCTCTGTAGGGTCCCAGGGCAAAGCAAGTTGAGTATCCCTGATCCAGATGCTAGCTATTAAAGCCACAGTTCACCCCAAAATCAATGAAGCATATTTGTTCTCTTACCTGTAGTGCTACTTATCAGTCTAGATTGTTTTGCTGTGAGTTGCCAAGTGTTGGAGATATCAGCTGTAGAGATGTCTGCCTTCTCTCCAATATAATGGAACTAGATGGTACTACGTTGATGGTGCCCAAACACCAAAGAAATACATTTAAAAAACTCAACAGCAATGTCTCTTTACAGAAATCACGTCCCAGTTACTCAAGATAATCCACAAACCTTGTTGTGAGCAGTTTCATGTAGGAACTATTTTCTTTCTACCTAGCTACACCTGCTAACAGTATCGCCATATAGAAGGAAGCGTGCATCTACTGCTAGCTCCATTAGCACCACTGAGCTAGTGTTACAGCTCAGCCGAAAGGGACGCCATTAAAAGGCCGAGTATTGTCTAAAAAGTGGCCATTACAAGGTTCCTGGTATACCAATGCAATATTTTTCGACTACATTCGATAACCATTGTGTTAACAGAGGTATTTTGTTGCGTAAAATGCCACCACCACTCTTCTTCATCCAAATTATCTTTATACAGATACATTTTGTAGGTGTTACATTTATCAAAATATTTATAAAATAAGTGTATGAAATTGTACATGCTGAACTGCCAACAAATGCACCACTGACTGTTGTAGCTGCTGTGGTAGTGAGCCTGATGGCCCCTGACTATTTTCTTATTCACAAAGAAAATAAATTAATTCACACTGGGATTCTTTTTGTACATGTAGTATAAATACAGTGCCAGAGTGCATTAAAACGCTTTAAACAGAGCTTGTTTATCATAAAAAATGCCAGGAGATGATCCTAAGAGCTCCTGACAGAGGTCCAGTAGTGGGCCAATCAAACGTCACAATAAATCGAAGATCACTTACGGTGATCGGCTGCAAGAACAACCATGAAAAATAGTCTTTTTTTTCTAGATCTAGGTACAAAAAGGATCGAATGTGGGAATCATATGACTGGAGAAGTTTCAATACTTGGTATTGGGTTATGCCGTTCGATACCTTTAAGGTATTAAGTACTGATAGCCGTTAATGTTAACATATTGCATTGGCACGAGCCTTTAGTCAATGTGTAGATGCAGGTTTCTTTTGCATGGTGATGCGGTTGGGAGATGTAGTTCGAGAGAAATAAAATAGTTCCTACATGTAACTGCACACAAGGAGGTCTGGATTATCTTGAGTATCCGGGTCATGATTTCTGGAAGGAGACACTGCTGTTGATTTTTCAATCTTTTTTCTTTAGCACTCAGCTTGAGGGCACAAGCTCAGTGCCACGTAGTTACATTATACTAGAGAGAAGGCAGACATCCTAAGGCTGATGTCTTCAACACTCAGCAACTCACATCAAAACTAGATTGATGAATAGCACTACAGGTGAGAGGAGAAATATGTATTTTTGATTTAGAGGTGAACTGTCCCTTTAACGTGTGGTTAAATGTTGTATCTCACAATGAATAACTTCCACAAAAAAATCTTACTCACTCTAAGAAATATATTTTCTGCAAAAGAGGCAGGGTTGTCTACTTCAGTGAATGCCGGCGGTCCTGTTCCCATGATCCTCCAGCGTGCATAGAGCATTGAGAGTCCTCCAAGACCCATGAGAGCCAATCGTGTAAGCAATCCTGTTCGAAATATCTCACTTACCTGTCAAAAAAATATCACCACTGGTCACTGACACAGAAAAATCAATGTTTGTTAGCTACTTGCAGCTAAGCGCTGTTTCACGACTACAATGAACTTAAATTCATATTGCTTTACATAGAAAGTGTATGTGATGTGACATTAACCATACGAGAGAGTGCATAATTTATGACAGAAGGGAGGGGAGGGGGCGGGAATATAAACTGTAACTCACATCGAGTAGATTCTTCCTAAGGAGTAGCCTCTGGCTAAGTTCATACACATTAACATTACAGATCAGAAGGACATCAAAGGCTGCATTCACACCCTGAAGGAAAATACATAGAGGAAAAAAAGCAGAAATGGCATTTAAAATGTATATAGGTCAGCAACAAAATGGATCTTTAGCTCCCATCATACATACGAAAAACATGAGAATTATTTTTCATGTAAGCAAGAAGAACAAAAAGAGATCACATCAGTTGGTATGTCTTCATAAAGTATTAACTGGGCGAGGATTATTGCTCATGAGGTCTCTCTTAACATTGTTCTTACTGGATGTGATGAAAGCATCAACTCACAACAAAATCGCCTTTCAAAAAAAAAAAAAAAAGACTTTGTACCAAGACTGTGATGCCTTGTTCTTTACAGAGCATCGCTGCAGCACACAGCAAGAGGCTGACCACAACCCACTGGACAGAAAACCTGTCATCTCTGTCACTCCCTGGGAACACAAAGCCGAGACCAAGCCGGTTATGGACAGTTCAGGCTCAAAATGTAGGTGTTCAAACATAGATGGATTTTAAAAACAAGCAGCTGCAGAATGTTTGATGCTGGCGTTATATATATCTGTGCAGTACAGTATTACAGTGGACATGAAGAATCATATTTGTGTTAAGATACCTACCTCTGTTGAAAGCCTTGCAGTAGGTGAGGAACGACAGCTGGAAGAACAGAGCGCACAAAAGATCTGCTCGGCCCACTATACCAGCCACCTTATTAACATGGAGAAGGGATAAGAAAGCGCAAGAGAGTGAAAATGCGATACTACTACCAAGTATACATTTAGAAACAGCATTATAATATACATCCCATCATGAATTACTGCATTTTGGATTACATATTCCATTCTGTGCACACATCACAGTCTGTTTTACATGGGGCATCCAGTTACAAACGGAGGCTTAATAACAGAGATAGGGAGAAATCTCTCATTACCAGCATGGCTTGTTGGTGTGTGTGTTGTATACAGTGTGTGGGTACAGTATGGCTGGCATCCTGGGGTTGCCTGCTTTGATACATACAGCAGGCCTAAGCCAACAGTCTGCCTGCCTCCCACCCCCCAGGTCTCACCCAGTCCTTGACCTGCATGATTAAAGAGAATGGAGAGGGGGCATTGCTGCCTTCCAGCCAGGCTTTACAGCAAACACACATATGCTGGCAGGTCAATAAGCATCCCAACACAGTTAATAATCAGGCCGTGCTACCACATGCTCCTTGGCCCTGCACTCCCAGCTGAGACGGGGCTTTTGTTCTTGGCATGGAACCACTGCATGTTTAGTATTGAAACCTCTGGACTAGTATCGAGATACCGTGATGTGCTGCTGTATTTTGTGAGGAAAAGTTTGTTCGCAGCCCAAAAATCACAACCAGTGTTACGTCTCAAAGGGCAGCACAGGTCAACAACAGCAACTGTTTGTGACTCAGCTAAAGTTTAAAGCAAGGACGCAGGCTAGCTCGATTGGGGAACGGGTGCATCGACTATAGAGCGAAAATATGCTGATCTCGTCTTGGCTCGCCATCACGCCATGACCGTGACGCCAGCACACGTGTGTCATCTATACTCTGAGTACGTCCTGGCTGTAGATGACTGAGTGGGGACGCTAGAGGGCGCTAGGTGCTTTTCTTTTTTGCAGCGTAGTTTTTCTAAGCCACAAAGAAGACAACGTTGCTAAGAAGGTTCATGTTTTGGGAAACTCAGCCCTGCAGCCCAAAGCATTTCCTGACTGTATTGGCTCGTAGCTACAGCGCCTAAGTGACAGCGGATGGAGTTTAACCAAGGGACTGTTAGACTACAACTTGACAAAACAATTGAACGGTATAGGAAACATGCAACATGTCTTCTACAGTGGAGTCACTCGCTGCCAGGCAGCTAAACGTTTTACAACTACGGTACTTGGATACAAATATGGAAAATGAGCTAAAGAGAACATTTGAAGAGCTACATGATGGTGTCGAGTCTGTTGCCCACCGCAGACACTGTCTGTCCACAACAAAAGCTTCCTCGGGATAACAATGGATATCACGTCACTGGATATCACGTTACTGGGACTAAAAATCCACAGAAGCGCTTACATTACCGCTTAATGTAACGTTACAGCACTGTGGTGAGGCCAGCAGGTCGACAGTGACTTCAGAGATGGTGAGAGACGTGTTTCATTACGATGCTCTGGAATTGTTCATATACCTCTATCTGACTTGACTATCTTTTATTGTTTGTGAAGGAATACTGCATGCTGCACGCTGTTTTAAAACCTGGCCAAAAATAACGGAGTAACGCACCGTTTGGTAACTGAGTTACTGAATTTAAAAACTAATGCGTTAGAGTATTAGTTACTGCCAAAACTAACGGCGTTACAGTAACATGTTACTAATAACGCGTTACTGCCCAACACTGATCATGACACTGTAAATATTAAGCATAAACTAGGCAGGATTTTTCTAAAAAACAATGTATAGACTCATACTAAAGTAATCTCTCTCAATCATTACTTATGACCCACTGGAAGTGTGTGGCAGTGTATTTTCTGTTTCTTATTTTCTGTGTTCGGGACATTAATGGGCGTGCAAGTAAGTAGCTGGCAACCAGAAGACACAGTGCCAAAAATAAGGCAATTATAGCAGAGTGAAATGCCAAACAAAAGTGAATCAAAGGTTGGCTTTTACTTTCACTTTCATTGGTGAGCGTGTTTACGAATGATTACTGACAATCCTGCATAATATACCTTTAATTCTATTTCAAAAAATGCCTTTGCCATGTCAAAAGATGGTTGTCAAAGTCAGTGCATGAATATGCAAAATGTACAACACTTTTGATTTCATCATCTGTATGAAGTTACATGTTAACACTTCAGGTTGGTGACTTACTGTGTCAGAAAAATGGAAAAACCAAGAGTAGAAAATGCAACTCTGACACAGAGGAATGTCAGTAAATGGGGGTAAAATCTAGTGAGGGGCAACAGTTGTGTACTGTTGTTGCAGCATACCTCTTGCAGGTCCTGTAAAACTCACCTAAATTCACCTACAACGCCAGCCAAAGTAAACTGAATGCTGTTCTTGCTCCATTTCAGTACATGTAGATGCACAGTCAGGACAGATGCAGGGCAATAAATTATGGATAATGTGTGAAGAAATATGATGTTTGAAATGATGCAACAGCAGTTTGTGGATATCTATGGATGCAATAATGTGTTTGTTGGATTTAGATCATCTGGATGACTGGGAGTTTGTGAGAAATGAACCGATAAATGTGTAAGCAGAATTTCTGTCATAATAAAGATTATAATAACACTTCATAGGTGAGTAGCAACGGTTTGAGCCTGCTGAGGTGGTTGTGTCTTGAAATGAGCAGCAGTACTGGAACCGTGAGGAGTGTAGCTTTCAAATATGTCGTATGAGTGTAACACTTCAACAACAACAAATACAGCTGTTCTTTTCATATCATAAATCATCAAAAAACACCTTAAGGGAGTCCATAGATGGTAGGGTTGGGTACCGTTCATAATTGAACCGATACGGTACTGGTACTGGTATCTGGAATTCGGTACCGGTAGCAAATGGTACCTTATTTCGGTACTTTTTAACCCTATGGGCCCTAGGCCTTTTTGGGGTATTTTTACTGCCTTTACTTTTAAGCTCATATCACAGTCATTATAAAGGCTACATATACATGCTATATCTTGTTTTTTTTTCAGGACAATCTGGGCTAACCAGATTTGCCATCATTTCATGTTCTTCTATGTGCCTGTATTTTATATTAATTTGTATATCAATGAAAAAACAAATCTGTGTGCCTAAATTCTTACATTATTACATGTATCTCACCATAGCAAGTTGGAAAAAGACATATTCTGCCATATATGAAGAGGGGAGACTCTCTGGAATCTGGCAATATAAGAACCATGATGCTGGGACATTCTGTCACTTCACAGCTGTCCAAAACATGTGGTTTGTGCCGGGCGGACGTAATTGCCAGTATTTTTTCATTATTGCAAGAAGTTCCATTGACTCATTCACAAGTCAAAAATGTGTTT
>NC_065512.1:13989488-14043383 GCF_006386435.1 Epinephelus moara | reverse complement strand
AGAGTAATGTGTGTGCAAAGCTGTATGAAAGCTCTGTTATACATCATTTTATTGTAATTTTTCGCTGTGAAAACATTGGATTACCGACGCTGATATGCGTGGCTTCTCGCTATGACGCACGGTCGCGGAGAAAATCCACAGAGAAGAATGGGTGTGAATTTGGATGCACTATGCGTCGTTCGGGCCCATAGTCTAAACTTCTCAGTTTCAACATTTTGAGAACATTTAGGAACAGTGCTGCACGTTAACTTTTGTCTGCACATTGTTTTTGTCGCCATTGTTGCTGAGTCTGAGGTGCGAGTCATGCGCTCTCGCTCCGCCTCCACCTCCACCTCAGGTACCGAAATTTGGCACCGTTTCATTTTAAGTGAATCGGTACTCGGCAGTACCGATGTGAATCGGTACAAAGTACAAAAAGTACCGAGTTTTGGTACCCAACCCTGTGTATTTAAGCAATATCACACTCGAGGTCGTGACGTTGTACTGTATATCGTCACGGCTATGATACGGTCATAGGCACGAGGCCGCAGGACAATTACAGCCGTGACGATATACAGTACGTCACGACCTCGAGTGTGATATTGCTTTTATACAACAGTTCAACAACAGCTTAAACAGCAATGATGAGTAAGGAAATGCTAACAAAGGGTGATGAAATAAATTATTTAAGTATGTTATGTAGCTGCGCAAAAAAAAAAAAAAAACTGTTCCCCCAGTCTGTTGCACTGGCTGATGAAACGTTGGCAAACCTGGGTGTTGGCACAGCCGGATTCAGCTTTCACTCTCCCTCATCCTTATCAGTACCTCATCAGATGATCATTGATAATTCAGTATATATAGTGTACAGCTATAGTGTCAGTTTGCGTCAATGTAGCGAGTGTGACAGTTGGTTAATTGACGGTTGTATCTATATTTATAACACCTGTGAGCGGAGTGATTTTACTGTTACATGTCCCAGTGATGTTGTACTCTATATCAGCACTCATGGAATGCCTCTCGTCCAATCAAATTACTCCGTCGGAACTAACTGTTGTATAATAACAATATATTGCATCTGGTTGTACTACTTGTTTTCTTTAGCGCTACTGTGAGAGCCAAGCATGTAAGAATTCTGATGTTGTGCACAGAAATGAAATCTTGAACTCTACTCACACTTTCTGTGTGGACAGGATGTGCGGCAAAGAAGAGAGCAGCAAGCAGAGAAGTCTTTGGAGCGTGATTCAGTATGCTACCCTTGTCATCATAGGCCAGTCCACCAATCAGTATAGCAAACAAGTCAATCATAAGGGCAGATATGACAGCATGGAGGATGATGTTCAGCACGTGGAAGCCAACGGGGTGCAAGCCTCCCGCCAAGAGGTAGTTCAGCCTGCAACAGCAAGAGGGGAAAATACCTTATGTTAAATGCATGACAGATGTAAGATAGTACAGACGTGTGTGTGAGGACAAAAAGTATTAGTCATGTGTTGTATCTGTAGGCTCTATCACTGCTAGGATGGAAGCGCTAATAAGTGACCTTGTTGCTTGAGGTGGCAGCAGCGTGCTTAATTGAAGCCTGCACCTCGTTAAGACTGCATGAGCTCCGGCAGGAAGAGCCTGGAGCAAGCTGCAGCCTCCAGGGCTGTCTGCTGATAGTGTCCTTGGCTTCTCAGTCAGATCCTCCCCTTCAGTCCTCCACAGTGCCAGCCTCTCATCCACATACAGTCGCTACTACAAAAAACTAAGATGGTGACAACCATAATGCTTAACTTGAGGCTTCAAAACAGGAGTCTATTAACCAATGGGTGACGTCACAGTGGTTACAATCAATATTGTCACTCTATGTTCTGGAGTGAATGGGAGGGAGGACTCGCGACCTTGCGAGGTGTCACCCTGCCACAGTGCTGTGCAGCACTAGACTCAGACCAGACCAGTGACTGGCAACAGATGCACATTTTCTGTAATGTCTCCAAGCAGGCCTTGGTCTGTCTCATACCTACACACAGAGGATGAGGAGGGATGCATCCAAGTCTACTTTTGTTTGCAGACATAAAGAGAAGCTATTATTATTATTATTATTGTTATTGTTATTTATCGCAGACTCTTGGATTTTTGTACTTATTTGCATGCCTAGTTATTTAAGTTTTTTAAGTCTAATTTTGAAATCTTTAATCCGACTCTTTTTCCTTGACTGCTGTAACACTGGAATTTCTCAATGGGATCAATAAAGGTGTATCTTATCTTATCTTATCTAAGCTTCAGCATATTACCCGGCTGCCAGACCATACACAAGTGCCAGAGCAGCTGCACAAACCACTGTAAATGGGAGCCAAACCTATAAGCCCAAGATCAGACTAACCAACCATCTGCCTGGGGCTCTACACACCTCTTTTCTAAATGCAGACATACTGATGTGAAAGCTGACCTAGATGTAGATCCTTATGCAGTTAGCCACAATGGCAATTACACTCCATTTCTTTCTGTGTTTGCTTTCAGTGTTGCAAATGATTCATGTAAAAATTGTGGTTATTTGGAAAGCTATAAGAGGCTCACACAGTTTTGCATGAGTCCTTGTTCACCCGGATCGCTACAGTAGCCACTAGTACAGGGTCACAATGGCCACATTTATGATAAATACACCAGAATTTTCCTTTGATATAACATGTACTCTAATGGTTAAAGTGTTAGCAGGAACTATGTCGAGGTGGCCTGTTAATCGATGTAAGCACCTGCCAGCTGATCAAATTCAAATATTTTTTGTAACCATGGTATAACATCAGTGTCTGAGCTCACACAGCAGATATATGCCCTTACCGAAATGTAAGGACAGTGAGAGGTCGGTAGGATTTGTGACTAGAGTTGCTACTCAGGTTGCTCCCCCAGAAGTCATTGCTCCAGATGTTGTTCAGAGGTGTTGCTGGTCTTAAGTCCTGAAACAGAAACACACAGTTAGACTGATGCTGCAGAGGCAGTGCCGTAAAACGTACAACAACACATGTGAGTAAGAGAGACAAATACCTTGTTGTTGACAATTGCTTCAGAATCATCAAACACAAACTCCCCATCATAGCTGTTGATGAAGCACAGGAGAGCCACCAGGGCGACAGTGACCTTGGCCCGGACTGGAGCGAGCTTTGGAAGGGGTATCTGGTGATCCCAATAGACTTCACACAATGCCATGATGCACCGGGTCTTTGGTCATTCTGTATCATCCTCTGGTCCCTGAGGGGGAGAGGATGGGTGCAGGCAGAGAGCAGTCACATTGTGTCAGCTGCTACAATCACAGGTTGTAAACACTAATAACAAGCTTAATAAAGAAGCACGGTCTTAATAAATTGGGTGAAATCATACCTTATCTTCTAAGAGACATACAGTGAGAGGTCACCGTGGCTTGTGTAACTCCCATGTTAGCTCATTTGCTAGCTAGCAAACGTAAAACCTGGCGACGGAGCCAATACTCGCACCTGCACAAAAACGTTGTGATTAGTTTTGCAGTTTGAAACAAAGAGGTTAAATCATGACGGTTATGACGGTGAAGGGTAACGTTACCTTGGAAGTTAGCAGGCTAATAAAGCATGACTTTAGCATGTCTCGTTAGCGGCTGCTATTCCCATTTACACGGCACAAACATGACAGGCGCGCGGTAGAAGCTGTACCGGTATCGCGCGCTACCTATTTAAAATGTTTCGCCAAAAACTGACAAGATTTTCAGTCACATTAGACACCACCGGCGAGATGCAGACGGACAACTCGCGGCTGTAAACAAATATACACGCTCAAGCTGCAACACTTCCGGTCTAGCGTAAGGGTCACGTGTTCGTTTTCAGCCAATAGCTGAAAAGCTGCAGTCTTCTTCTTCTTCTTGTAGTTTTCCTTCTTCTTCTTCCTTTTCCTCTTGTAGTTTTTCTTCTTCTTCTTCTTGTAGTTTTTCTTCTTTTTCTTTTCCTCTTCTTTAAGTTTTTCTTCTTCTTCTTCTTCTAGTGTTCAGTGAGATTGGTAAAGTTGAGTTAATGGCAAATGGGGCACAGCATGGTTTCATTAATTTCACATACACACATACAGCATACTGTGAAAGGTCTTACAGGTTAAACAACGAAACACATGTACTTTAGTCTCTTAGAGAACTTTATTGTACTTATAGTTTAAGAAAACAAATACAAACTGACGGTTTTTTAGCTGAGGTGAAAAGTTGATTCAGTTCTTCAGTTTCCTTCACTTCTTCCAGAGATCTGGAGGTTATCAATCTCATTCTGCAGACGGGATTTTGCAACAGGTTCCTTCAGCAAATGCATCAGAAAGTCTCTTTTTAATACTGTGTCTTCTCCTTTTCCCGTGTAAGAATTTAAAGCTGATTTTGCACCCTCATACTCTGATGACTCTAAAATTTCAGTTAAGTTTTTGCTGATCATGCTTTTTGTTAATACTTTACAGCAGTGGGCCAGAACCGGTCTCCCAAAGGGTCCGATCCTGCCCACTAGATGACTAGACTAAGAGGTGCCAGGTTTCAGGAGCAAGTTAAACACTTTGTTGCCTACTTCATGTAAAATTCTGCTTCAGAGGCTTTTCCACCCTGACTAGAATACAGGTCTCAGATACAACAATGAATACTTAGTGTGACTATGTTTAAAGATATTGATCATTGTGCAAAATATTGTCAATCAGCAGCTTCAGTTCAAAAGAATCTGTATCAGGAAATGTGTGAATAAATGCACATGTACTGACAGTGAGAAATAGACTGACTGAATGAGGAAAAACTGAGACATGTTATTGAAACTGCACTTAAAAATATTGGCGATGATGGAAGTTACATGTTATGCTGAGATGGTCGTAGTGCTCCGGCCCATCTAAAATCAATTGGGCTGTATGTGGCCCATGTACTAAAATGAGTTGACACCCCTGCTTTACAGTATATAAACAGACCTTGTGTTTTAACGCAGTGCTTCCCAGCTGGTGGGTCAGGGTCCAAAAGTGGGTCGCAGGTTCATTCTGAATGGACCTCAAGTGACTCAAACGTGTCAAGTTTGTCTAAAACACACTATTTTGAAGAAAAGTAAATTTCCAGCAAAGAGCTTTTATTTTGAATTGCTGTTTACTGCTGTAGTGTGAGTGACTAACAGACAGCTACTTGTCAGAGACATCAACTAGCTCGACAACATGGCCAAACACAAGTATGACGCTGAATATATTAAACTGTGTGGACCTTGGACTAATGACTAAGGAGAAATCTGGACTCTGTGGCTGGACCAGTTGGGAACCAGTGCTTTAATGCAGCTCATGATTTTTGGCTTATTATATTTACCTTTCTCTTACTGTGATTTCTTTTTTTCCTAATTTCTGTAAAGGTTGAATCTTGTAGTTTTTGCAATGCAACAGTTTGCTTTAAAATCGATCACTTCCTCCACTCCCTTTGACTCTCTCCTGCTCTGTCTACCTACTGTACAATTGCTGGCTCTGCCTCTGACATAATGTTCTCATCCTGTCATTGATTGTCCATCCCTGTTTTCCTTTTGCTGAACTGCTGATGCGTCAGATCAGAGATCAGTGCAGAATACCGTCAATCAGGCTGGCCTACAGTATGTGAACACACACACACACACACACATACACACTTATTGGGTGGCTGAGTGAGTGAGTTACAATCTGTCTTTAGTAACTTTTTTCTCCATTCTCTCATCTTAAAATTAACCAACTTAAATATGAGGAAGTAAACACACCAGATTGCAAGGTTATATACGTAGATGTGTTACTGTAACAGCTTGGTCAGTGTTTGTCTAAAATGGAGAGAGCTTTGTTTTGTCTATACATGTTTCTATTTTACTTTTATTTAACCTCTATTTAACCAGGAAGTCCCTTTGAGATTGAAATTCTCTTTTAATCGAGAGGCCGAGGTAGCATCCAATCAGAACACATTTAAAATGCAACAAATACAACATATAACACAAAAATCCACAATAAAACAACAAGTATTCAAACATAGTGGCCTCTCAAGAAAAACAAGCACATGTCTCTGTCACCACATTCTTTATGATGGCCTTAAATTTATCAATGGATATAAATGTTTCTAGTTTTGGATCTTTTAGAAGATTGTTCCATGTTCTTGGTGCAGAGTAGGAGAACGCAGTTTTCCCTAGATGTGTTAAACGCAAGGGTACATTAAAAAGCAACCACTTGGAGGAGCGTAGCTGGTAACGACCAGTTATACCAGTGCTGTTGTCTGCAAGTGGTCATTGCAGTCCAACCAACCAAATCATAAAGAATGCAGTGATGAGTGAAGGACTTTGCACTTGTAATAAAACGTAGAGATAGTTAATACGTAAATTAGTCGGAGAAGCATTCATTTAGCATGAAATGTAACTGTTAGACGAAGTGTGACGCATGTTAAAGTAGATTGTTTGGTCATAGTTTCCAGAAGAAGTTCAGCATTACATAACCCCCATGTTATGCTTGGATCTGAAGTTACTTTCATTTTGCATCTACATTTTAATAGAATAGGACATTACGAAGCCACTGATAAGATCTCATCACTGAGTTTTATGTTACTAATGACAGACATCATAATTTGATGTGTATTTCATCGGCAAAGCAGAGACTTTAAAGCACAATTACATAATAACTAAAGCAAGCGTTTCTTGTACTGTTGGAGGATGTAAAACCTTTATGTGCATTTGCCATCTTTCATCTTGCACTGGTGCGCCCTGAACTAAAAGTGAAAGTGTTTCTGAGCACTTGCCTTTGTCAGCACATGGAATAACAGCATGGCGTATTTCTGTGTCATGGACTGTGCGGCTGTCTCCTCAAACACTGGTGATCTGTTGTCTGTCATAAGATATGTTGGTCGAAAGAAGTGTTCATAAAAAGATGATTGTCTGTAAGAATTAGAGGTGCTGAGGTTGTGGAGAGGCCCGTGGCAGGCTTTGGGATTTTGTGCTCCACTTCACCTGTCATTGCTTCGGAAAGACAAGGAATCTCCCTAATGGCCAGAGCCGGAGGCCCAGGGCGACGAGAGGGGGGGAATATTGTCAAGGGCACATTCTCAGACCTTTAAAATGGGTCTCAGGGTTGGTTAGAGAAGTAGACACTTATTCAGCAAGAAAGCACACATAATTAGGGCCATGTTCAAAACATCACCCTCGCTATGTGCACGGTCAAATGAAATTGTTATGGGTGCTACCAGTTTGGTGAAGCTTCAAGGTTTGAAGATTGGTGCCGCTAGTTCTCTGCTTAAAATGTTCAAATTGGTTCGGAGTGCTCACATAATTCTTAATTTACTCAGTTTTGCATCTGGCCTTGATATTACAAGCTTTCAGCAGGATTCTTAGTGTCTCACCAGGAACATGGATACTTTGGGAGAAGCATTTAGTACCCCCGGAACTGCCTAATTACCACCCCATGCAAAATGCATGAAGTATGGATTTCATCTCCTGGTTCTTCACCCATGTCGGTCAGTTGGTATTCAAGTTATTAGCATCACTTCCAGTGGGCTGGCCGGGGCGGGGTGGTGGAGATAATGAGGGAGGATGTCCCAGTACCACCAATAGAAGATCAAGTGGCCCAAATGCAGGGAGACAGGGCTGCCAGCGGAGACCCCGTCAGGGAGGGTCCACTGTTCTTGTGATCACGCAGAAGGTGACAGACATTGATTGTGTGCAGTCTGACATAGAATCGCAGCAGAAAGGAAAGGTCAGGGTCAAATGGCGTGAAAGTGAAGAAATGGCCAAGCATCACGCAATGTCCCGAAATGAACGACGCAAGCCTGCATGTGTTTTTCATCATTAGCTGTTAATCACAGTAGGAACAGTTTTCGTTTCTCTGATCTCAGCGGGAGATATACAGAGAAATTCTCCAAAGCCTTGTTTATTAAAGAAAATGTTTACTAATGAAGAGCAAAGTTTATATTTGTAAAACATGCTTTGTTGGGGAAATATTTCACATGTTTTAAAGATTACAGATCCGGCAAAAATAGATGTACTAGAACAACTTTTGCACCCGGGACGAAAAATAATCTCTTGGGCTAATGCGTGTTTTTCCCCTTTAGACCTCAACATGAAATATTTATGTGTTTCAGCCAATGAATTGTTTTAAAATTTGACTTCTGCCTCGTTATTAAGTAGAGTCAAACTCAGAGAGTAGGAAACTTTTAGATTTGCATTTGTGTGCATGCAAACCTCACTTTCTTGAACTGGTTGTAGGTATTGACATACTTAAAATATCCTCGTTTTTTAATATGAAAAATACACAAAGTTATAAAAATTCATTGTCTAACCCATGAAACATGTGGACTGAAAGAACATATTCAGAAGGCTGATAACAATAAAACTGATGGTTTATGAGGTTAGGACAATCAGTTCTATCACAAAACATGCTGTTTTTTTTGTACATGATATAGCCATTTTAAATATTATCACATTAATATTCAAGTTGGCAAGTCAATACCAACATATTTAACTTTAAGACAGCTGCAGAGGAGCTTGGCCTTGCAATAAATGAAGAACTTTCAAAAAGTTAGTTCAAATGTACCAAACAATAAAAAAACATGAGGTAGAGGACATAAATATTAATAATAATAAAGAATAATAATATTTTAAAAACTTTATTTATAGAGCACTTTTCATACAATAGATGTAGCTCGAAGTGCTTCACAATAAAAATGCAGCAAACAAAGGAATAGTTCAGATCTTTTGAAGAAGGGTCATATGGGGCACTTATCCATAGTCAAAGTATTATATATAGTAGATGTCTGTTAGCACTGTGCCAGTTCGGAGAGCCAGGCTGGAGTCCGACATGGAGACGGAAGCTAAGTAGTGAACTGCTGTGGACAGGGGCAACAGCAAAATGTATTTTAGCAAAGAAAAGTCCAAAAAAACCCAGCATTTTCCAACAGGAAACTGAAGCCATTAAATCACTCTCTTCAAAGCCAGACTCCATTGAAAAAAAACAGTGATTTAACATTGTTGAATATGGGAGTTGCTGGTCTACTGCTGACTCGATCAGTTTGTTTGTGTGACTGTTTAAAGGGGTAAGTCTGGATTCCAAAAAGTCACATAATAACAGTAACTAACTAACTAACTGATCAAGGCAGCACTCGACCTGCAGCTCCCATGTTAAGTGAGCCAAAATTACTGTTTTTGTCAATGGAGTCTGGTGGCTTTGAAGAGAGCATCGATGGAGAAGTGAAGCTGTTGGTGACTTCCCCATTGGAATGGCCTGAGGTGAAAATATTCTAAATATAGCGTACACTTCAACTGTTACATTTTTTTATGTGGCTAAAATACATTTTGATGCTGCCCCTGTCCACAGCAGTGCATTGCTTAGCTTCCATGTCGGTACTCCTGTTGCTTCTCCAAACTGGGGGCATGACGAGAGACATCCATCCATCCATTTTCTTACCCACTTATCCTCTTGAAGGTCGTGGGGGTGCTGGAGCCTATCCCAACTGACACTGGGTGAGAGGCAGGGTACACCCTGGACAGGTTACCAGACTATCACAGGGCTTACACATAGAGACAGACAACCATTCACACTCACATTCACACCTACGGACAATTTAGAGTCATCAGTTAACCTGCATGTCTTTGGACTGTGGGAGGAAGCCGGAGTACCTGGAGAAAACCCACGGTGACACAGGGAGAACATGCAAACTCCACACAAAAGGGCTCCCTCCTGGGATTGAACCACGAACTCTCTTGCTGTGAGGCAACAGTGCTAACCACTACACCACCACAACCCCACTTAAAAAAAAACAAAAAGGACAAAAAAATTACAAAGTAAATAGACAGTAGATGATAATAAGGTATATAAAAGTGAAGGTGAAAAGAACAGAGACCAGTAGGCCTACGAACTGCAAAAATGAGAATTGCTTAAAAAAAAACGAATCCCAAGAAATGATTTGGCATAAAAATGATCCTTCACGTATAGGTGCAGGAAATACACTGATCAAAAAGTCTGCAAGTCTCATGTTTTTACCTTTAATGGAAGTTGTTCATGATGTCTCTTGTACACCAAGCTGTTATATGATGTTTCCCAGGTGTGGTGTGTTGGATCATGGCCATGGTGAGAGTCAAGCAGAGAACTCGTGAAACTCTGCCACGAGTACTTTCTTTGGCAAACTAGGCTTGTGCAATCTTCCCGATGCCCGGACACAGTGCTCTGCCGCTGCTGCTGTGATGGAAATTGCTGTGATGGCAAAGCACAAGGTCAATCAAACATAGTCGTTACATAGCCAGACCTTAAACACGGAGAACAAAGGCAGCCAAAGTCAGTGTTTCTCAAAGTGGGTCCTTCTTTTATTTGAAAGTGGTGATGGAGGTGCATATTTGCAGTGTGTCTGTTACAGCCCAGTTAGGAACCTATTCCTTATTCTGCTTGATAAAACCTTAGATGTCTCCTTTTTTTTTTCAAGAAGCAAGAACCATTCATTTTCTGACGATCTACAACATCCCTCTCATTAAAGTCACTGGACTCCAAAGTGTTCTCGGAAAAACATTCCTATTTTTGTCTGGGTGACAGAGGTGGAACAGACATCTACAACAAAGGTGAGTGAGATATAATTGACTGTAAACCAGGTACTGAGTCATCGCTTGTCATGCGCCCTGTCTGAACTTCCTTAAAAGGCGCTCTTCACTCATTATTTTGATAAAGCTGTAAGCCTCACCTTTTCTGATCAAAAGTTTCTTAATATCACAATCCCCAAACTTATCCTTAAAGACTGTATTGTATCGTTATACGTGTTTCATCTCCTCCAAAGTTCTTGTAAGCGACTATTGATGCGGTGGAGCTGAACCGTCTCCTTTTGAAATGTTCACCTCAAAGGTGCTGAATCCAAATCTCTACACGATTGAGCTGAGCCACGGGGACTTCACGTGGAAAATCAAACGCTGTTTCAAGCACTTCCAAGCTCTTCATCAGGAGCTGCTGATGTTCAAGGCTCCTCTAAAGCTCCCCCTGCCAACCTGCATGTAAGAACTGCTAATTTGCTCACCTTTTGTCACTCACTTACATATGCAGCAGCACACAAAACCCACACACACATAAGCATGTCAAGACGAGACATAGACACAGACGCGTGCACGAAACCGACGTTGAGCAAGAAACCTATTTATACTTGCCTTCCTCTCTTATATCCTTCAGTGTTCATCTCTCAGCTGAGGGTGCTCAGTCTCTCTTCAGCTCACTCTCATTTCCTTCTGTTCAGCAGCTTGGAAAAATACAGCATGTTCTGGCAGACAGTGAAAATTCATTTATATAACAAGCCCACTGAAGGATTTCAAAAAACAACTTCTAAACGAATTAAAGTTTGCAGAGTGTAGTTAAGCATACATTGGGATATTGGGATTTGGAGAGAATTCTGTGTTTTTAAAAACCCGAGGTAGTCTGTGCACTGAATGCTACAAGCTCCCTAAAGCTTAATAATACGATGGGTCTCATGCTGAAACATTCTCTTGAAATTCCCTTAAATTTTCTCTTGATTTTCTGATATCAGAAAAAATAAGAGAAGACAACTCCAGATGCACCAAATGTTGCCTTGCCATATCCAGGCAAGTAATATTAGCTCATGTAATGCCTCCTAAACACTATATAACCCTGCATACATGTGATGTTGAAATAATCGGAAACATGAGTTCTTGACTGGGTGAACAACCCCTGAAGTTCGAACAACAATTCAGAAAGTTTGCGGAAATTTGGTACATGAGTTAAAGGGGAACTGCCCATTGGTCCAACAGCTCATTGGTTCGACATCCCATTGTTCCGAAGTCCGTTCCGAAATCATCATGATGCCCCGTGGTTAAGGTCTGGTTAGGTTTAGGCACAAAAACCACTTGGTTAGGGTCAGGAAAGGATCATGGTGTGGGTTAAAATGAAAAAGAAAGTGACAAACACATAAGCTGTGAGCCTGCTCCACCTCAAGCCTTTCCCAGCTGACCTAGAGCCTGTCGTGGCGCACCATCAAGGTGAAATAGCATTGCGGACAGTCGGACTAATGGGATGTCGAACCAATGGGCTGTCGGACCAATGACATGGACCCAGTTAAAGTCACATATACAGAAACATGGCAGATGACGGTAATTTTCGCTTGATGGTAATAAACTTTTTACAATTCACATATTGCATGTCATTTTTTGCTCACACATACTTTTAAATATGGTGTTAAATTGTAACCATAAGTTGCTGTCTATGTAGTGTGACCCTGATTAGTTTGGAAACTTGATTATGAGCATAAAGCAATATTTTAGTAGTTTTTGGGGGGTGTAGCAACAAATCTGGGGCAAAATCACTTTGTAATATAAAGCTTCAAACTATTATCAATGTGTTGTTTAAACGCTCGGGCGGCACGGGGATGCAGTGGTTAGCATTGTCGCCTCACAGCAAGAGGGTTCCGGATTTGAACCCCACGGTGGGGGAGCCCTTCTGTGTGGAGTTTGCATATTCTCCCTGTGTCAGCGTGGGTTTCCTCCAGGTGCTCCAGCTTCCTCCCACAGTCCAAAGACATGCAGGTTAATTGGTGACTCTAAATTGTCCGTAGGTGTGAATGTGAGTGTGAATGGTTGTCTGTCTCTATGTGTCAGCCCTGTGATAGTCTGGTGACCTGTCCAGGGTGAACCCTGCCTCTCACCCAATGTCAACTGGGATAGGCTCCAGCACACCCACCTTGCCTTACAGGATAAGTGGAAAATGAATGAACGAATCGCTCTGAGCAAAACAACACATGTACTTTGTAGCGACCATGTTGTTTCCACATTATGACTTAAAGCCTAATAATCACACCAAAGTCAGAAGAACGACTTCCCTACTCAGAGAAAAGGGACCGTCCAAGGAGCACGTGAATGTAGCATGAGAGCAGGTCTTGTTTCATATGCAAATAAATCTGACACACGCCCAAAAACTGGAAATATTTCACCGAAAAAGGCTGAAAGATGACGGAGAACTTCAGCAGTAGTGTAACTGATGTACTGTTAAATAAACTTAAACAAAGTAAACATGGAATTTTCCAGAACATGTGGTGCTACAGGAACATTAATAACCCAGCAATGGCCAATGCAGTCTCACTCTGAAGACGTCGAAATCTGGCACATGGGCAATGACTTCTGGCTTCAGACACAGACAAAAAAAGCTGCCCTTTAACCTGTCATGATATGCAGCATTAGGGGGAAATGAGAATGAAAGTAAAGTCAGTGAAAGTGGTGGATGGGTCCAACAAACACCGACTTTCACCCAGGAGTACAGTATTCGTGTCCCGTAAGATTATAAAGCCATACCCTGATCTTTTTATCTAAACCTAACCACATGCGTTAGGTGTTGAAGGAAAAGAAAAAGTGGCCCATCCACCACTGCAGTCTATCTCCTTATGCAATTGCTTCCTTCTTTACTTCTGTCAGCACACTGGTCACGTGATAGCAGCCCTCCTGATTTTGTGGGTTATACATGAATTACTGGCTCATGATTACATGGGATACATACAAATTATGGTGCATTACGTTTCGTAGGCATTTCCAACACAGCGACGTCACAGTGCTTGCGTCTCAAGTCCCGGCGCCCCTTTGCCACACCCGCCCAAGAACTGCTCCTCCATCTGATACCTCCAAGGCTGCCTGGGTCAAGGCAAGATGGAGGGACCAGTGGAAGTCAGTGGAACCATCAAGGCTCCACCACTACATTAAAGACAACGCGGATGTTCCTGGCCACCTGCCCCGAAAGCAATGGACAACCCTCAACTGCCTGAGGACACGCATGGGATGCTTCAGGGCAGCAATGCAAAAATGGGGTCTCGTGGATAGTGCCCACTGCGAATGCGGGGATCTACTACAAACTGTGGAACACACAATAACTAGCTTGTCCCAAACACCGGCCACCAAATGGTGATCGTGGTCTAACTGACCTGGACGATGAAACACTGACGACTGGCTTGCCTCAAGGGAGCTGAAGATCTAAGGACATACGGCAGAAGAAGAAAAATTTCCATTAATGGACCGAAAGTATTTCTTTAGCCCACAAATTTAATGATCCAATGATTATAATCACTGTAAAGCATATAGTAATATAAATATAATGAAATGATGTTCCTGCATTTTTTTCCTTGTGCTGCACAAACAATTTGTGGACTGTGACAATGAGGTGTTATTCTCTTATCTCAACTATTCGGAAATTTTAGAAAAGCTAAAATAAGAAAACATTGGTGAATCTAAGAAATCAATGGGTACTAACAAAATAAGAATTAATTATGGATATGTATAAGAATAAGAGGAAATTTGTTCGTGTACCGCTTCCTGCTTGAGGCTCAACTTTCAAAGTCTGTATCGGGCAAACATGATGCTTAGGTAATAAACAGTGCTGCTGTCAAAAATGTATTCTTAAAAACTTTTCTTCTTAAATGCATCTGATGATATAATGTAATAAATGTAATAGAATCTGATTGCAACCTTCATAGAGAGTAGTCACAGTAATATTAGTGCCGTAATTCCAGCTCTGTGGAGAAACAGTCATTAGGCTATGTATGCACTCTACAGCTGAGTGGAAAACAGCTAGACTCTGTCTGACAGATGCAGCTGGAGGACAACCCGAGAAACATCCTCAAAAGCACTGCGTACTACAGGATCCATCCGGCGACCATAAGTGCGGCTACTTACAGTCAAAGCCTTGTCTTGTAAAAGAATGACATCAATACAGTCGACTCCATTGAAGGTGATCCATCTACACTTTAATTAGGTGTGAAAGCTAACAGTAATTTCATCCTTGTCTCGAGTTCTGTGGCCTGCATGAGGAGAGTCCCTTCACAGAGGACGGTGATGGAGAATAGCTTGCATTAATGAGGGGAAACACAGCAGGCAGGAGCAAAGAAACTATCACTTAAAGAGCTAAGATGGCCGCTAATATCCATTGCCTAAAGAAAAAAAAACGATGAGATGACACATTATAATAATGATGCATAAGTGCAAAGTAAGCATCTTACAGTAAAACAAAGTAAATTTGTTCTTAAAGAATATGTGCGGCAAACTGAAAGTGAAGTTTTATTTTCTGCCCAAAAGTTTGCAGCTTCATTAGGCTGCCATGTGTCACAGATAACTTCATTCTTTTCAAAGACTGGAGAGAGAAATTGGTAAGTGCGGTTTCTTTTATTCTAAACTGATTCCTTTCAGATAGAGGAGAAGATGAGTGTAGTGTCTGTGTGTTTTGCCTGAACTTTTCCGATGTCAGTCAGATTTACTTTGTATGAAATGTGAAAACATGGCTGTTTCATTTTATTGTGCTGTATGCTGAGGATGACACAGCCATTCTAGCTTTCACATCAGTCCCCTGTAGTTCTTCTATATGCTTGACACGTGGGAGAAGTTTCACATGGTTGCAATCTGCAACCTCATCGCTAGATGCCACTAAATCCTACACACTGGACCTTCAATGAACGGTTGAGTTTTATTTTTACTCTGCTTGGTGCTGCCGCAGTAAGAGTGTGTTGCTCTTAATCGACCATTGGAATATTCCAGTGGTTTGCGGCCTGGTCTTTGAATGGTCCAAATTCTCGGAGTGGCTATTTACAAACTTCCCCCGTGTCACAAATGTCTGGTATCGCACTGACAGACTTTAGCTGACATTAGCTTGTAATAATTGTTTTTGTTTTTTTAAAAACAGCTTTTTTTAAATTGAGCTCAGGTCCAAAACTGCCACCATGGTTCGGGTTCTATATAGACAGTAGCCTGCCATTGTTCTGACAGCTCAAAATTCTGAAGCCTAAATGGTCTGAAAAAATGTCCCACTGGTGTGCAAGGGTATTTGCCTGACAACCCAGTATCCTGAAAACAAACTCACTGTGCTCAAAGGCGTGACAAGTCCTGCTCTGCCTCTGATTCGTTTAAGCTGATATTCTTACCCTAACCCTAACTAATCTCACTCCTCATGTCTAAACCTAACCAACCCAACCAACGAAGGCAATGAGCACTTGCTTGTGAGAGTTTCGGAACAATGCATGTTTTGGGGATACTGAGCTGTTGGACAATTTGGCTTTCAGTCCTATGGTACAATTTTCAATTTATTGGGGCTTTGGAATTATAAGTCATCGAAATAATGGGCAGTCCCCATACAGACTTGGACAAAAACTATGCAGGGGTCATGAAGGGTCGGGCCTGACTTTTTGGGCCCAGTCAAAGCTCTGATCAGATGTATGATTTGGATTATAAATGCAAAGTTTTGAAAATTGCCAGTCTGAGCGGGCGGAAGTTCGCTGCATAGATCAGCCTCTCATTGGGCGGAACGAGCCACCCGCTGAAGTCCCGCCCTACCACCTCCGGTTGTGTAGCAGTTTTCAACACGTCCTTTACTAACTTTTGCGGTGTTTGATCTTGCGGGGATGTAGCCATTTTTCTGCCATGGTTCGCGTCCTGTAGGCGATATTTTTGTGGGCGTGTTACACCAAAACCTGTTTCCCCCCGGCAATATTTTTGCAAGCGCACCGTTGCTGTGGCACTGCCCAGAACGATTGTGATTGGTTGAAAGAAATACAAGCAGCCGGGGCGTTTTTTTCTCCAATCTTAAAGTGAGAGTCGGCCCAGCCAGACCTTTCTTTTCTTGTGAAAGGTCTGGTGAGCGAGACTAGAAAATTGCCAACAGAGTGTATGTGGATGACTTATTTAATTACTTTACTCTGCTTACAGTGCCACTGAGAAGTCATTGTGTGCATTTGTTTGTGTTTGTTTGTTTATGAAGTCAAAGGTTGATCTTGAAGCAAAGGGGTAAAAAACAGAATTCTAGATTGGGTCCAATGGTGTGAGGTACTTTTGGTCTGAGGTATAAGAGCAGGTAGGATTACACTCTATTCTGTGCTAACATAAGCCTGAAGCTCTCTAAATATGCATAAAAGCCATATCTCATGCAGCTCCCATATTCATGATGATCTCTGTCATTCCTTACATCTGTGTTAAAACAGATTCAGCTTTCTACACACTGAATTCGACCACTGTGTGTGTGAGCGTGTGGTTCTGTGCACTTTGTAGATGGCTGCTGGGGAAGGACTCTTTTGTTCTCTACATGAGGCCGGGGGACAACCAGGTGGGAATGGTGATCCTTTATGATAAGGGCTTTTTTTAAATCAAGATGAGCACCCAGGAGACTGGCGTCCGTCACAGAGTCACCATCGAGAACCTCTGCAGGCAGGCAGGCATCTGTTCTTATCATATTTACATTTTGCTGTGATGGCACAGTCACACATTTGTGCTGACTGCACTCCTACACAGATTACTTGTGTGGTGTGTTTCTATATCTCAGTCGACATGCCACAGATGTCACTTCCATATTGTTTGGGGACAACACATGCTGTCTCCATCAGGCTCTACCTACAAAGATGTGCTGACTTAAAACAACTGTGGTTGGTGTGTATGCAGGAGTAATGAAACCTGTGTGGAAGCTTCAGCATGCATGGCTGTTCTTTTGTCTTCTTGAAGGGCTCTACCACCGAGTGCTGTTCTTTTGGCAGCAATGAACCGCCCATAGCTACAGTCAGAAATATAGTTTGTGGCTTACAGGTTTGTTAATCCTGTACACTACTTTAATACCATTTGTTTAGTTACCACAGAGATTTTTATTACAATCTAACCTCATGGTATGTACAAGTTTAATTTTACATGGTGGAAAATGTCTACTACATGTGAAACTAAGAGGTTGTGAATGTCATTAAAACATTTCTTTGTCTCAAGACACATTTAGTGAATATGTTTGTTGGATCTACATTAATTTATGTGTCCACCTCACAGAAGAATTCAGACACATAGGCTTTGTTCAGACTGTCAGCCCAAATCCATTTTTGGCATACCCAGATTGTATCCAGATTGATTTTTATAAAGTCTCGACAGTAAAAAAAACAAACATGAAATGGAGGTGGTTTGATATGCGATTACAAACATGATTCTATCATTTCAGTCCACTAAAGGTGCAATGATTGTTGTCAGCTATTCAATTAATCCTCAACTAATTTGATAATCAATTCATTGGTCGAAGTATTTTTCAGTATTTTTCTTTGATTCTATGCTTCTTTGATTTAAATATTTTCTGGTTTCTTTACTCCACCATGACAGTAAACTAAATATCTTTGAGTTTTGGACGGAACTAGATACTGTAGGATGTCATCTTGGGCTTTGGGAACCACTGACACTTTTCACCATTTTTCAACTAATCCAGTAGTTGAGGCAATAATGCTCAGCATAGCTCAAGGAGCTTTCTATACACGTGGGTCCTTGACTTCCTGACAGGCAGACCCCAGGTGAAAGTAGGTGGACACACCTCTTCCATCCTCATACTTAACACAGGAGCACCCCAGGGTTGTGTTCTAAGTCCCCTGCTGTACTCTGCACACTTAAGACCTGTTTCCACCAAACACTTTCGGTATAGTACCTTTGGAACCAAAGGTAACCCTTCAGACATGGTACCTAGACCCTAGGTCCACTTAGAGTTTCCACTGCAAACAGTACCCTTAAATGTGGGCAGGGTTGTTGTCGCTCACCACTCTGTCCAGCATTCACTGTATTTCCTTATTACCGCTGACGCAGAGGGAAGTCTGCATCTTGTTTATCGTCAACAGAATGAGGTTGCACGCCAACATTTTCAGAACAAAATAAAACAGGCTGCAGTGAGAGTCTCGCTCAATGGGATGTTCAAAAATAGCGGGTTTGTACATTCAGTCCTTCTAAGGCAAGCTCAGGGGTTTAGTGTTGCCGGAGCCCACGGGATCAACTCTCCACAATGCGTTTTTTCACTAAGTGATGATTAGAATGCATGCTGCTCACATAACCCGGTCGAAATTAATATATATAGATGCTTGATCCACTCATTGACCGCCAGACAAAAAGCGTACCGAACTGAACTGTACCGGTGGAAACGGAGCTATACAGATGTGTGGCCACTTCTGACTTCAACACCATCATCATGTTTGCTGACAAAACAGCTGTGGTGGGCCTGATTACAGATAACAGTGAAAAGGCTTACCTGTAAAAAAGTAGAGAACTGGAGGTGCTAGTGTCAGAACAACAACCTACTTCTGAATGTCAGCTGAACTAAGGAGGTGAAAGCGGACTTTGGGCAGAAGCAGCAAAGGAGAAAGATTTTACTTGGCAAAATAAGGTATGAAATCGGCATCAGTACTGTAACTTAGGTACTAGCACCAATATAGAGAGCTTTCAAACATACCTAGCCCCATGCCATCACACCATTGACACATAAATAATCAGAAAGATTTTTTATCTATAACTATGAAAAATATAAAACTGCAGCAAACTGAACTCCAGACATTCAATAACTGCCACAATTCCTCAGCACCTGCAGTTGTCACCACTCCTCTCTAGACACAGACAGAGATTACATCCTGTCCAGTTCCATCAACTTTACCCAGTGCCTCCACAGGTGTCTATGGCCCTGCCTCCCAGAGTGACGGAGCCATCACAACACATCACAGCTCAGAGAGGAAGAGTGGCAGCACCCAGCTAGCCTACTGTACAGCGTATGCCCCTGGGCACAGAGATGGGATGGATCCTCAGATCGTTTGCTAGATGCCTGGGATGATTGTTTTAGAGGATGGCAGAACATTTTGTCCACATGTGACACCCACAGGGTTCTTTCTTACAGGGGTCAGGACTCAGACCAGAAGACCGGTCGGATGAATCAAGTGGCCGGAGGGGGATTGTAGAAAAAACAAGAGATGTGTGAGACCTGGCAGTGGTTAGTTTGATTTGTTCTGTGCTGCGGTCCCTGCTGTTGCCCTCTCCCTGGTGTTGCTCACAAAAGTGTTCCGCCAAAAAACCCTCTCATCGCCATGGCACCCCAGGCCCCGGCATGATTGACACCCTGTCACATTATCTTATGACAGCGCTGGTGGAGAGAGAGTGCTGAGGAGTGATACTGGGAAGTGGCTGGGGACCTGCACACAGACAGACACACACACACACACACACACACACACACGGTCACATGCACACACACACATACAGTAGACTCAAACACACCCTGAGGAGCTCAAATACATGTTAACTGGATACTGGAAGTACATCTCAGCCATGGTGTCTAGATGTGTGTGTGTGTGTGTGTGTGTGCGTACTCGTGCTCTAGAGGCAGAATTCGGCAAACACCGGGGAAGGCTCATAGAGGGGCGCAGATGTTTTGCACATCGTGCACATCGTGCTGCAGAGACATGCTATTTCAGGCAGCAGGGTGTATGGTACAGTCCGCTGATTCCTTTATGAGATGAACATCAGTCTCTATGGCTGGTAGCTCCAGGCTTTTATTTATGTCATTCTATACCCAAGAGATGCTTCATTATAGCGATGTAACATCTCTGGCATACGTACTGAGGAGCTGTAAATCAGTAAAGGGGCCTATAAATAGATGAAAGTCAAGCAAAGAGAGTTAAATGTTGATCTCATCTTTGTTCTAAAGTTTATATGATGTGAGGCTCAGAAAAAAAGCAGTTTATTCAGTAACATTCTGCTTTAACTGAGGATATCACAAAAACAACTGCTTGCTGTTTGTACTGCTTTTGAAGTCTTATTCCAGGTGCAGCGCAAATTATGGGCATTAGAGGAGTACTCCATCCCCCAAATGATCATTTGTATATCAATTACTCGCCCCATCTTATGTTGAATTCTTGAAGAAAACTTTTTTTTTTTTTCCACATACAACAAAAAATCCACAAAGGGCAAACATTCCTGATGAACTGAAGGCATAGGGGTCCCTACTGAACAACAAAACTATATCAAGACATCTATTTCAAACTCTTATAGAACTGATGCAGTTTAATCCAAGTCTCATTTACGCAGATGTATACTCAGTACTTGCCATACAAAGGCATTTTGCTAAAATCGTAATATTTAAAACACTTCTGCATAAACAGTCTCACACATGGATGAGCAGTGCACCTGCACTGTTTATGTGAAAGTGCCAGAGAACCCAGCTTTGGCTTTGGTCACAGCACCCCAAGAAGTCTTTGCTCATGAGTTTGTACTTTCCTGCCGAGGAACTCAGGTTACATTGCTTAACATTGCTAAGACTTTAAGCCCAGTTCAGACCAAAGATTTGCGATGAGATGAGTTGAAACAAGCAACTCCTCACGCTGTTCTGCAATGTTCTATAAACCTGCCGGTTCACACCAATGCAACGAGATGAGACGGTGTATCATCTCTATGCAACAACTCTCTGTACTTCTGTTCTGATTGGCTTATTTTGTGGCTGAATATAATTTGTAGCTTCTCAAAACATGGATGAGGATAGTGATAGTGAGATACTGGCTACAGCTGCATTTGTAGTAGTGATGCAATGGTGGAAAATGTAAGCAAAACGAGCTTCAGATGTTACGCCACAAAGAAAAGTCTGTTTAGGTCCGGCGAGAGTGGAAGTGGATGGGTCCAACAATCACAGAACTTTGACCCAGGAGACCTGTGTTGCGTCTGAAGTTAAAAGTTAATGCTGAGTTCTTTTTATAGATGAATGATAATAACTAGATACTGGACCCCAAGATTGGGCCTATTTAGTCCAGTGGAATTACTTGCTTGGCGCTTGGGCCAAATAAAGTTTCTGGGTTTACTTCTGCATTATGCAGCCCACTGGATAGGAGCAGTAGTGTTTCTCCAGCTGGCCCTGCCCATGAGTTCGCGCTCAGCTCACAGACTTTTAACTACGGTGATGTCACTTTTCTCAACTTGAGGAAAATTTTACAAATGTAAAATCTCCATGAATCAAAAATTCATAATAGAAAGAGTCATTACTGACCTCGTTTTACAGACGACTTGTTAGTAAATCTTTGGTCATGTGAGCCCACTCATGTAACTAACTTCAATCACTATCACCAAAACCAGGTAGTTTTGTTGCCTTAATCTCACCGCTGACCCCTTCTGTGTCAAAATACAATGCAAAAGGCCTTTTATGCTTCGGCTCTAGCGTCAAAATATAACCAGTAGGGATCACGTTGATTCTGACGTGCAGAAGTTGCATCTCAATAGGGGGGTTGTTGCTTTTCAACCCAATCTTTTAGGTTCTTCAGACATGGTAGAAACACAAATGCAAATGCCCTAATAGGAATTTTGTTCTTGATTTGGTTCCTAGGACTGTTTGGGCAACGTGAAAGCCTCGGCCAACTCAAGACGTCTCCACATAACTTGCCACAGAAAGATACTCAACCCTCAGGCCCAAACTCTGCTGTCTAGGCCATCACATGCCGATATCCTGCTTACTTGCGCTTCTGTTTACTTTCAACAGACAGCTTTTATAAGTAGATCTGAACATCTGCCACACAGTTTTAGGAAACTCACTTATTCTAACACTTATTTACGATGAAACCTCTCAGTGTGACCCCACGCCAAAATACACAAAAATATGACATGTTCCAGTCTTCGTCAGGAGTTGTTAAGAACAGGTTGATGTTCTCAGGTCTCTGAGTAGAAGAGACAGTGGTAACCCTTTCTGTAAATGGGACTCACAGGGAGCCATTGCCAGCAGTGGGCCACCAATGTTTGTCCACATGGGTGCGACCCTTTCAAGGGCCAGGTCAGGGCGGGCATGCCGGTAACAGCTGGGCGAGGATGATGGGTGTCAGACCACAGCACACGTCAAAGCCCAGACGAGCATCTGACAGCTGGATGACATTGAACTGGGAGTTAAGGAGAATCAGAGTTCCTCTTTCTTATCAGTGAAACGCATTAACTATTAGAGTCTGATATTTTACAGAATGTTACATTTCGTACTCCTGCTTGTATTTTTTATTTCATTCATACACACCACCTGTAAGCTAAACCAGGCATTAATTTTCCCCCATCAATTATTTGGCAGGTGTATTGAGCAGGCCAATATGAAGTCCCCATTAGCATCTGAGGCCCACTTTAAGGGCTGATATTCATCCACCTCCGTCTCTCACACTGAGAGGTGGAGGCTAATCTCTCAGGGTACCCCCTAACCCCCTATTGCCTGTCTTTCCATTTCCTAACCCCCCCTCTCTTCCCTCCTTTCCCCTCTGGAGGCCTGCATTAAACATAAAGACTCTGCATGGATGAGTGAGTCAACAAATTACCACAGCCAATAAATGGGAAAAAATGATCTGCCTCTCTATATGCCACCAGTCTCTTATTTTTTCTCTTCTCTTTACTGTTTTCCTCCCTCTGTCCTCCCCCCTTACCTTACTGACCTCCATTAGGTTATTGTGCCAGGCTTTTAAATAAACATGATTTTAGCCTGAGCTTCTCCTTATTGCATTTAGTTAGAGCATCCCTCCTCATGCTTCACTGGCTGTGTCCATCAGCTCAGGGGAGCCTGACTTGCTGCAAAATCCCAGCTAATACACATTAAACTGCTACAGCTGTTGGTCTAACCTTTGAGTGTCTCCTAAGGAGCACAGTGATATTTGCACTTAATAAAATTATGCCTACCAGGAGAATATGCCGCTGACATTTGCCATTTGTCAAGTTGTGGCAGTGAGGCTTTATGAGTCATTAGTGTTCAGGGTACAGTCGTGAGTTCTTCAGCCTGCAGTCGCCTATTACTGTACATGAGAGCAATCTATGTAGAGATCATATGTAACTGCCACATCGCATGGACGGAGTCTTTTCACCGTTATAGCTGCATTTTATTTTCATCTTTTACACAGCGTGATGTCAATAATTCCATCATTCTGACGCAGTGTTGCATTTACAGTAGCCGTACGCGTCAAAGTAAACCGTGAGCTGAAAAGTGGTAATTCTGTCTTCTGTGACAGCTCTCTGCTCGTGTTGCCGGAGCGATCTGGCGTCAAGTTGAAGAGGAGGAGGTTGCTTAGGTCTCGGATTTATGAAGGAAGTTTGCAGTTGAGATTATGGCCGGCAGCGTACAGCGTATTCATTCCAATATACAGTGTGCATTTGTGTGCTAATAGTGCACCAGTACAGTACGCATTGATACATACATGTAAGTACAAGACAGGGTTTCCCACACATTTGTTTGCTGGCATTTGCCACCACATTAAGATTCTTTTTTGAGCTGTGTTTCTCTCTCTGTCTCTCTCCCAGAGCATACTTTGGACATAGACAGAGCAGCAGTGAAAGTGAAACTCAATCACTTGTTAATTTATACAGTTTTAGTGTTGTCTATCATTTTTCCAAACTACTAAAGAAGAAACCGGCTGCGCTCCCTGGAAACCACACACCCCACAGTCCAGCCTGGGTCTACACAGCAAAGAAAGTTTACTTTCACTCGCTCCTGCAGCAGCCGGTCCACTAATCCATTGATCTGATCTGATCAGCTCTGATTGATGCGACCACAAACGGATCAGGAGGAAGTCTTGAGCGGGACGATCAAACGGTTTGTTTCTCAATTCTCCATCTCACGACTCAAACTCAACAAACTGCAGCTGAGTAACAAGTACAACTTATGAAGAATTCTACCTGTGCTGTGTTCAGGGACCTGCAAAAACTTCTGAATTTAGAGAGGGGACAAATAATGATCATAAGGGGACACACATACATACACAAACAAACAAACACTGCAAGATGTGAACTTAAGGAATAAGGGGGTAACAGTCTAGAGACTCAGTGATCACGGGGCACAGTAACCCAGCTGGCATTAGGGAGGAAATTAAAGAGAGCTTCTGCAGTGAGTATTTCTAACTAAGTGAGCATTACCATCCATGAGAGCCAAAATACACTGACATATAATATAGACTACAGGCCTTCAGTATGCTCCTGACAAGACCCTCCACCCTTTGCCTCTGTTTCTTACCCTGTATTTATTACAGAAAAAGGGACTACTGTATGTAGTCGGCCTGTTCTCTTTTTTGTTATCATCTGTATTTCGTCATTTTAAAATAAATCACAGCAGATTTATTAAATGCAAGAAAATAAATGAGCCCATTTCCTCCCAAACATCCAGCTATAATAGGTCATATTGTATTCCTACATAATAGAATAACTCGGTAGTCAAAAAATACTTCTTGTCCACTTATACATGCAGTATCACTCTTAATGATATTGGTACACTGTTAGCATGGGTGAGGATTTCGGAGGAGATGCAGGGGACACGTCCCCCCCTTAATATTTAGAACATGTGTTATTTGTCCTCTCAATAGAAACATGAAAGTAGCAGAGGACCTTTACTTTGACAAGATTAAAGACACAAAGGCACAAATTGGTGCATAAAAATTCACCACAATGCAGGAAATTAAGTGTCTGATGGTCAAAACTTTCTGGCGGAGGACCCCTAAACACCCTATTTTATATGTCCCCCCAAGTGTCAAAACAAAACCTACACCTTTAAATGTTTACAGAGTAAATAAGGGGGGAAATAAACTGTACAGAGGAACTCATATTTGCACTGTAACTACTTTTAAAAGCAGGGTAAAGACTTTTACATTCATGACGAACTCGTAACTAAAATTGTAATTATTATTATTATTATTACATTTTATTAATATTTTTTAATTATTATTATTATATTATTATTATCATTTTGAATGCTTTATTTGTATATTTTGTACTCTTTTTTTCTCCCTACCTAAGTCTTTTTTCTTTTTAAACTTTTTCATGTAAAAATAATATTTATACACATTTATTTCTTATACTTGTGTCTTTTTAAAAACTTAATTAGCACCGTTAGCTGCCTCTGTGTATGACATGTGCTATATAAATATACATGTATTGCCTTCTACATTGCAGGTTATAATCTAAAGTGTTACTTAAAGAAAAACTTTGGATAAATGAGGAGCTTAAAATCAGGGCACAGTTAGTTATTGTCGTAACTTTAGTCCATGCAGAGTGATAGATGTTGCAGGTGTCGTGCCCTTCTCCGAAACAGTCAAACGAGGTCATGCTGTGTAGGTATGGCTCCTTCTGTTGTTGCAGGACAAGAGACAAGGACAGACGAAAAAGTCTTCCCAGCATTTTGGCTCCTCACGTAACAAAGCCGTTGTTATAATGATGGTGAATTTGGCCTAGATTAAACATACAGTATATAAGAATG
The DNA here is from genome assembly GCF_006386435.1 of Epinephelus moara. Classification (NCBI taxonomy): domain Eukaryota; kingdom Metazoa; phylum Chordata; class Actinopteri; order Perciformes; family Serranidae; genus Epinephelus; species Epinephelus moara. Next base: position 14,017,460 of record NC_065512.1, on the reverse strand, counting down.
TTTGCTTGTGTTCTGAGCTTGTTGTTTGATTCTAGGTATGTAGGTTGGGCTTTAAAGTGCATCTTTATTCTAAAATTATATCTGAAGTCGTCATTGATAACAACAACAACAACGAGATGCAGTGGGAATACATCAGAGATATTACAATGAGCATGAAAGCAGAACATGAACATGAACAACAGAAGTCATATACAGTGCCTATAAAAAGTATTCTCCACGCCGTTCCCCCCAGACTTTTTTTTAATGTTTAATTCCCACAGAAAACAAAAAGTATACCTAAGAAGTCTGTTAAAGTTCCTAAAAAACTTTTGTAGTATTTTAGTTTGTGTATTATAACATTATTTATTCATGACTTAATAAGCAACAAACAAAGTTAGAGATGAGAAAATAAAACACCCTTAGGTCTATTTTATTAAGAGTTTAACATTAAAAAACCGCACAGTGCTTCATCTGACGGTCATCACAGTTTGATTCACACACTAAATGGTGTTTCGAAAAACATGACACGACCGTCCACTCCAACCTCTGAGTGTGCTCGTGTAGCGAGGAGCTAAGTGAGATCACTAAAGATGTGTTTATTTTAATACAGGGTGTAATTCTGCTTAAATGTGAAAATATTTTCATATAACTTTAGGTCATTTTGTCTGTAAATAGTGCAATGTTTTTAAACTAATTAGACTAATTATTACTCATATTACTAGATTTAAATTTGACATATTAGAAACAGTCTTTGGCATATTGATGATGGCATTCAGTGCGTTTCTGACATTTTGCAGTGGTTTGATTTAAAAAAAAAAATACAGTGGATTTATGGTGATATAGATATAGATTTTTATTAATCTGTAAATGATGCTTGTAAATAAATTCTGTGGTTAAATTTCTTTTTTAAAGAGAAAAAACTGAAATTCCATCAACTGAAAAAAAGCTTTTGCTGTTATCAGTCATACCAGCTTTAACATCTGTGGTTCTTTTGTTATCATCTGTTTATATTTGCCTCCACTACACAACTATCCTCAAACTCCCTAACAGTGGTATAGCTAAGACGAGATGGACGAGACGAGACGAGATAAACTTTATTGATCCCACACTGGGGAAATTCACACAGGACTTGAGACCAGTCTCCATCTTGACACCGCTCTCAGGACCACATTTTGATCATCTTACTCACTCTACTTCAGTTTGCTTTTCTGCATTGTCTATGTAGCTGCCTATGATTGTTTGTAATTTTATTCTGTATTATAATGTGATTTTGTTGCTGCTGAAAACCAGTTTTTAACTGAGTCAGGCCAGTTTTAACTGTAACGCACAATGTTACTTTTAATTCCTTTCCTGTATAAATAAATGAATGAAATGAAACTAGGAGTCATGGTGAAGAGGAGGATCAGTAAAGTAAAGCAAAGTCCACGAAGAAGATGACAACAGTGCTGCTTGTAAAGTCTGTTCTGCAGAATGATAACACTGTTTTTCTACTCTGTTTCTGCACTGCATGGATTCAGACTCAGAGATAATAAAATGGTTGCATTGACGCTGAAAACCTGTGTTGACCTGCTTTTTTTTACCCACACAGATAATTTATCGGAAATAAATAAAGAATCGGACAGATAAAGGGACAATGGTATTTGGTATCAATAAAATCTCATCAATTCTCATCCCTAGTCTAAGACAAAGGAAATTTGGGGTTTTATTTCGAGATTACTTCAGTGAAGACCACAGCTGCGAGGATATCACTAAATCGCCTGGAACGTGGATCTTTCAGATCAATACTTTGTAGGTTTTACATTTTCTCCTAACTGTGTCATGTAGTGTGGGACTTGCACTGCTCAGGTCTTGGCCTTGACTTGGTCTCAACCCCTCAAAGTCTAGGTCTCGTCTCCATCTCGATACTCCCTGGTCGTAGCCGTGACTTGGTGTCGGTTTAGATGAACTTGACTTCATGAATCCTTGCCTATCTTAGTATTCACAGTGCGTTCCCTCACACTATCTTAACATCTCATCCTCCATGTATAGACTCACGATAAATTAACTCCTGATGTTATTACTTTCTGTGTGAGAGCTGATGTAGCTCAGAAACTCATGAAAGCAGTTGGAAAACAGAAAACTGATATTGTAGGTTTGAGCTGTGTGAATGTTTTTCACAACAGATTTACTAAATATAAATTCTAATGACAGATTCCAACGATTCTCACGTGACACAAGTGTCAGCAGTGTTACCTGATATCAGACTCAATTGTCAACTCGGTGAAGTGGGCGGATTCAAAGGTCTGGACCCAGGCAATCAACCACTGGACTATGTTTACTGCTGATTACCCCGCTGCAGCTGGAGAGTAGCAGTCATTTACCTGCCCTCACTCTGACCGTGTTGATTAACAAGTGCTTCCTGACTGTTTCACTTTTTGCCGTTCTTGATTTTCTTTATTTCCTGTTTTAGCCTCATATTTAGATGATGACCAACAACGTATAAGCCTAACTTAACACAGCAATAAACAAATAAATAAATATGCAGATGGAGAGAATGGGGTAAAACTGGTGATGTATGTCACACCTGCCATGAGTTGTGCACCTCTTTAACGGACAATCCTTTATGTTGCTCCTCTCTTTGGTCATGTGAAGGTGTCACAGAGAAGCAGAGTCCCTTCTCTTTTGTTCACAGATGATGTTTGTCAATTTACAAGATAATTTTCAAGTCAAGAAAGTTGCACTCTGTCGTACAGTAGGTTTGTCATAGTGCTATTTAGTTTTCGCGGAAACCTCTCAGCAAACCACATCTCTCGTCTCCCAGGCTAAACGACACCGACACCGACACCAATGTGGCAACGTTACCTTGGCACAAATGTAACAATATCGTACCTGCTAGGATCTCATTTATAAAACAATGTGTAGCATCCATACTAAAAATGTAAGTACGGAGAAAGGCCAAAAATAGCGTGTGCCAAAAAATATTCAACAATTTCTACGTCTCAAAAATGTATGCAAGCACGGGTCAAAGTTTCTTCCATCAACTCTGTTTTTATAGATCACAACTTTTGCGTGGGAAGTGGCGTACGCCACTTTCAGGCATCATTTTGTGTGTACGCAATGTTTATAAATGAGACCCCTGGTCTTTTTATGAGCCAGGAGGCGAAACAGAGAGCAAGACTCGTTACTTGTGTGAGTACATCCTGCTATGACACACGCCTTGTAGGTTCAATGGGAAAGAAAGTTGTGATTTCATTTGCGCCATTTTTGTGTGTGTAGTCTTCGTAATTACATATTTCCACAGTCTTACACTAAAGCAGTTCTACAACAAACTGCGACTCTGGACTTAAAAAATTATCTTTAAAACTGACACACATCAAACATCAAACTCAAACAGGATCAAAAAATGATTTGTCTCTTGCCTTTAACTACCGTGCGCATTTTTTTCAAAATATGGTGGTCCACTGGAAGCTGAGGGACTTCGCTCTCTACTGCCTGGTCAGAAAAGAAGGCAGCTGTGGGGAAACTTCTCTCCGGCACTGAGTCTGCTATTTATAATAATGATAATAATAAACTTAATTTGTATAGCACTTTTCAAAACACTTATAAAGTGCTTTATGAGACAAATAAAATAGTATACACCATCAAGAAAAAAAACAGCAATTAAAACATTGAACATAGGCTACAACCAGATAAACAAAGTGTGCACTAAAAATAAATAAATAACAAAATTGATAAAAGAAGGATAGAAAGTAGACACACAACAGATTTACTATAAAAAAGCCTTCCTGTTAAAGTATGTTTTTAAGGAGTGTTTTAAAGGAAGACACTGATTTTGCCAACCGAAGTTCCTCAAGTAAGGAGCACAGGCAGCAGCTAGGCTAATAGGGCTTAAGTAAATCTGGAGCAAGGCCATGTAGCTATGGCTTTAAAAGTAATTACAGTAGTAAAAATTTAAAAATCAATTCTGTATTTAACAGGTAGCCAGTGTAGCATTACAAGGGTGGGAGTTATACGGTCTTGTCTCTTGGAATTAGTTAAAAGTCTGGCAGCCGAGTTTTGAACAAGATGGAGACGGGAAATGGCCTTTAGGCTGAGCCCTGAAAACAGGGAATGACAGTAGTCCAGATGTGATGAGATAAAAGCATGAATGACTTTTTCAAGGTCTGCTTGAGATAAAAAGTGTAAAAAATTGAATTCAATTCAATTTTTAATTTAATTTCGTGTACTTTATTAATCCCAGAGGGGAAATCCAATTTTTTCACTCTGTTGTCATGCACACACAGGCCCCAAGTACGCACACACACACACACACAAACAGGACCTTTACATGCATTAAATGCAGAGATGTCAGAGCGAGGGGGCTGCCCATGGACAGGCGCCCTGAGTGGCTGGGGGTTTGGTGCCTTGCTCAAGTGCACCTCAGCAATGCCCAGGAGGCAAAATGGCACCTCTCCAGCTACAAGTGTATAGGGACTAAATCGTGATGGAAGCACAGTTTAGTTTCCATTCGTCTTTATAATGTATGCTGGAAAAGTGTCTAACCAGCCGCTGGAGCTTCCTGAAGGTGTATTTGACCTAGAATCAGAGTGTTTCCTAAAAAAATAAATAAATAAATATATAAATAAGGCCCCAGCAGTGATTATTACTTGTGCAATCAGTTATTTTGTGTTTTAAATTTGAATTTAATTTGAATTTTTTTGTCGAGTTGTTGTTTTTTTTTAATTTGACATTAAAGAGTTTGTTCCTACTTAATAATTCTTCAGTGATGCAAAGTTGTAAAACCGTAAAAACACAAATAAATCCCAGAGGTGGAGCTAATTTTATTGGCATCACTATAATTCTTTTGTCCATTCTGAATACATAAACAAAAACTAATCATATGCAGCTGTCTGCTCCGTACACTGTTCCTCATTATAAACTCTTTGCAAGATCAAACTTGCAAAAGAAAACAGAGGCTCGGGCAAGACGCTGCACTTATTTGTAAGCACTCAGAGGGACAGAGATGAATCCAGCCTAAACTTGAGGATGTTTCCCCTCCTCTCACCCAGAGACTGGTACAACAAAAGCCTGCGTCTGCGCTCCAGTGAGTCTGGATCCCTTTGGCCTCCATTATTCCTTACCACTGCCTTATATACAGGAACTTAGCAAACTTACACAACATTCTGGTAAAGCTACAATCCTGGTATTGTCTGTAGTTGTGTGTGCACGTGTGTGTGCCTGTAGAGACAGACTCCCTGTAGAGCCACATCAGTAATAATGAATTGTGTGGAGACTGGAGAGGCCCCTTTTCTGGCAGGGTGAAGACTGTACTGTAACTTCATCCTCAACGATCGGGTCAAACTCAACAAACCATTTGATGGTATGCTTACTGACTTGCTTGTTTGGTTTCCTCCCTGTTTGTTTACTAGGAGTTAAACTGCTGAACATTGAGATGACTGCGGCTATTAATCTAGACAAAGGGGGATAATTAGGTTTCCTTGGATGATTAAAATGAGGCTACAGATTCATGTTAATAATCTTATGACCAGACACATTAGGTGAATCCTGACAAGTCCTGTCCCCAGTGTGAAATTAATTGCTGTGAAGTTGTCATGCCAAATATCAAAATCTTATTTTGAAATCAGATCTACACTGTCTTAAGAAAAGAAAATCAGAACGGTGCCATGCCAAGCAGAAAATAATCAGTAACATCACACAATCCATGAAGGACACTGATTTTCACTTTGATACCGTTTGATGTCGTTTGATTTTGTTTGTTTGCTTTTTGAGCACGTGTGAGTCTGTGTGTACGTGCGGGCGTGCACGAGTTGGAACTTTTGGAATCTGAAAAATGGAGTGTGACTGCCGAGCGACCAAAAGGTTACGTTTGGAAAACAAACTATATGACAACGCTGTTCTCTTTTGATAGCGTGATTGGCAATCCTCAAATGCAGTGGAACAAAGTGGAATAAAAAGAGGAAAAAAAAACAAAAGGAAAGGCAAAATTGAAGTTGTCAGTTTGTACCTGAGTTGTCCCAAACTATCCCATTCTGCAGCCAGTGGGGGTTTCTGTCAGTTGGCAACAGACTTCTATATTTCTCTGCCTCTGTCACCGCCGTTCCATTTCTCTGTCTGGGCTTTTATACATCTCTGCGTCCGGGGTTTGAAATGACTAGGTTGGACACAGAGGGAGGAGGGGGCAGATGACAAATACATATATTAAAATCATTCACAATTTACAGAGGAAGGGGAGGGAGATGAAGGCAGGTGCGACTGAAATTAGAGGCCAGGCTTTGATCTCAGTAGGATAAGAAACTACGTATGGATGTTTATTGAGCTGAGGAGGAAGCACGTTGTTGTTTTGTGTGCGTGCAAAATGTCCCAGCACACAATGGCGGAGCCTGAAAGCCATTCTTCTTCAGCTTGACCTGAGGGTAGCATGTGATGCTGGTTTCTGTTTGTTTGTTTGCTTTGAAGACTTCTATGGTCAGATAGAAAACTCCCATGACATGATATTGGAGTAGAAATACAGAACAAGACAGAGAGGGATGTAACCAGGAGAAAATGTGTTTTTTCTTTTAGGACATCTTGTCTTGCCGACACAGTGCTACTTCTTCTGTCATTGTTAGTACATTACAGTTGTATTTCCTAATGCACATTACAGTACAAACGCTTTGCTTCTCCATAATGTCATATCCATTTTCTGCTCCCTTGCTCGCAAACACCATATTCATGCACAATTTGACATAATGGCAGTGTTAAAAACATGAAATTATAAGGTAATGTCTCACCAAGGGCTATAATCACATTAAAAAATGCTTTTCCAGTGATCTGTAAGATTGCTTGCCGCAGTACATTTAATAGTTTGAGCATAGCACCCCCTGCAGGTAGGCATTATTCCTTGCTAATAATACCCTCAGTGCCCAGACTGAAGTGGAGGCTCTCATTGTTACCCTTTCACTGCAATTACAGGCCTTTCTACTTTGATTGGTGGGTAATTGAATTGGTTTGAGCCTGTATGATTTCCTTCCGAATTTGCCACTCATATTCCAATCTTGGCTCCAGATCAGACAAAGCCTGTCTCCCAGTAATTAAAGACGCCAAAGCCAGGTGTAGAACTGGGAAACTAGGGAAGCATAGCCAGATGAATGGGACTGATTAGGTGTTTAGTGAAAATGAGATTTTCTGGCTCAAAGACAAAGTACAGCCTCTCACTTGGTGCTCGGTGATCGGTGGGGTGGCAATTGACTGCAGTTGATGAGGTACATGAGGTAAAGGCCTGAAAATGACTTCCTGCATTCATCACATTTACAAAGGAGCCGCGGTGTCAAAGTCGAAATCTGAGAAATACATTTCAAGCATGAAACAGGCTTTTAAACTGAACTTATATGAAAAAAACAAACAGAAGATGTTTGTTCTAATTAGGCAGAAAACAGCCTGTCCCAGATCAGATGTGGAGATTATGAAGCACAGAGAAAAGCAGTGAAGTGACAGCTTTAAAATTTGTGAGGGATAGACTGAATTTGAGTTTGAGCTAAAGCAGTGTGTCTCATCATTCTTGTTTATATGTGAATATTTTAGGTTACTATCATACAGGGCAGTTTACCTTTACAGGTTCACGTGTGGGGAACAAAGAGACATTTAATTTCTTGGATATAGTGATCTAAAATAAGTGTAATTGTACTTTTAATTTGTTAATGCAACCCAGTCACCAGAAAAAAAAAGAAAACCATTTGAATATGGTAAGGAAAAGATCACGTTTTGGCTTAAAATACGCAGTTTGAGGGATACAATCTGCTGGACGCAGCAATGTCTGTGTAAACAACTGCTTTTTGTTGCACTATTGACACTGGAAAAACAGAAACGGGTCGCTAAAAACACCAACGTTTTGAGACTGAAAAGCCGCTGGAAACACAGCTAAGCGTCCCTAAAAAACACCCAGGTTTGGCAGCTGAAAAGCTGCTGATAACATGGCAAAGTGTCCCTAAAAAACACCAATGTTTAAGGGCTGAAAAGCCGGTGGAAATACAGCAAAGGGTCCATAAAAAACACCCACATTCGGCTGCTGAAAAGCTGCTGGAAAAACAGCGAAGTGTCCCTAAAAACATCCTCGTTTGGAGGCTGAAAAGCTGCTAGAAACACAATAAAGGGTCCCTAAAAAACACCCATGTTGGGGGACTGAAACTCCGCTGGAAACACAGCAAAGGTTTCCTAAAAAAACACCCACGTTTGACAGCTGAAAAGCTGCTGGAAAAACAGTGAAGGGTTCCTAAAAGAGACCCACATTTGGGAGCTGAAAATCTGCTGGAAAAACAGCGAAGGGTCCCTAAAAAACACCCATGTTTGGTGGCTGAAAAACCGCTGAAAATACAGTGAAGGGTCCCTAAAAAATGCCAGAGTTTAAGGGATGAAAGGCCGCTGGAAACACAGCTAAGTGTCCCTAAAAAACACTAACGTTTGGGAGTTGAAAATCCGCTGGAAACACAGTGAAGAGTCCCTAAAAAACATCCATGTTTGGCAGCTAAAAGCTGCTGGAAAAACATCAAAGCGTCCCTACAAACATCCATGTTTGAAGGCTTAAAGACTGCTAGAAACACAATAAAGGATCCCTAAAAAATGCCCACATTGGGGGGCTGAAACTCCGCTGGAAAAACAGTGAAGGGTCCCTGAAAAATGCCCATGTTAGACAGCTGAAAAGCCGCTGGAAAAACAGCAAAGGTTCCCTAGAAAACACCCACGTTTGGCAGCTGAAACGCCACTGGAACAACAGTGAAGCGTCCCTAAAAAACACCCATGTTTAGCGGCTGAAAAGCCGCTGGAAACACAGCGAAGCGTCCCTAAAAAACACTAACGTTTGGGAGCTGAAAAACTGCTGGAAACACAATAAAGGTTCCCTAGAAAACACCCATGTTTGGGGGGCTGAAAAGCCGCTGGAAATTCAGCAAAGTGTCCCTGAAAAATGCCCACCTTTAGGGGTTGAAAAACTGCTGGAAACACAGTGGTGACTCACTAAGAAACAACTGGTATTGTTGTTTGTTGGTCCCACACAGTGGTGTGTAGCTTAACAGCCGTCTCACCATCCCATCCTCCTCCAAATGTCAAAGCCAGCTCATATACTATGTCACTTTAAAAACATTGACATGATACCTGTGAAACATGCAAATTTAATGTTTTCATAATTTGCAGAAATCTACAATGCCAACATTTTCCTGTTATTGTAACCAACACATCAGCATTAAATAAATAAATAAAAATAAAAATTAAAATAAAAATAAAAATTGGGACTAACATATTCAGGCAATGGCGAGTGACTGTGGTCAAAGAATATAACGCTGGTCCTAAGTGAACGACAGCTGTGGTCAGGTCAAGGTCAGCATACTTTGAGCGGTGGATGTACGCCAGCTGACTGAGTGGAAAATGAGACTTTTTTCTCCCTTCATTGAGACAGGAATGGATTTTAATCAACACATTATGCCAGTTGTTAATTGCTTTTGCCGCCTGCTGCTAAAATAATTTGCTACTTTTTTATTGTAGTAGTAGCCATCTGTTTCAAAACACGGGGACAGGATCAGGCCTGGACCTGGGGTGGATGTTGACATGAGATACAGGCGGCTAATTTGCACTGCCGCCACCTTATTTATGAGGCTAAGAATGTGTGGAAAGGAGGGAAAGATTCACAACAAGGAGCTAAAGTGGAGAGCACGCTACACTGAAACGATGAAAACAGGATATTAATCTTCAATAAAACTCAAATAAAAAGGTGCCTTTATTCAAAATCACACTTCATTAAGTCGTCATGTATCAAAACAATAAATGACTAGTCACTTCTGTACAAATGTACATGCCAGATAATCCTATGCGTCTTTTGAAATAGACATCATTTGGCCCTAAGGAACAATGGCCTCCTTATGAGGCTCGCCCTGCTTTAACCCCTGTCCGTGTCCCTTAATTGCTCAAGGCTGCAGACAGACACTCTCAATAGTGTCTAGAAGGGACAATAGCCATGAGGAGCTCAGTGAGGGAAAGCTTTTACCCTGCTTCACCTCATATTTCCTCTAATCAGTCGTACTGTTGAGGCACACATCAATGGTTGTATAGATTGAGAGAATAACGCCTCTGCTCTTCTCTTCGGTCTGGTCTCAGAGTTTTGCTCCGTGTGTTTTATTGTTTATAAGCAAGTTTGTATTAAGTGAAGAAGTGAGTGAATGATTGTGTGCTCTTTCTTGGCATAACAGTTGCCAGAATAAAAAGTTGGCACTGTACGTTTCTGCAAACCACTGAGTACATTAGTACATTTCATACGACATAGTTGAGATTATGAGCTGAGCTTCACGCCCGGAGGACAAGGGGATGGTGGATAGTGTGACGCCTAGTTGAGACAGCAGCCATATTACCATGGGGCCTTTGTTGCATGTCATACCCCTTTCTCTTTCTCCCCAATTTCTACAATGTATTCTGTCAAATAAAGGCGAAAATGCCCAAGACATAATATTTAGAAAACAAATTGTAGCTGTGCTTTTGACGACCAAACGTATTTTAGCCAAGACATGTTTCTCTCAAGTGTTTTTTGTGCCTAGTCCTAAAAACGCATTACAACATAAAAGGATTTGTATGATATCTAACAAATTAGTGCCCAAAGAATGGCGTCGTCATGTTACACACTTAATGTAAAGTTATGTACTTAATGCAAAGTTACGTAGGTTAGGTTTAGGCAACATAAGTAATCAGGAAACTTCAGTTAATAGCACGGGCTATTATTTGCTTAAATCACTGAACTCAACAGGCCTATATTTGGGACAGGCCTTTAAATTCCTTTCACACAAAACTGTTGCTCATTAAAGACCGGAAAATACAATGAAATAGTTTATTTAAGCCAGCATGAACATTTAGGCTTCAAAGAACATACCAATTATGAATTATTAATTTGAACTAGCGCCAACAGACATCAGAGAGAGGGTGAGTTACGGCACCCAGCATACCGACACAACACCACTTTATCCCGTTAAAACAATACTCACAACTTGGATATATTTTTATGAAAAAGCCTTTTGACTCTTTTGATCTGAGGACCCTTACGGACTAAAGGAATATGAATAACTGATCGAGGAATGGACACATAATTTGAGCTAGCCAACAACACATTCGAAGAACTTCTATTAAAAACATGAACCAGACCAGGCCTCTAATTGGGACAGGTCTTTATTTGTCGAAATGTGTAGCCACACCAGGCTAGTAAAAGGGACTGGGACTAGGTTTTTAATTTAAGTTTTACAGTATGTAGGTTGGGTTTAGGAAAGGAAACATGGTTGGGTGTTGTCCCGACACCTCCTTCACATAAAGTTATGTACATGAAGTAAATTAGGTTAGGTTTAGGAAAGAAAAACTGTGAAGGTTATGTTTAGGTAAAGAGACCTGGTTGGGCTTACATTAAAATAATTCCAAGTTCATTTAGTTTCACACGAGACACGAACACCAGTCTCCTGGGGGCAAGTCCTGTGCTTGTTTGAACCATCTACCACCCTGACCTCTTTACATGGGCTTTTGCTCTTCATGCTACTGTCGTCTTTACTCCTGTCAGCGCATTGGTCACTTGCACACAGCATTCCTGATTACGTGGATTATATACAAAGTCTGGTGCATTACTTTTCGTAAGTATATGTACGAACAATGCATGAGAACAGCCTGACCACAGCAGTATCACAACATAAAATTGAGTTTCAACATCTCCTCTACATATCTAACATGCTAATGTAACATAACCGTGGTTTGCAAAAATGTACAATGCCACCATTTATTTTGGTAACTGGTTGTCGTGTGTTTGTTTTATTGTGTACCCATTGGAAATGTGTATCGGGTGCGCCAATACCAGCAAAGGAGACACACAACAAAGCTCTTAGCAAAGGTGTCGAAACTTGTCGGCCAATGACAAATCAGATTGTGAAAAATCTAACCTTTCTTTTGAAACAGCAAGTTTTTACACATTCGAGGGCAATCACACCTCATTCCTGCTCAATAATCAGATAACATGGTCACAATGTCTCTGTGTGAAGTCTCAGGGGTATAAATCCAGACTATATGGGGGAGGGTGACAAGTGCGCTCTAAATTATATTTACCTTCCAACACTTCCCCCTCCTGAACTAGTTTTAATTAGCTGTATGAAGAGCCATTAAGAACTGTATGTACAGTGTGTGAAGCATGAGTTTTTTATTTCAGAATTCCTCAGTGGCTCTGTCTGTCATGCACACAGTATCTGCAGTATTTGCATCCAAATGTGTGTGTGTACGGTGGTCTTACAGGCAGAGATGGCATTTTCTAGTCTATCTGATGCTGTGGCTGCCACCAGGGTTTGAAGGCGACATCTCAACAGGAGGGGACCAAGCCATCAAAGCCATCATGTACTTTAATTACAGGTAATCTCGACTCATAGACAACTCTTCCACTCCCTCTGCTCTTAAGAACTTCCTCCTCAATTACCAAAGTGCCTCAATTAGGCCCTAAATAAGCAGCGGACATGCATGAGGGAGACATGGGCAAATTACAATAGAGAGGGTAAAAACAACAGGCCCCGTAAGAGCCAGTGTGATGCAGAGGCAATTAAAAGACAAAAAAGTGTTCCTCCACGCAGGGCGAAAATGAGAAAAAAGAGAAAAAGGCCTTTGATGAGCTGGTTCTGAGCTAAGTGGAGCTTAAGAGGCGATGGTTGAGGAGAAGAAAGAACAAGAAAAGAGAAATTAAAGACAGTTGATTGGCAAGAGGGCTGATGTCACACTGTTTCCCTACAGGACCATATGTCGGGGGGGGGGCACTCAGTCATCGAGGGACTGGAATGTGTAAGTCATGATTTCTATAGAGCAAGTAGGCGTCCCACCGGCAGCTGATTCTCTACAGTCTCTAGTGCTTTCCCTCACATTCATTATCCAGCCAACCCCATACGTACTCCATCAACTGTGAAACTTAGTGGGCTTTTGAATGGACAAATGAAGACCCCGGCTCTTTTAATGGGCTAATTCTGTGTCTAACAAGGGCCCTCGTTAAAGGGAAATGCTTTAGCTGCAGCCGGCAGTTGAGTGCATTAGTCAATTAGCTCAAATCTAACCTGAAGCGATTGTCTGATGAATTAACGAGAGAGAAACACATCATCAAGGAATAAAACGAGAGGCTAATACACCTCTGTTTACGTGTTTGTTTGTGTGAGTGTGTGTGTGTACTCACAGTGCCTTTTATTCAGTGGACAGCAGAGTCATGGCTGGTTTGAAACTGATCTCGGTCCAGAGGAAGTTGCACGACTCACATAATCAGTCATTGCTGTGAAATGAAGAAGGTGCTGGGTGCCAGGATAAGCAATGACTTCATGGAACGTATGTTAAGAAGGAGAAGAAAACTGCACCTTTGCATTTCATACATATCAAAATAATTGGGACTGTATACTCAAAAAATACTCATCACTCTATCAGGGCAGCTCAGCATGTATCCAGGAGAGGGCAGTGTTCTCCAGAGAAGAGGTGGGGACTGCACCCAGTGTTTGATCTGAGCAGATGTGTGCGAGGAGAATCATTAAACAGCATCTGTCCACTCAATTACCCCCTTCGTTAGTCTAATCCCAGTTTTTTTTTTCTTTTTTTTTACTCATACAGGGGTAATTAAATTCCCCATAAATTGAATCACTGTGTAAAACAAGTCACAGTGAAGGGGGCAACAGGCTTTCTATAGGAATAATGGGAGGGCGAATACAGTAGGAAGTACTTAGGACTTGTGTTTAAAATAAGAATAGTCTTGGGTAATTAGACCGCCTCCATTGTGAGTAAGGAACAGCGTGCAAGATTTAGAAGGATTTAGTGGCATTTAGCAGTGATGATTGCAGACTAGTGTTGCACGGTATACAGGTACTAAAATAGTACCGCGGTATTGGAGTATTCCAAACGGTACTATACTGCATTTGGAAAATACCGGTACTTTGAAATTGATTCAATTTATTAATGTAGTTAATTTATTTTACTCATTTATGCACACAAACGCCTTTCTTGTTCCTATTGGAGCACAGATTGCACAAGTGGTGTGTAAGACAACACCTGTATCAACATCCGCAGCTGGCGCACGTGAAAAACGACAAGAGAAAGTCTGAATTGCAAAGGGAGACAACACCAGACAACACCAACTTGTCGAAACATTTGAGCAACCAAAATGTGACATCCGTACCGAGGTACTTACCGAACAATGATTTTTTGGTACCGTTACACCCCTACTATTTATTGTTCTAAAGGTTTGTATCCAAAAGGACTTTTCCTTAGGAAAAAGTACCGAAAAGTATTGAAATTCATATTGGTATCGGTACCGAAACAAAGATTTTGGTATCGTGACAACACTATTGCAGACTGCAACCAGCTGAAACCTCTACCAGTTAGAATTCCTCCAGTATTCATTGCTCAGGAGGAATTATTCGCAGACGTCTCTTTCTCTCCAAAACAAATGGCCCAGGTGATTAAAACCCGTAAAAACACATTAGTCTGTGTTAATCAGTGTTTCTCTGACATTATTCAGCACGTCAGAAACGAGCCACTAGCCCAGCATTTACTAATGTGTGCTCACTTTTTTCTCTGATTACTTAAGTTCCAGATGATTTGGAGGTGTTTACCAGAAGCTGAATCACCCGCAGAGTTCTCTTCTCCAAAATAAACAGACTCTGTGATTTAAACCACTGAATTAAGCAGTTTCACGTTAAAAAAAATCAATGTTTTAACCACTACAAGAAATACTTTATTCTAATATTCTACTTGGGGTTAATCATTTCTGATCCATTTGTGAATTTATTAATGCATGTTTGTATGTCAGAATGTCCTAAGGTTTAGTTTTAGTACACACTCTTTGTATATATCTAAGGAATATTAACCTTATATTTAATTAATTAACTTTGTGTGTGCATTTTTTGGGATAAGTGTCTTTGTCCTTTCACTTTTTAAAATAATATTTTCAAATGCACGAATGGAAGCCTTACATTTTTGTAACTGCTTCTGCACTGTAATTTATTTTTTAATTTATATTTATATTTAGATTGTAAAATGTAAAAACAATCGGAGTGGCTGCTAACTACGAAAACGCAAATAGCCCTACCTAGAGCCAGTGTTTGGTGTGTCCATTCTGAGCTCCTGTAGAAACATGATGGTGCAACATGGTGATCTCTTGACAAAGACCTGCTCCATATGTAGAAAGAAACAGCTCATTTCTCGGTGACAAAAACGGAACATACTTATATGAAATTAAATTTCTGCCAACATATGCCCAAAAATCCTACACACTGGACCTTTAAGGGTGGTGGTGAAGCCAGTAGGAGAGTAAAACCTTCCAATGGAGGCGAGACGTTGGAGGTGGGGATGAGATGAAGAGGGTGGTGAAGATCTGGATGAGATGAGGAGTTGACTTTTGATGAGCTCGATCTAGGCATCGGATGTGATGACTGGAGCTGATGGAGGAGGGCAGGATGATTGCCTAAAATGACAGCTGCCAGCAGCAGAGAGAACAGATTTAGAAGTTTAACAGCAGCAACAAGATTGTCTGATAGAGATGGTGGCAAAATTCGACTGGTTTAACTGAAAGAGTGAATGCCCATAATCAGCTGGAGCAGGTGAGACAGAGAAGGAAATGTGAATGATTGAAGCATAAAGATCTTCCTGATTGAACTTGTGCTGAGCTTCATGTAATGCAATGTAAAAGAAATAAAATCTGACAGTTCTTTTGCTCATAAATGCCCGTGAAGGCCTTTATTAGAATAATTGAATATTTGATAAAGCTAAGGATTTATAATAATTTACAAAATATTTCATGTTTTACCTCCACACAAATACATAAGATAGATTTGACTTTAAATTACATTCACAGTCCAAAATCTAAACGTTTCTGTAATTTGCTTGTTCCATCAACAAGAACAAGAGGCCTGGTTCGAGTATAAAGTGACTATAAGAAAATCTCTATTTATACGATTAATACTGAAGACCAGAAGAGACATTATCAGACATGGACTAAAACAGAACAAGAGAGACAAAGCATTGACATGAAAGGACATCACAAATTATTGTAGCTGCATCAACACAATCACAGGAGAAGTTGACGTAAAACAGCAGAACAGTAGAAAACATAAAGAGCAGCAGCTTCGTGGTTTGTTTCATGAATGCAACATGTCCTTTCGTGTCACAGTCTGCCCTAACACCACATGTGCCTGCATAGAAAAACTCAGCATTCATAATGAGTGGAAATCGCAGAGGAAAAGTAAAACCCATCCCAGAGGTACGAAATCATCACTGCATGTCATAAAGGCTGCTCGACGAAAGTATCGTCAAAAGCCTGCACGCACAGCCTTACATACTTTCTGAACAGTTGTGAACCTGGATAAAAAAAGACTAGAAAAAGCATTGTTTGTACTGATCAGGTGAGCGCAAGAGGAAATGTAACAACTGGAGTCAGCCAGCAAGGACGTGCTGCGCCTCATTCTCTAAATGTCAATGAGGTCGTCGCCGCTCTCGTCACTCTCCACAGTCAGTTGACGGGTCCACCACTTCTTCACCTCTGACCCCGAAGAAGCCTCATCGTTGACGGGGTTCATCTTGCACACGATGGACTTGACACTTGTGCGACCTAAGACAACACAAAGAACAAAGAAGTCTGATTCTTAACATGTCAGCCAGTCATTTTTATTACTTGCCACCTGCAGCTCTATAGCTCATCTTGTCGGTCGGTTAGTTGGTCTATAAATATTTCACCACCCTTTAGCAACCACAGGTTTTTGCCCTAGGAGGCTGAAATTTAGCCTGGAGGGAAAGTATGTGTGTCGATGTTTGTGTTTATGCCAACTGTCTACAAGATCGGCTCGGCAATGACCCAGATGTTATCAGCAAATTAAATGGCTATCTGTGGCTATAAGCTTCAAAGGTATGGATCAATAGGAGCCGACTACACCTACTGGTAGGTTCAGGCTGTTATCAGCCTGCCTAGTGAATGGCCATTACCAGTTCTTTGGGTTCACTTTCCTTAGGTGTAGGCAACCCGTTCTCACTCCAAAGTCATCAAAATCTGGTGCTTGGGCAGTGACTTGCAGCGTCAGACACTGACAAAAAATGACGGTCGCGTTTAGTTTAACAGTGCTCGGTAGCGTCAGGGGGAGATGTGCAAGGACAAGACCGAAAGCTAAAGAGGCGAAAGTCCAAGTAGGGCCGTTGGGAATGGTGCTGGATGGGTCCAACAAATGCTGACTTTCACCCGGAAGAGCGGCGTTCATGTCCCGTAAGATTATAAAGCCAAACCCTGTTCTTTTTTCCTGAACCCAACCACTTGCGTAGGTTCTTGAAGGAAAAAAACGTCAATTCGTGGTGTTGTACTGACGTAGTGCGTTTATACTGTGTGTAAACGTTACATTTCCTGTGAAAATGGAAGTGTATTTTGAAATTAGACAATGTATGTAATAGGCAGAACGTGACACGGTGTCCCAGAACGTCAACAACCAACACACTCAGGGTACCTTGCACGTCGTATCTGGACGTGGCGAGTCCATGACCAAACGTCGATATGTGACGAGGTTGGAGTGAGAATGTGTTGGTTTAGGCACCAAAATGATATGGTTAGGTTTAGGAAAAAATGTTTGTGTGTAAATATTGGTTTCACATGGGATTTCAAACCCTGGTCTTCTGGGTGAAAGTCCTGTGTTTGACCCATCCACCAACCCTTTCTTCAACCCTATATGTGGACTTTCTTGCACATGGGCGAAAGTCCCATGAAAGCCCTTCCTGGCAGAAAGTTTCATTTCAGCTGCGATAACAGAAACAGTAAATGGCTCATGCGGAAACACAACTCAGTGGGCAAAATACAGTATAAAACTTCTATCAACCTGATAAAGGCCTTCTCAACCTAACAGTAAGTATGGCAGGCCCTTACTAACCCTATCTATGATGCTTATCACCACTGATAACGGCCATTTAATGGCCTGATGACAGCCTAATCAGGGCCCTTGCTTCCTGCCAGGCCACTAGTGTAAATAAGAGTGTTTTAAACTTACCTTTCTGGATAAATAACCAACTTTTTTCTGTAATACAGGGTCACAAACAGCTTTGATCTAACAGAACGTCCTCTACAGAACTGTGCCATTTGCAACAGACAGTACACAGAGGCGTACACACCTGCAGGCAGCCGCCACTGTCCCAGCTTCCTCTGTGGTTTCCCCAGGTCTGAGGAGTCCTGCCTGTAGCCTCCTCTGTCTGACAACGTGGGGCTCAGTAGCTGCTGGGGACCACTCATCTAAGCAAAGAGAAGATATCCTTTGTTTCACCACTGTGAGTGCACACCTGCAGATTATATGATGTGCTGGCTACATATCCAGCTGTGAGCATGTGTGAGTGTGTACGCAGAGCTGGTATGGATGCGGGGCTTTACCTCAGGCTGCGAGGGGTTGTCTGGGTTGTTAGCGTTGTGGTCCTCACTTGGCAAGGTGGTCTCTATGCTGGGAGGGTTGAGGAAGCGGCTCAGCTCCTGCTGCTGGCTCTCTCTCAGGCTGTGGATGATGCTACACGACTGCTGCTGCTTCTGCAAGGGCACAGGGACGTACAGTCTGTGGTCAGTGTGGGATACTGTAGTTTGTACTGTATATTTATGTTTCTTAAACACTCTGGGAATGAGTATGTTTTCACAAGGGATGTTTGTGTGTTTACTGTTGAGTAAACTAACCGCGCGGATGCGTTTGAGGCATTTCTTGAGCCACATGCGTATGGTCTGCTTGGCAACCTCTTCTTCAATGGTGTACTCCAACTGTTCCCTGGCCAACAGCTCCTCCAGCTGGAGAGACTTTCTAATGTCCACTGAGCGATATGACAGCATGCTGTATGATACACACACAGACACATGGCCAAAAGAGGGACATATTTAGTGGAATATAATTATGCTTGTGTTAAATCAAAGCTTATCAGGGCTTTAAAGGAACACTTCATCTGCCAAATGACCATTTGTACATATTAATTACCAGCCCCATGTTACTGAACTTGTGAAGAGAACTTTTCTCTCACATGCCTCTGGTAAACAAATCCAAAAACAAAGTATTCTTGATAAATAGAAGTCATAGGGGTCCGCTTTAGTCAACTATATCAAAACATTCATTTACAAACTGTCACACAACTCATGCAGTATAATTAAAGTCTCATTTATCCAGTCGTATGCTCAGTACTTCCCAAACAGACAGCCCTTTCCAACGGGGAGCTGAACTAACAGTAAATCTTATCTATCTAACTTTGGTGATTTAAAGGGTTAGTTCGGATTCCGCAAAGTCACCAAATCACACAAACAAACAACTGGTGGAGGCAGTGGTAGAGTAGCAGCTCCTGTGTTCAGCTAGGTAAAATTACTGTTTTTGTCTATTGAGTCTGGCTTGAAGAGAGAGAATAGATAAGTTTGGATTATCTGCATGAGTTGTGTGAGAGTTTGTAAGAAATGTGTTGTTATAGTTTGGCTGTTGTTAAACCTGTAGACTTTTCTCACTTTTTGGATTCTTCGTTCGCTGTGGAGGCATGTGAGATAAACAGATTTTCTTCATGAATTCAACGTAACATGGGGTGAGTAAGTGATATACACGTGGTCATTTGAGGGACTGACGTATCCCTTTGAAGAAAAACATTACACCGGTAGAGCTGTACAAGTTAATGTAGCACAGCAGCAGCACCAAACCATCAAGACCTAACTGAAGTTTAGAGACTTCTAAACCCTGAAATGACTGGATGTAATATAAATAACTCTACACTTAATTGGTTCTCAATCAAGGGGTGTCAAGTTGTTTCAGACATTCAGTCCCCATTTCTCTTTAGTAGCAGGTTTTGTTACTTCCTGTGCAAAATATTGAGTTTCTCCAGTGATTATCGAGAATTTCAATTAGACAGAGAGGGTGTAAATCTCCAATGCAGCTCCACTTAAAGGTTTAGAGATAAAACTGGTATATATTTACACTAATAAGTTGTCTGGTGGAGATTTAACACGTCAGTTTCTAAAAAATTCCAGGAGGGTGGTTTCCAAGTGGTGTGTCGCAGTCCAAAGGTGTCAGGTTTGTAAAGAACACTTTATTTTGAAGTACAGTTAATTTCCAGCACAAAGCTTTCATTTTGAAGTCCCGTCTCCTGCTGTGGAGTGAGTAAATAACGGACAGCTACGTAACAGAGACAGCAAACTAGCTCGATGACATGGCCAAATGCAAGTATGACTCTGAATATATTACATTGTAAGAACTAATGACTTAGAAGAAAACTGGACCCCATAGCTGGACCAGTTGGGGACCACTGGTGTAGAGTTCCGTGTTTACATTTACATTGTTAGTGTCTTACTTTAGTGGGACCCTTAAATACTCTGTATCTGTGTGAAGTAGTGTTCCATGGTCACCTGAGCACATCGTGGAAGGTCACATCCCCTCCACTGTGAAGTCGCTCCATCTCATAGCACATGTGTTTGAACAGCAGCTTGTCTTTGTCCAGGTCCACCTCAAGCCTGCCTCGGAGCAGACGAAGCAGGAACTTCACCCTGGATGTGGGGATCACACCCTGGGGAAACAGTCGTGGGGTTATTTAAGAGGCTGTGACCTGACTCGAGTCACTCAAGAATTTTGGGTGGCAGTGGGGTGAAGAGCCTTGGGTCTGACATGGAATGTTGGAGCACAGTTAATACTAGTGAGTGGCAAAGGTGAGAAGGTTTGGGGTATATATTGTTCTGTGTATGTACATGCTTGCACAAATAATCGAAAAGAAAAGCCTTCAGAACATCTGGATGACATCATGAATAAACAGTAGGGGGGTCTACATTTTCAATCTAGCACACACTGTTCTAATTACTTTTACTCCTATTACTCAAAGCCATACTTCATTCCCTTCAGCCCTTCTCATTAGCGCTTATCCCGCTTTCATCTTCTCTATATTATCTTCTGCTCATAGCCATATGATCCTCGCCCTCCCTCGCCTCTGCTGTGTCCTCGTCCTCTCGCCTATTGCTAATTTCTCACCTCCCGTTTGTCATCCACCATGTTCCAGATGATCTGGAAGTGCCTCAGGTCATTATAGCTCAGCAGCTGGTCCTCCTCGGTGGAGTAGAACAGTGAGAAGTTCTCCACGATGATGGCTGCAGCAAAAGCGAGAGATGTTAATACTCAGGGATGCAAATATAGCATGTTGGCAATAAACAGATGCATCAATGAAAGTGTTTGTATATAACAATGAATGGCAGTTATTCTGGTGCCCTTTAGAGCTCTAAATATCCATTTATTTTATTTATGAAGCCATGAGTCAACCGCCCAGGCCTCTGAAAGACTGAATGAATCATATCTCAATAATCGGTTGAAGGAAACCCAGACTGTTAGTAATGACTACTTGATTCTCTAATTTCCTTTTATTCGTTCAACAATTTTTCTTTTCCTTCCATACTTTTTTGTTGCATTGCTGTTTTTGTATGTGTGATTTTAAGCTACTTTTTCTTTTCACAATAAGGTCAGTAGTGGCTCTCGTATCATAATAAGTACATGTGGTTTATGCCTCACCATCTGTGTCTGTCTAGGCAAGATTACAATCCATACAAAGCTGGAGGAATACACATTGTATATTTAATTCATAAACCTGTAGATAGCTGGTTTGTTTCCGTCTTAAAGCTCACACTCATTTTGATTCTGCTCCTGCCCTTCTGTGTAACCCCTCTTCCTGCCATGTCACTGTGTCTCTCTACCTCCTCTAATATGGCAGCCGCCTCTAATGTGAGAAAGAATTAATTTCCACATGAAGGGGTCTGAACTTTGTGCTGAGATGACAAAACTCCACGTAGTGTGCTTTATGAGCTCTGCAGTGTTGCACCACATAAAGCAGCATGAAGCAGAGCCCTTGCTGTTGCCAAAGCACAAGTTTGCTATGGTTTTGAATGGCTTTTGTGCATTCAGAAAAATGTGTCCTCAAACTGAAGGTGAGTTCCCATGTTGTGGCTGCGTGAACTAGATCTGGTCCCCACCAGTGTTGAGGGAAACACATTACATAAGCCACTTTTACAATGCCTGTTCAAAGCAGGAATGTCATGCCATAATTTTGCCTCGCCTTTCTGTGTAAAAGGTACAGTCAGGGGGGACAGAGTTGTCTCGCCTTTAAGCTGGCTATAGAGCTAACGACAACGCTGCATTGTTGTCTGTGTAAAAGGGACAGTCAGGGGGGACAGAGTTGTCTCGCCTTTAAGCTGGCTATAAAGCTAATAGCAGCGCTGCACTGATGTCTGTGTAAAAGGGACAGCTGGCAGGACGGGACCATGGAGAGGATGGGTGTGAGGTTCTGATGACAAGTTATATGTGCGACCCACTGCTGAGAGATTTAAAAAGCAGCTACAGGCAGTTAGCAGCTAACTCAAAGACAAAGAAGAAGAGCATCAGCTGAAAATGTTCTCACTGGGGGGGACAATGAGGTCTGGGAGCTCTTAACCTTTGAGCAGAGGGCAAGATTAGCCGCCAAATAACAGGGACAGTAAGTGGTTGTTATTGCCATGTTAATGTCGTTGTTGTTATGTCACACTAGAGGCCAGTGCCATTGTGTTACATATCAAGCCTCTTTTGCTTGTGGGATGCTATCTAAAATTACACCCTGGGATGGCATGATGCCTGCGCTGTTTGGTTCTGTGTAAAAATGCAAAGGCAGCTTCATGAAGGGACTCTGTAGCAGTCTACTCATGTGATCTCTGTGCAAGAAGGGCTTAAGTACTTTACTTTACTTGTATCACACTACATTTGTGTGTAATGCATTACTGTTCCCACACTCAGTACATTACTTGCTTGACATATGTTCTTCAATTACTGGCACAATGGGTGGATAGAAAAAAATCATCAAACAAGCAGGAAACAGAAATCACCGTCTAGGGCACCTGTGCAGAGGCTCCTCAGCCTTTGTGTTCTTGTGCTGACTCTGAGGAGGAACAAGTTTAAGGAGCTCCTCCTCAGGAGGTATAACTGCTGCTTTAGTGATAAACCTGTCAAAAAGACGAGGCTAGTTTGCTGTAAAGCCATGGTTTGAGGTGCGAGCGAGTGAGTGAGAGTTTGGCCCATTTATTGTAATTCAATGACATATAAACATGTTTTTTTTCTGTTGAAGTCTCTCATTGTTTAATGATGTCAGGAAGGCCTGCCACTTAAATTATTTTATTTAGGCTTATCTATGTATTATTTTGATGCCAATATTGTTTTATATATTGATATAGTTTCACTTTGAGGAAGTTATACATTACTACCAGTGCCATTTTGATTCTCATATTTACCCTTGTTTTGTGATGATATGTGTGCGTATGTAAGGTATAACGTCATATTGTTAACTGGCAATTATGTGAGAGTGCACCTCAGGTGATGCTGCGGAGTAACACAAAAGGCGAGGATATAAGGCTGTCTGAGTCACTGGCTTTGTTTCAGTCTCTCCTATAAACATACTTCTATTGGAAAGCACATTCTGACTTAATCTGAGCCGTCTGTCTATTTAATTGCTATCTTATTGATATTATTTCCTATTTATCATCTTGATTTTGGCTTTGGCCTTTTTATTTTATCTTTTACAAGGTGACATTTTATGACATGTTATTTGTTGTATTCTCCTTTTGATCTAAATGTGTTTAGTTTTATTGTACAGCACTTTGTAACTGTGTTTTGAAAGGTGCTATATGAATAAAGTTTATTAATATTATTATAAAAGTAATGTAACAAATGACTTTCTACTGGAAGTGATTAAGTAAAGCAATGGATTACTTGTTCAAAAAAATAATGTGTTTTGAGTGAGGACCAAAACGCTGGTCCCCACAATGTCATCAATACAAGAATACCCACACACACTGACCTACGAGTAGGTTGAGCATGATGTAGGCTATGATGACATAGAAAGAGCAGAAGTAGATGAGCGCTCCAGCGTAGTTGCCACAGTCGGTCTCCCAGTAGCGATGTTTATCTGGGGTGCAGAATGGAGCCTGAACCTGTGGACAGAAAAAAAACATATGGGGTGTTAAAACATATCAAATGATCACTGGAATGTAAAGGTTCAGTTCATCCAAATTCCCCCCAAAAACTGTCTTTATTTATGGAGTGATATCCAGCCATGTACAGTAAACAGCCACGTCAGCAGTTTTCACTGGGGCTATTTCTTTGCTAGAAAGTGGCTCTGGTGAAAACTGCTGACAGTGCAGTCTGTGGAGTATACAAAGTTACACAACTGTGAGTAATCAGAGTAACTGTTAATTCTGCTGTGAGCAAAACAAAAATCTATTCGCCTCCATTGTGTTGGGATAGCGGCAGAAAATTGAGGTGGAGCGACCCTTGCAAGACAAATGTGTTTACAATATTCAGTATTTTTCTATATGTGTAATAGATAGTGGGATCTTTTGTCTGTGGGGATGTGTGCTGGACCTGCAGCCCATCTTACCATGCAGTCATGCATGATTTTATTCCAATCTTCCCCTGTGACAATACGGAAGAGAACCGTGATAGCCTTGCCCGCTGTGGAGAAGTTGGCATGCCTGCGACAAAGAGAGACAGACTGGATCACACGGCTCTATAAAATGTGTTTTACTGCATGTACTAGACACAGCCTGCAGTGCTCATCGGCAGGAACAAGCAGGGTGTGATCAATAAACAGAAGATTGTAATCCTCACCGGTTGATGTTCTCTCCATATTTAACAGTTCCAAAGAGAACAACCCCGGCGAACGCGTAGCAGAGGAGGAGGAGGAACATGCCCACGATGATGAAAAAGCTCTTGTACATGCTGACTACCACAGTCAACAGCAGCATCTTCAGTGTCACCTTGAGTCATCACACACATTCAGAGGCATATTTTATGGTTAGAATACAGATTCTTTTTAGGGAAAAGTCACTGAATTGAGTATTGTCTCACACGCAAATATACTTACATGCTTCCCACAGATCGTAAAGAATCTGAAGACGATCACGCATGTGCCCATCATGTAGGTATATGCATTCTAGAGAGGGAAATGAGAGTTATTTGCTACTTAAAACTGGCTTAATAATATTAAGACTGTCTGGAGTGAAGATTTAATGTGACAGTAATTTGTCTGACCAGTAAGGAAAAGTGCAGGACTATCCAGATGACACCTAGTGATGTGACCAGCAGGTCATAGCGGTTCCGTCTGCTCTGCCAGTAACCCGCTGGAGACATGGCTATCAGCTTCATGGTCACCTGGGTAAAGACACCAACAAGTAACATCAGACAGACATTTTAACGCAGAGGAGGCAAAGTAAAACTTGATGGACGAGTAGATAAAGCACAACAGGCTCACCTCCAGTACAAATATAAATGTGAAGACCACTGACATGGTGGCGAGAGGAAATGTTACTTGATCGTCTACGTCCCACTGGAGAAGAGCAGATTCACATGTGTCAATTCATATAACATTAACTGTACCTGATATGCAAAAGGACTAATAAGTCACAGGAGGTAGAATGAATACATAAGAAACACACATAAATGCAATGACATGATGCATATGAGGCTTTACCTTGACTGAGAGCAGCACTGATTGCGCCAACACCAGAACAGCAATGCCCCGTTTGAAGAAGGGATGCTGAGTGATGTCATACATCTTGGCTCGGAAACCCCCGTTTTCTGTCAGGCAGATAGAAGACCACATTTATTTATTGATACCCAAACAGCTATAACAAGATGTTTCTGTGGAAATACAGTCAGGGTGGAAATCTCTGATCAAATCTGTCGTCATATTTGAATGTCTAAACTGGCTGCAGCAATGATCTTGACAAGTCAGCCAATGCTTGAATCTGTTGTAGTATCTCCTTTTGTCCTGCAGATGGCAGTCATGGACTGTTCAGGTGTCCTTATCTGTGTCCTAATTGTGCTACTGGGGCCTTATTACAGAAACATTTTGAAGTCTGAAATCCTGTCATCTCAGTTGAGGATGACATTTATTTTTGTTAGAAACATCTTTCCTAACAGTATTGAGGGAAGAAAAAATCTTATCCTAGGACAGGAATGGAGCTATTACAGAACAGTTCTAACTTAGGGATATCTCAAGTTGGGAATCCTGAAAAACAATGGCATAAACACGGTCCTAAATTTAAGATAACTGCCAACAGCAGCACTGTTGTTGGTCTTTATGGCAGATCAAATGCCTTGTGTGAGAAAGCTGCTCTTGATTGGTCAGAATTTCCATGTGGGAAAAATCCAGGAAGTAAAGCAAAAGTTGAAGAAGAGTACACTTGCAAGATAAATGTGACACTTTCTAATGTCACAATGGAGGGACAACTACGCAGGTGGATTTTAGCGCTCCTCATCGTGGACTATATTGCTGTCATTGTTCATTTTAGTCAAACCATACAGTTTGAAAACGAGGCGCGGCTCCAACTAGAAAACAATGTTTTGATGCATTGGATGTGCTGAATGTGCATATTAAGGCAGTACAGGAGGAGGTGCACATTAATAATCCTCCAGGACTGTAACATGCTCATGTTTAACCCAAACAATGTGTCATGTGACTGCAGTTGGTTCAGATCCAGGTCGGAACACGTTCTCACCACAAACGAACCGCACCAGAGTTTGTTTGTAACCGGACCGAGACCACCTCTTCAAGAAGGTCTCAGTCTGGTCGTTTTGTTGCACTCCTGAGTGTGATTGCTGTGTTCACACCTGCCCAAACAAACCGCACTTAGGGGGTGAACAAACTTGAGTTTGATTAAACCGAACCAAACAGGGCAGGTGTGACAGCACCCTAACATGTGATGTGAATGTGACTTAGATTTAGTGAATTTTACATATGGCACAGTGAGGTTTCTGTTACATCACTGTCTGACTCTGTATTTCAGTATCTCCTAAAACAAAAATTAGATCAGACCGGAGATGTAGAGTCTTCTTTTAGGTCCATTAGGAAACTGAAGCTGCTTTAAAAAGGGATGAGAGGAGCTAATGTGATTGGCCATTACTGAAGCCCACCCTAACTCTCCCTAATGATGCTATATTCTGTTCTCCATTTGTCCTGTTCCAGCAGGAGGACTGTAACTGCACTGCGGGTTTCCAAAATTGCAAAAATTAATTTCCCCATTGACATATTCTCACATTTCAAGTTTGTGCTTGTTTCATATGTCAGCCTTCTAGCTTTGAATGGGACGAACACTGTAACATTTTATCCTTGTCATAACAAATCCTTGTTAGAGGAGATTCTTGTTTCAGATCCTTGTTAGAACTGTCCGTAGTGTTCACTTCAAAGCAGGAAGTTTAATGTCAAATGAACATGAAATAGAAATTTAACAGTACATCATGTGGCAGGCGCAATAATTACATGACTGCTGACCACAGAGATTATTGCAAGTACTTTGAGTAGGACTGTGTGAGTAAAGGCCAGCTCAGTGCTGTAATGATCTGCCAGTAGTGAGTGAGTGGCGCCAGTGCCGAGGGCCTTTGGATGTGGATCAAAGTCAGGTTGATACTGCTGGTGTCAGCGGCACTGCTGACTAAAACTGAAGCCATTGATTTTCTGTTAGTTCTCAGCCTCAACTGTACTAACAGGCGATTTCCCACACTGCCTCAGAGGCACTTCAAGCATTCTCACGACTCTAATCACAGGAGGAAGAGCAACAGTTTAAATGTTCATGTGTTGAAATGTGATCGGCAGCAATACCGGGTTTTGTCCACTAATGTGAATTTAGTCAGGATAAAGCCGGTAGCAGGGTTCCCACACATTTTACCAATGAGTTTTCAAAACTTTTTCACAACATTTTACCCCAATTTTATGACTTTTTAGTGCTGTAGTTTAAAATTGGTGGGTGTTTAACAAGGAACAGCCCCAAAATTGACCTTTCACATACCCTTAGGTGATGGTCCAACAAGCTGTCAGAGTCAGCATGGAGCCCACACTGTAACTAACTGCACTCCCTGAAGAAATATTATCATATTTTTGGAGAAATGAAAGAGTGATTCCAGAGAGAAGCAGACAGAGGGGTCTACAGTCTGTGTTTGAAGGATATATCCAGGATGTCAAACTGACTCAGCAGCAACAACAGGT
>NC_065512.1:13892284-13989146 GCF_006386435.1 Epinephelus moara | reverse complement strand
CACAACATTTAGCTCCAAATCCACAACACCAGCCTGAAAATGATTAAGGATTTTTATGATCATATTTCAAATATTAGCCAGAACACTGTATATTCCAAACTTTTCCATTTCCAGGCCTTGATAACAGTTTTTCTAATTTCATAACTTTTCCAGGAATTTCATGACTGAGGGAGCCCTGTGGTGGTTTCCTCCAACATGTGAAAATCTGATACATACGCTAAAATAAATTTCCCTTTGAAGGCTATGACATGTATGATTCAGTGTCTGTGCCATTCCCGTTATCTGTCCTCCCCTTCAGCTTTCCATTACCGCAGCTAGTCATCATTTGGGTGTCATGATGAATCCCTGGAGGCATCAATCCCCCAATGAAAAACAAGGAATATTAAATATGGATTAATCATGTAGGTGCTACTTAAGAATGCACAGACACACCACATGATCAGTCAGGGGATAGGGCAAAGACGTGACTCTCATATTGGCGTGCCTGATACTCTATCACTGCTTTGTGTTACAAAATGATTGCCGATGCATTTGGTGTATGGGTTTTATTTTTGTGTGAGTACCTGGGCGAGGGGGCAGGTGGAGAGGTTGGGCTATCTTCAGTCGACTCTTCAGATCCTCCCATCTCCTCTGGTCCACTGTGAGGAGAGCAGTGCCCTGATGGTGGGAGACACAACACAAATGAATACCAAGAGAATGAAGCATCACCAGTTTGAATTCCCTGTCTGCTTCTCTAGTCTCATCACTGCCTCATGAAGGTAAAGACATGCACAAACACTGCACCTATACATGTGGCTCTTACCTTGTTCTCATTGAAGTTTGCGATGACGACGCCTACAAACAGAGTGAGTCCAATCATGCATCCCAGAAACACAAAGACGTGGATGTAGATACCATGGATCTGCAGGCGCAGAGTTATCTTAACTGTTACAGTGGTCTTATGATGTCAGAGTCAGAACACTATCATAGGAGTGAGTGGAAAGGTAAGGTAAGGTAAAGTGAGGTGAGGTGAGGTGAGGTTCGTACCGGTCCAACGCGATGAATAATGACATCTCGGACCTCCACCCAGCCTTTGAGTGACAGCACTTCAAACAGAGCCAACATGGCATTTCCCACATTGTCAAAGTTAAAGTTACGAGGGTTGGCCCTGAGGAAGGACAGAATGGAAACATCAATCACTGGCTGGAGAAAGCAACCCCAAATCAAGCAGTCATAAAAAAACAAGCAGCTATACCAGACTCGTGGAACCCAGAAACCAGGTTTCTTCTCTCCAGGCTTTAGTTTCAGGTTGAGGTTTTTGGAAACGCTGACATTTATTCGAAATATACCGTGACAGTCGTCCTATAAACAAACAAAACAGTTAACGGCAGAAAGAATGAAGCAAGTAAAATAGAAAAAGAGGGCTGTTATTGAATTGGTTGATGAAAGACGAACTCAAACTCATTTAATTTGCTAAAATGATAAACAAACTGAGGATATGACAACAATATTGCGCTTATTTTTGCATAATTGGTTTAATAAGAACACCTTATCTCCCGTTCCTATCCTCATCTGCCTGTCTCAGTACTTGAACTCTGTGAAACTCTATGTGCAAAGACAATAAAGTGGAATCCAATCTTATCTTAAGAATTAAAAAGTCATTATAGTTTGAAGACAATATGTGTCTCCTCATTTATATGCAATTTACAGGATGATATTATTGCATATTACTATCTATCAGTGCATCCCCAGTTCTTGTCAGTTAACACTGGAAGTGAAATGATGCTATTATTAGAAAAAAACAAGCTGAAAGAAGTATAATGATTGTTAGGAAACTAGGATAAAAGGAACCGCCGGATTATTGATTTAACTGGGGAAACCCCTTGTACTGATTCAGCTTGTGGTCCTCTGCAGGGAGTGTGGGGTGGGAGGGGGGTGGTTTAGCGAGGAGATTATGTTTCTTGCTGTACCCGTTTAAGGATATGGGGGTCGTTGCACTTGGCGAGCTTTCCGGCAAACAGTTGAACTCCAAAGCTTGCGAACACCAGCATTAGTGTGAGGAGCAGAATGGAAACCTGCAGGAGAATCAATCAAGAGTTTAAGGCGGACAGTTCAACATAATCCGAGCCTGTGAGATTAGAGAGCGAGCTAAGGATGTCAGACAGCTGTGGATGTAGAGACCTCAGCTGGGGAAAATCCAAGTCAGAGCCGGAGAGAATCGCTAACAATCGCAAGCTTCTGATAATATAATAAAATCCGTGGTAGGCAGAGCAAAAGGTAAGCAAAGCCCTGAAATGGCTGAGGATGTAATAATAACAAGAGCACAATCCAATAAAGGTGAATAAGATGCATTCATGTACAAATCCAAGTTGAATTTTTACACCCTTTAACCAATGTACTATAAATCATGAATACTTTACTGCCAACCTTTTTCTAATGAATATCACAGTTTTTCACACAACTCAAAGCTTTTTCATGACTATTTTCCAAACAGTGTTGCACTAAAGTCTCATCATTGCAAGTTTCAAGCTAATTAAGTTTAATGTTTCACTGCACTAAAGTAAAATGCAAACACATAACGACCTGCCAGATAAGGAAAACACAGGTAATGCTTTATTTTATGGTCACTTGGCTTTCTAATTATGTTCTTATGTTGCCTCTGATTAAAGGGTAAGTTAGGTCATTTTTAACCTGGACCCTATTTTCTCATGTTTTTGTGTCTACGTGACTAATGGGAACAACAGCTTTTGAAATTGGTCCAGTAATGAGTGATAGTGCTGCAGCCAGCAGCAGTGAAACAGGTTGCAGTGTGACCATGCGGGGCATTTATGCACTGTTCATTTATATCCATTAAAAGTTCTTGTTTTGGACTCTGACAGGCTCAGATTGTTATTCTAAGTGTCTGACAACATAATGGAAAGGATCCCTACAGAGATAGACTTTTTTATTACTATATCACTATCGCCAAACCCACCAGACTCCATTTAAATAAGCGGTAATTTTATCATCCCAAAAACGCATTTCATTCAAAGTCAAAAGAAACACAATAAAACTCACAAAAGCTGTCTTGGTTTGACTTTCACAGTTCCAACAATCATCAACTCTGGTTTGGTTGAAATACACCCTTTATTTACCCAGTTAGATGTGAAAATATGCTGCCTCTATACATGCTAAAATCTATGTTTATCTAAATGAAGTCTGGTGGGTTTGGCAATTTCCTTCATTTTCAGGCTGGTGTTGTGGATTTGGAGCTAAATGTTGTGTCTGGGACACGTCGTGTATTAATGATACTCGTNGCAGATGAACGTTGTTTGACTTCCCCTGGAGATCTCTGCCCGTCTGGCGGTGGAGGTCTGGGTGCTTGGCAGCAAACACTGTTCATCTGCACACACTGTGATGCCACACAGCTGGTTCAATATCAGCAAAGTTTCCCTTTATATTCATTGTCTTCTGTGGCGATCAGCAGTGATGTGGTGGTTCACTTTTACACTGTAGCCTATAGTTCGGCTTTAGCTTCTAACTATCTTTGTCTTTTTAACCTGTTGTTGCTGCTGAGTCAGTTTGACATCCTGGATATATCCTTCAAACACAGACTGTAGACCCCTCTGTCTGCTTCTCTCTGGAATTACTCTTTCATTTCTCCAAAAATATGATAATATTTCTTCAGGGAGTGCAGTTAGTTACAGTGTGGGCTCCTTGCTTACTCTGACAGCTTGTTGGACCATCACAAAGGGGCGGGGCTATGTGAAAGGTCAATTTTGGGGCTGTCCCTTGTTAAACAAAAATGATCCATAATGTTGTCAGACACTTGAAATAATAATTTGAGCCTGTCAGTAGCAAAAACAAGCACTTTTAGTGGACACTTAAACACAAAAAATGGGTACCAGGTTGAAAAATACAAAAGTCACCCTTTAAGTGGCCCAAAGTTAGCTAAAGAGTAAGAAGAGTGAACTATGTTTATGCATATGCATGCAGTGCAGTAAAGTGTAAGTAATTAACCTCAACATCTGATGTAAAAAAATAAGTTGAATACTTTAGCTTAGCTAGTAGACTCTGAAAATACTTTCACTATTCTATTGTACACAAGTGGAAATTGTGGTTAACCACTAACCAGGAAAATCTCCTTGAATCCTTTGAGAACCTCCCGCACCACCTTCCTCATCTGGGGTACCAGCTTGAAGATCCTGAGCGGACGCAGGCAGCGCAGCATCATCAGCAGCTGAGCCCCAGACTCAGGAGGGACGTCAGGAGGCAGCCAGCACAGGAAGATCAGACTCACCTACAGAGGAGACGCACAGCAAGGACAGAGATGAATGATTTCATTTACATCAACAACCTTTTACCGTTCCTTATCACAACCAGCAGAGACAGATGTGTTCTACTGCAACAGCTAGGAACAAAGACTAAATCCATCTTTTGCATAATCTTCATGCAAATTTGATGAACATTAGAAATTGAGTTATTTCGTAAAGCTAATAAAATGTGAAAAATGTGGACAGCGAGGCCACCAAACTGAATTAGGTAATGTATAGTCATTGGCGACTATTTAAATGAGACAAATTACATGTGATTGGTCTTCCCTCAAAGACTTTTCCAGTATGATTTCACCATAATGACTTTTTTCTATTTAAATAAAGCTGCATTTCAATCGGACGAGATTTCTCACAAGATAGATGAAGATATCCATGACTCCTCCAAAGTCTCTGATGACAGCTGTGGGGGTGAAGAACAGCCCGTCGGCCATGATCTTCAGGTTGAGCTCGATGCTCATGAAGATCACGAAAACATACTCCCCTATCTGAAACAGAGCGCAGGGGTTTAACAACGTCGGCTCAATCACGCATCTGCTTGATTGCCTCTGCAGCCATTGATCCATCTGCTTTCAATACCTGCAGTGTTGGGACATGCATGACCCTGGTGAAGGGTGATTCAAACATCATAGAGATGCAGGAGCAGATGGTTACCACGATCATAACCCAGTCCAGATAGGTGACGAGGCCCAGAAGATCGCTGCAGGGACACACGCATTAACACAGAGTTTTTGGGAATTTACACAGAGAAACAGTAAGTAGGTCAAGAAAGCTTTTTGGTTTGCAAACCAGCAAATACTCAGGGATAATTCAAGAGAAAAAGAAGGGGAGCAGACAAAGAGAGAAGGGAGGATATGTGAGGAGAGGTATCAGAAAGTGAGAGCGAATAAATCTTTGTGTGCGTGTGTGTGCGAGCAGCCCAATCTGTTCTTCAATGGGATGTCAGTGAAAATCCCCTGGCACCAACAGTATCTGATACAAAGCACTGCCTCTCACTTTAATAATAAGACTCGGTGCTCGGCTGAATTACGATCAGGTTGCATAATGGGTGAAATCTATTTCACAGCTCTTCACCTCGCAATTTTCATTCCTTACCACAGGGTTCGGGCGAGCGCGACGGGCAGGTAATAAGGTGCAGAATTAATAAGTATTCCACTGTTGTAGAACGGACAGATCAATAGAGAGGGAGGGAATCAATAATTCATCGCACTTACTACAGCTGGTGGTATTTGGTGTTCTTCACTGCTCCTGTTATCGGGTCAGTTTTGGATCTAGATATGAATTCATACAAATGAAATAAACCGTCAACATCTTGACAGAAAATAAAGCTTTTATGAGACAATCTCATACAAAGACATTCATCCTTGCTGCTGATGTGCTGCAGATTAAACACAGTAAAATGTGGTACAACACTGGAACAAGAAATCACACACACATGGATAAAGCCAAATGTTTTTTGGTGGAGTTTACTGATTGATAACTAAATGCTTAAGTCCAATTTGTGACCATTCATTCACAAGAAGCCTTTATCCTCTTAAGCCCATACACAGATACAAGACCGATCTTACACATTGAAGCGAGCTCGAACAATCATCCTGCAGAAGTTCCTGAAGCGGTGCTCCCGCCCCACGATGAACAGAGGTTTATCAAAGTAAGGATGATTTTCCCTCAGTTCCTCCTCCTGGACTTTTCTGCTCAACCAAACAAGCACAGAGATGAAGCAAACACCAGTTATACAGGTAAACACCAAGGACTGAGTGTACAACATAAGGGCAGGGACACATGGCGCATCTTTGACTGCCTGGGAAACATGAGGTCGGGCCCTGCCGGGTGCTACTCATGTGCCTATTCTGTGCCAACTTTCAAGGGCGCGGAGGCAGGTTGCGCCTGATGTTGCTAAGCAACCAGCACCGTATCTTAACCTACTTACCATAAATTGCAGGTTTGAAGTTAGGAGCTGATCTTCTTCCAGGCGTTGTATTAAAATATTGTCTGTGGGACAGATGTCAACCTCTGGGTATCTGGGTAAGCTCATATCTATCATAGACTGATACTAATTAAAGGAAAGAGGAAAAGATATCTGCTGGCTGTGACTGGTTATTCCTTGTCATATGACATGCGGTTATCTCAGGCTACAGCCTTCGCCCACTGACAAAAAAGTGCTTTGGGAATGCTTACATGCCGCAACGGTGTTGCTCTCGCTCTTGTAGATGCCTTCTGCACATCTACACTGACGACAATGGATTTGAGGGTGCAAAAATGCGGCATGTGTCCAGGCCCGAGATATTTTTTTTGGCAAAAACGTACTTTACAGTGTGATATTGGGTCAATGTGTGTGTGTGAATACCTTTTCATCTCTGCTTGTTCTTTCTTTTCTTGGATCATCTTGATCTCACTGTCCTCTCTCTGTGCGTTACGATAGCGCACTGTACTGGAATGCTGAGGTAAGAGACAATGAAGTTATGAAGTTGTCTTAAAGAATACTGTTGGGATACATGAGCAACACCAAGGAATAATTTGGATTTTTTACAGTGGGGTTATATGGCATACTTATCCATAGTCAGTGTATGACATACAGTAGATGTCAGTCAGCAAGCCCCAAGTTTGGAGAAGCAGGCTGGAGTCCGACACAGAAGCTAAGTAATGTACTGCTGTGGATGGGGGCAGCAACAAATTGTATTTTAGCCACCTAAAAAGAATCCTACCTAAAAAAAATCAACATGACTTTAAGTGTACGCTCTATTGACAGTATTTTCACAGTTTTACCTTTCCGTCAGACAGCCTGTTCCGACAGGGAACTTGTTAACAGCTTCAATTCCCCACCTATCCTCTCATCAAAGTCACCAGACTCCATTAACAAAAACAGTAATTTAAGCCTGCAGGAGCTGCTGGGCTACCGCTGCTTTGATCAGTTAGTTAATTTGTGTTTTTGTGCAACTTTGGTGAATCCGGATTAACCCTTTTAAACACCAAAGTCACACAACACAAACCAAATAAGTGTTTGAGGCAGCAGTAGACCAGCACTTCCTGTGTTCAGCAATGCTAAATCACTGTTTTTCTCAATGGAGTCTGGCTTTGAGGAGAGTGATATAATGGCTTCATTTTTCCATTGGAAATCACTGTCTAACTGCAAGGTAAAATGGTGAAAATATTCTCAATGTAGCATACACTATTTGGACGGGATTAGTTTTACATAGGTACGTGGGGTAAAGTAATAATTACCAGAGATTTTAGTCCCGTCCGAATGTGCCATGTCAGTAATCATTATCGCACAATGTCAGTAAAGATTACCGCGACTTAGGGTCCCGGAAAATTACCTCAGGTAATACTAATCCCGTGCGAACAGACCAGCAGTAAATATGTGTGTAGATATTTCGTCATATCCTGTTTACAAGTGGTTTTTTGCAGATTTTCAAGCATGGAGGCTCTTGAAGAAGCACTCAGTTTTGTACTTCACAGTCGGAAAAGTCCGTGTGAAACCTCAGGTACTGTGGGCCTACGACGAACACGATTCAAAACCAAAAGAAGGTCCCATCTTCTGTGTTTTGCCTGGAAGGAGTGTGGTACGCCAGGAAGCAACGTCATACGCACATGACGACAGGAGGGGACGGCGGTGCATGAATGGATTTACCCCTCCCACTTGTGGTAGTTTTACTGATATTTCTTATCCCCTCCGAATTGGCCATTAATATTACCGATGTCCTGTGGTAAAGTGACCCCAAGTGCCCATGTAAAACTATTCCCGTCCGAATTGTGCTTTAAACTGATATTGATTTTTTTAGGTGGCTAAAATACCTTTTGCTGCTGACCCCTCCACAGCAGAACATTACCTAGCTTCCATGTCAGATTCCAGCATGTGCAGAATGACATTTGTCTATGGATAAGTACCCCATACAACTCCACTTCAAATAATATGAACTATCCCTTTAAGCCTTGTTTGAAAACAGCAGTTCTGAAGCAGACACTACAATAGGTCAGTAATTATGGTGTCTGTATGCTCACATCCTGGGTGAGTGTCTCCAGCGACTTCCCTCGGCTGATCCTCTGACTGGTGGAGCCATGTCTCAGAGATCTGCAGGTACAAAGAGCAGACAGGTATTGCATAGCACTTGCTTGAATTTCTGTATGAGTGTGTGTGTGTGTGTGTATGTGTGTGTGGTCAGACCTGCGCTCCTGCCGTATGTGATGCTGGACACTGAGTATGGAGCGTTCTTTGGCTGGCTGGCCTTCAAAGGATCCACTTAGCATACGCTGTCTGGTACAAGCCCTGTGAAACACAAACATGTTGTTTTTTCTCTCCTCGTGATCAATATAATGGAGATTTAAAAAAATATCAGTGTGTGAGGTCACCAGCTGGCAACCGCCACACAGCTGGATGTGGTCCATCTTCCTGCCTAACGAGCTATCTTCAACCTTCGTCATTCTGGGCTCATGAGAGTGGCGACGCAGACTGTTATTTTGAAACAGGTTCCAATCATTCCATTAGTCAGTGTGTGTGTGTGTGTGTGTGTGTGTGTGTAAGTGAGTGAGTGTGGGCATTCCTGTCTGTTCTGGCTAACTGCAGAGTCATGTACCAGAACAGAGCTAATGACACTGTGGGCACTGGCAGTGTGTGTACTTTAATCATTTACGGAGACTCTGAGCGATTACTTGTTTATTGGCAGTAAGTACGCATGAGTGCCTGCGTATGCTGGACTGTGTGCATGTTTGCCGATGTTGGTGCGACTGTGAGCCTAATTGTGTGTTTGTGTGGACGATCGCAGGCCAGACAGAACGTGTTATGACTACTGATATGCTGTCTATCTTTCAGACTGACTGAATAAGGGACGGGGGGGGGGAGGCGTAAGAGGGAGAGCGAGCCAGATTGGACACGGTGCCGGCGAGCTAATCTACACTTAGTGCCAGCTCTGCCATGCTGAACAGCAAATTATCCATTTACTTCATCGTGACAGTAAATGAGTCTGAAGTGGGTCTGTGTGTGTCTTTGTGTGTGTGTGTGTGTGTGTGTGTGTGTGTGTGTGTGTGTGAGCTGGACAGAGAGGCATTAACAATGCCAGGGTGCTGTTACAGCACAGCTACATCTAATATGCACACATATTATTAGTTTCACCCACACAAAGACTAGGATGTATTTCATGATGATGCATAATAAACATATCTCTCCAAGGATGGTGTTGATCCAAAGGCTCTCCTAATTAATAACAAAGGAGCACTAACAACTAATAAAAGTGGGGAGCTGTTCAAAGCTGCAAAAATGAGCCAGATTTGGTTGAAGAGTAACTCTTTTTATAGACATCTGGGTTACATATAACAGCTGTTTTAGCAGCATTTCAGCAGCAGTGGCTTTTCCTGTTCCACAGTGAAAGATGGAGCAGGAAAAGTCATTAAAATGTTGCCTTAATACACACTGAAATACAGTCAGTGAAATGTTGTTAAAGGGACAGTGCACACCAAAATGTAATGGAACTAAATGTCATTCAGAAACACTCAACAGCAATGTCTCTTTCCAGAAATCATGACCTGGTTACTCAAGATAATCCACAGACCTTGTTGTGAGCAGTTTCATGTAGGAACTATTTCTTTCTACCGAACTACACCTGCCAACCGCATCTCTTTAAAGTCTCTTCATTGGCTTCCCTTTTATTTTCATTCTAAAATTTTGCTTTAAGTTTTTAAATCTCTTAATGGACTGGCTCCTGACTACTTATCTGATCCCAAAGATCCTCCACCTCTGGTCTATTAAATGTCCCTCAGAGTAGAACTAAAAAGTACAGTGATGCTGCAGTCTGTGTCGTGGGCCCTCGTCTCTGGAACAGCCCTCCAGAGGACGTCAGACTGTCTGATTCAGTATACAGTTTGAAATCTTAAAACCTATCTTGCTCTACCTTATCCCGTCTTTTATGTGTTTATATGTATTTTCTCTTTTTTTTATGCAAAGTACTGCTGCTACCTTACCTAGCACTTCGGTGGGGAGCTAGCTAAGGGTGCAGTTTAGCCCAAGGAAAAGGCCATTTACATCACACGCTGTCGTGAGCACGAGCCTCTTGCCCATGAGTGATTGCTCACTTCTCTCTGCACGGTGATAAGGTTGGCAGGTGTAGTTTGGTTGAAAGACAATAGTTCCTAATAGGATTGCAACGGTATGAGATTTTCATGGTTTGATAACCGTCTCAGAAAGTATTGTGGTTTTACTGTATCACAGTATTACAGAATTTAGATTTTTGGTCAGGATGACCCTTAAGGGAAAAACATGGAAGGGTTATTTTTGGTTGAACAAACATTTTATTGCTATAATTGAAACTTGAAACCATTTTGTTAATTGAAGAATGTATAAAAAGTCTCCCCTTTGAAAATGACTAAAATAAAGGGGAGATTGTCCGTCTAGTTGCTTTTTTTTCCTCAATATTGTAGACTCGTCCATACCCATTGAGTGCACAGTTGCCCACATACAGTTTCACATGGTGTGTGTTTGGGATACAGGTCATAGGAAATTGCAGATTAAATAGTCAACTGAACCCATTAAGAAGAGCAATGTATTCAGACAGAGTTTTTGTGAATTTGATAGTACGATTGCAGCCACAGTGATCTGTTGCATTTTAGCCATTTTTCTGTTGTTATAGCGCCACCCAGTTGCCAATTAGAGTTAAATTTCTCCAGTCACCTTGAGGCGTCCTGTTCTACATATCTACCAAGTTTAGTAAAAATCAATATGGTGGTTAGGCCTAGATAAGAAATCAGCTCTCTAGCGCCCCCATTTTGTGTGATGGGGTCAATAATGGAGGGGTCCCCTNATTTCAATCGGTTGCTATAGCGCCCCCCCTTTGGCCAACTGATGTAATATTGCTTCATTCGCATCCTCCCATGACCCTCTACCACTGTGCCAAATTTCACATGGATTGACCAAGTCAGTGAGGAGAAAAACGTGGAACAGACACACAGACAGAGTTTTCGTCATTATATAGTAAGATAAGCAAATGTTCATGGTATGACAACCGTCAACCTCTATATATAGTTATACCTTGAAACCGGTATATTGCTGCAACCCTAGCTCCTAAACATAAATGGCCTCCTCCTCGGGCTGAGCTATAATGTTAGCAAGCTCAGTGGTGCTGGGGTTAGTTAACAGTAGGTAAACACTTCCTTCTGTAGTTCAGTAGAAAGAAAACAGCTGCTGCATGAAATTAATCACAACAAGTGTGGATTATCTTGAGTGACCGGGTCATGATTTCTGGAAAGAGACATTGCTGTTGAGTTTTCAAATGTATGTTTTTTTGGTGCTTTGAGCACCACAAGCTGAGTGCCATCTAGTCCCATGTTTGAGGGAAGGCAGAAATCTCTACGGCCGATATCTCCAACACTCTGCAACTCACAATGAAACAATCTAGATGACAGATAACACTACAGGTAGGAAGAAAAATATGTACATTGGATTTTGGGGTGAACTGTCCCTTTAAAAAAACAATAAAACTGAAATTTAACTCATTTAAAAGTTAAAACCGACCTGCAAATCACTGGAACCATGTTCAGTAGGGACTGGGAGGTAGATGTGTCTTACCGTAGGATTTTATTGATAGTGTTTTCTTTTTCCAGGAGGTTACGAGCTCGGATGCTAAATATTGACCTGCGGAGCTGAGAAAGAACATCGTGAGAGTCCATTTGTTGGTAGTTTTTTTAAATATACTGTACAATCCAACACATTGCTACCGATACTGTACTTTCTATTGCTATAGTTTATCTTCTGTGTGTATATATAGTCATGAAAATGAAGCTGTCACTGTCCTATCCCTTTTCTGTGTGTGTGAGTAAGAGAACGAGTGTGTGACAGTACCTTTTGGTCGATATACTTGTTGTCTTCAATGGCTGAGCGTTTGGAGTGGTCACAGGAGGAGGATGAAGCGGAGGGGAGACGCCGGAACAAACAACTGTTGTCCTGCTGCTGACGATCAATGAACTGCTTCATAAAACTCTCCCTGGAGGACACAACAAAGAGCGCACACACAAACGTAATGAATTGTAATGCATAGCTTTCCACTGAAGAACTCCCTGCGCTTAAAAATAGACGGCATAATCACAGTTGTATTACAACACCAAACCAAACAACCTCGGTACAAATTCAGCAGCAAAGTATGTCAGAGGAAGCTC
The DNA here is from genome assembly GCF_006386435.1 of Epinephelus moara. NCBI lineage: Eukaryota > Metazoa > Chordata > Actinopteri > Perciformes > Serranidae > Epinephelus > Epinephelus moara. The sequence goes on along the minus strand of NC_065512.1, from coordinate 13,976,715 downwards.
TTGCTGCAGCAGCCTGGCAGATGGGCTGCAGAGGGGGATTTCTGTGGGGAGTGAAGGACCCAGCTGTGCACTAATCAGCAACTAAATGATAAAATTGATTATGAGGTCCACTGTGTTGGACGTAGTTCAGCTCTCCTGCTAAAAATGGCATAGTGTAAGACACAAAGGGACTCCTTGCAGAACATTATAGGTTACTTTACACCAGGAGCAAATCTGAAACATTTTTCTTGCAGTTCTTTCCTTTTATCATTGTCAGTACTGCAGAGAATGTCTGGAGAATGGTGGCAACATGAAAGGATTTGACATCTTTAATGCTTGATGCTGTGCGGTTACTGCAATAAACTGGAAATCACTACTGTATTTGTAGTAGTGATGAAACGGGGAAAAACAGAAACAAAACGAGCATCGCCACAATAATATAAATAAGCAGCGCCAATTAGTTAGGCCGTGAGAATGTGTATGTGTGTGGGCGGGGCATAAGCACATGCAGCAGGCAGCAGCAGCAACCCACCATCCGACACCAGCACACCATGAGAACAGAAACAGAGGGCTCGGCGAGGATGGAGCACCTGCCGCAACAAGCGAACATGCCATCATCGGTCATTTTGACTTGACCAGCGGACTTCACTACAAGCCGATGAGCTGTAGAAACAGGCAACTTGCTTTACATTCTAGAACCAGATGCCAGTGATTGAACCAGCAAAGTTGCAGGTGACACTATCAGCCTGATTGAGTCGAGCTCAGACCGGCCAGTTCACACCGCTGCGACTTTTCTCTGCAACGTTCTAAAACATTTCGCTAATCTTTGGTCTGAACTGGGCTATAGAATGAGCTGTTTATATCTACATAGGGAGTGGATCCTAGTCCACGTAGTCCGCCATGTTTCTACAGTAGCCCAGAATGGACAAGGCAAACACTGGCTCTACATAGGACCATTCATGTGTTAAGTTGGCTCACCGTAGTTAACAGCCCCTGTGCAGCAAGCAGCATCAGAAATATATTGAGTTTTAAATGTGAAACTGCTTTATTCAGTGTTGTTTACTGGTTTTGATCACCTGGTAAAAACCTTCTGAACGTCAGGATCTTAAGTTATCAGAGAATAAAGGTGAGAGCACATTAGCAGGCTGTCCGCAACGCCCTGAACAGCGTCTGAGTAATGCTGATTTGTAACGTTAAACTGCTTTATTAAGTGTTTTTACCAGTTTTAATCACCTTTTGTGGTTGATTTTGGAGAAGAAGAGACCTCTGCGGATAGCTCAGCTCCCATTAAAAACCTCCTGATTAATGAACATTGAAGGGATCCTAACTAGGAGTTCACACTTGGCACATTGGAAAAGTTTCAGCTGGTTGCAATCTGCAGTTCTCCACACTAGACGCCACTAAATCCTACAAACTGCTCCTCTAACGATTTTTATTAAACTAGCTGGAGACATTTCGGTCTATATACAGTGCATACCTCAAAAACTGCATGCTGTATGAATTGACTTGGTGTGTGTGTGTGACTGTGTGTACCTGATCCTGGGCACTGTGAAATCAGATGGGAGCTTGGAGATCTTCACCATCTGAGGTCTGTTGGGGAATTTCTCAAAGATCCTGAGTCGCAGAGGGAGCTTCTCTTTGGTGTCGGCATTGGCTTCGCTTTGCTTGAGCTGAAAGACGAGGGGGAGCGAAAGAACCAGTTCAGGCAGGGTACAGAGGAGCAAGACAAGATACAGTGAAAGGAGAAAGGCAGCCACTTGATGGGAATGAAGGAGAGAGTGATTAAAATAAGATACAAAGGGAAGAAGGACACTGTTACTGTAGTCTGGGTGTGAACAGTTTGGGGATTTTGAGAGCTGCATGAAGCCATCCTTGGTATTTAGGGAGAAAAAGCACAAGACTAAACCCGGTATTGCGAGAGACAACTGTGAAATGCAGAGGTTTTATCACAGACTGGAGAGTGCAGCTTTATGTTTCTGCCTGATGATGGCAGCAACACACCTACCTACAACACACACAGCACATACAGTACAGACAACCACATTTAGGATGAGATCCCACTTACTTTCAGAAAAGAATGGAGAAGGCAACAAAAGAAAAAGGAAAGATTACTTTGGAGTGGTTAATGGAGAAAAGAAAGCGACAGTTGGAATAATGTGCATGTGTGCAGGCCTAGCTCTGTGGCACAGGCTGGTGGAATAAAAAAAAAAGATGACAAAGGGAATGAAACCAATTATTTCCATTTAATTACATATGGGGGAGGCTGATTGAAATCCCCTCGCAGGTATTCTCTGTCTGGGTGCCTGGAGATAACCCCTGATGCATTGCAGATTAGGCTTGGAAGTGAACTGCATTTAGGGCAACGTTGAATGGCAGCTTATCATTCAGGGCAGGAAACTGCTGCGAAACATATTGACTGGGCTCGGCGAATGTTTTCTCTGTCAGTCACGCCATTTGTCTAGCAATGCAAACGTCCCTTCACGCTGTTCGTGTGTATTGGTATTTCTGTCTGCGCCTGTCTGACTGCGAGCGCCGGAATGACTGGAACAGCCCCTCATATTTGAGGGATAACAGTCGGGGGAAGGAGTGACCTGACAAAGGAGGGAATGGAAATCTGTCTATCCATTTTCTTTTTCAAACAGACTCAAATGTGGGAGCTTCTTTTTTACCCTGAGTGGGTGAGTGGTGAGTGGCATACTGTGAAGACGGAATTATGTAGCAGCATTTGCTTGCCTAGGCTTTCTGTCTATATTCTGTCTCCCAAGATAGACACAAGATAGAAAGCGGCAGAGACAGAGGGAGACTAAAATAAGTAAAAGAGAGAAGTAGACAGTATGGGAGGATAAGTACAAGACAAAACTTAAGGGATGATTATACAGAAACAAGTGGATTATGGATCTAATATGGCTTAAAGCAATAAACAAAACACCATCTTATACTGTATCTGCTTCAGCAGTATAGGATTGAAAATAAAAGTGCACCGAGCTTCCTTCAGTGCTGCAGTTCTCTGGGTGAAACTTGCAGAAAGTGCTGCAGTCATCTCGAATTGTACCTGTTCATTTGGTTGCTGAATTTCCAGCCAAGCAGAACACACACAAACAACGATCCGCAAACACGCATGCATGCACAGTTCAGAATTAATATGGACCATACTGTTCCCAAAGGTCCTAATCAATTGGGCCAACTCAGCGAGATGTACAGTTTAGCCGAAGCTCTACACCCTTATCTGCAGCAGTATCCCATTACAGTCGAACTTTCCGTGCCTTGTACTGTCCTTCGTTGCTCGCTGTGTTCATCCCCCTTTTCTCCACCTCTCAGAAGACTTTGTTCCTCCCCATCACAGCGAGCATCTATCCACATCTCTTTATATAAGGCTGCCCCAGTCTCACAATCTTAACTTCTGATTCTGTTCGTTGCCTCCTTCCCTCACTAATCTGCCATTCTTCCTTCCTTTCCATTTTCCCAACAGAGGAGAAAAGAGAGCTGCTCTGGGGAGAGGAACAGACTAAACATCCAAAAAGAACTGCTATTAAAATCTTTTCTCATAAACAGACTGCTGTAGTGTGAGTGATGCACTCTTATTCATGTAATTCAATTTAGCCGTTTATTTATTTATATGCTGAATCTGGGGAGCCACTGACTGTGGAAATAAATAAGCAAAGGATGCACTGAATTTAATTTTAATTTACCCTGGGAAAACAAATCGGAATCCACGGTACCATGGACCATTTAGATTATTTTGTGCCATTACGCCTTACACCATAAAAAGTCAAGGAAGCCTATGCAGGAAGAAGTATCTGCTACAGTACCAAATGTACATTATCCTTAATTACTTAAACTGTGTGTGAGGCTGTTCTGGAAAAGATTTACCTGGTAAATAGGTGCACTAGGAAGCTGCAATAGATTACAGATCACACTAGGCCTTCAGCCTGCTCAATACATGGGATCAATAAAGCACACACGGACATGCAAGAGCCCACTTACCAGGAAAATCTATTGTCTACCGATTATTGGTTTTAGGTGTTGCTGTGTCACAGAGGAAGAATTGCTCTCTCCTGTATAATTGCACACATGACAATATCATGCATTATGTACACATTTGTGTGTTTAAATGCACCCAGAATATTTTTCTCTGTCAGTGTGCTGAAATGTCAAGTGTGTGGGATATAGGGGGGGTATATTAGCTGAATATGATGATATAATAAATGTTTTCTTTAGTGTATAATCACTTGGAAATAAGAATCATTGTATTTTCATTTCTTTAAGATGAGCCGTTTCTATCTACATAGGGAGCGGGTCCTTGTCAAGAGATGTCTGTCTCTAGATAGGGACATTTGCTTTTTCAGGTTGGCCACCGTAGTTAGCATCCCCTCTGCTACGAGCACCATTGGAAAAACACTTTTTTTTTTAACGCAAAACTGCTTTATTCAGTGTTTTACCAATGTTTTTTACTGGTTTAAATCAGGTCCGTTTGTTTTGAAGAGGTAGAGACCTCTGCGGATAATTCAGCTCCTGGTAACAATCTCCTGAACGTCTGGATCTTAGGTTATCAGAGAAATAAGGTGAGCACACATTAGCAGGTGCTGGGCTAGCCTGTCTGTAAAATGACAAATTGCGTAGGAGAAACACTGATTTGTAATGTGAAACCTACGACTTCACTCAGGGTTTTTACTGGCTTAAATCACCAGGTCAATTTGTTTTGGGGAGGAGGAGACCCTCAGCTCACGGTAGAAACCTTGACCTGAATGTCTGGATCAGAAAAAAAGTGAGCACACATTAACAGGTAGGTGCTAGGAAAAGCTTAAGAGAAACACTGGTTTGTAACGTGAGCCTGCTTTATTCAGTGTTTTAATCACCAGATCTATTTGTTTTGGAGAGAAGAGACCTCTGAGGATAATTTGGTTCCTGGTGAAAACCTCCTGAACAATGAACACTGAAGGAATCCTAACCAGGAGAAGTTTCAGCTTGATGCAATCTGCAATCCTCACTGCCACTAAATCCCCCTTAATCTTACACACTGTTCCTTTTAAGTGTCTATAATCAATATTTTTGTAACAACGGATGACATGACTACTTGTAGCCTCTGTGAAAGGTATCATATGCCAGAGGGACATAATCAAGGCTTTAAATGAATGCTAATGTTGCTGCTGGATGTGTAGCAACTTTGCCAACAGGTTTGCCATACAGCTTGTATCCGCTGCCCCAAGTGACCCCTGGGCTTAAGTGTTCAAGGTTAAGCACTACTCCCACATAAATGTGTGCTCCTGTGTGTTTGTGAGAAAATGTCGCTGTGTTTCTCTTTATGTCACAGTGAATGCTTGATAAATCAAAACCACTGCTTCGCTTGCCACAGATGAGATTTAGTGTATGGCGGTGCAACAATGGAACCGAGACTAATGTGTTTTGCCTTGAGACCCATTCAGGTGACCTGCCACTGCTTCCCCCTCCATTCAAGCCAATTTCAGGCTCGGCTGAGCTAGGGAGATTTCCGCCCGGGATTTCCACAGCTTTCCTGACCAATGCTGAGCATTAGCATTAGACCAAATTCAGGAATAGCCATAGTTCAGTGGGAGCATGGGGAGAAGATAAAATAGTCAGCGACAAAATGGCTTCAGACGAGCAGCTGGAGAGTGTGATACAGTACGGGGTGAAAATGAGCTGGGAGAAAAAGCATTTAAAACAAGCAAAGAAAAGGCATAAAACCCTTGTGTAATGATACTACTTACTATTATGTTCAGTATTAGTACCTCCATGTAATAAGCATTATGACATACAAGACACTCAAGCTGTCATGACAGCTTGATTTCACAGCTGCAGGACCAGATAAGTTCCCTCCAACGCAGCTCCATGCTGATAGCATGATGACAAAGACACTTAACAGCATGACGAACCCATCTGGAGGTATGACCCTTATCTGTTTGATATATGCAACTCTAAAAACCTTCAGTTTCAAGCTGACCTGCAAGTAAGCTAACAGAACACTGGAGGAGGCAGCCTTTTTACAACTGACCCTTGCACCCAACTTGGAAATGACTGATATAGCGGCACAACAAATACAGCCAGAAATCTTCCATCTATCTCAAACACTCCTCATTTAAGCATTTTAGCATTAGCCCTCATAAACAGCACAAGCACTACTAGTTACTGACTCTGATAAGAGTGTGAATACTTGTTTTCCCCTCTGTGTAATTCCTCTGAACTCTCCGTTCAGTCCTGCTACAGCACCTCAGAGACATGCAAACACAGAGTAGGAATATCTTCGAGACTAGCCAGTGGAACAATCGGGAGCTGATGAACAGCCGCCCACAAGACTGCTGCCCACACACACTCGCCGAGTGCCTGTGGGAGGATGTACGTACAGTCATCTGCATTTTACCATTCAGACATCAGAGCCTGCCATTCAGCAACAGCACCAGACAACAGCTGTGCATGTGTGAGTGTGTGTGATGAGAGACTGCATATTTCAGTGTTAATACGACAGCCTTGCCGTACTTTCTGCGTAATCCAGCATTCAGCGTGGTACATACTTATCTGTAGTGCATCACAGCAGAAAAAAATGTGTATGTGCTGTTTCTGTGTTCCTCGAATCTTCCGTAAACCTATGTTCCCTCAACAACAATACACATAATCTAAAATGTAAAATAAGCCCAAGTAGTAATCTGAAAGCATGTGAGGTCCCTGTCATAAACACTAACCTATTCACATTCCCTCACAGTCTTGGTTGGGTTCCCCCGACCATGGGCCAGTCCAGCTGTAATACCCAGAGGTGGAAGAGCTGAGAGCAAGTTAGCAGGGTCACCCTCTCCTCTCATTAGCTGGGTAATGAGCCGTGCTGCGGAGCTGCACACACCACACAGCCTGTAAACCTCTAATAGCTTCCCCAACACCCAGAGCAACTGTGGATGCCATATATATGGATGCCTGGTGGTTAAGGCTCATGCCACGTACAGTCATCGCAACATCCCAGGCTGGGAACCTGTATTGGATGTTTCCCTCACTTCCCCCATGTTCCCTGCCTGTACTCACTGCACACTAAACTGCCAAATAAAGTTATCTTAACGGTGAGCTTTGCAGGATTGTTGGAACTGTTTTTTAAACACACTCGCCAGTGAAAGTCAAAGTGAAAGTTAGGCTACGTTCAGACTACAGGCAAATCAGATTTATTCCTTAAATCAGATCTTGAAGGCAGACTGTCCACAAGGTTATTTGCAAGTCATCAGATTGGATTTGTGTGTCCAGACATCACCAACCTATCTGCACAGGTTGTTGTGGTAATGACGTAGGCCTCAGTAACTACGTAGCAAAGCTGGTGACGTGGCTTTTCAACGTGGATTTATTTTGGCGTCTGTCCACAGACTTTTGGTCCTTATGTTGTCCTCTTTAGTGTTCTACTTGTACTAGCACGGATCTGTCACTTCGGATTTGTTGTTGTGTGCTGTGTTCAAGGACACTTTAAAAATCTGAGCAGCCAGAGCGTCCGGACTAAGACATCTCTGTAGAAATGCGATTGGAATCGCGTTTAAAACCCCATCCAAATGCAGTTTGGATCATATTTGCCAAAAAAATCGCATTTCATGTGGCGTTTTGCTTTCTAGACTTCTTCAAATCAATCTGCATACAATTTGGATATGCCAAAAACAGATATGGGCCTCAGCTGAAAAAAGGCCTAAATGCCAACCCCAGATTTACTCTCGTTTGGCATTTCACCTTGTTGTATTTGCGTTTTTTTGGCGCTGTGTCTCTCAATGCCTGCTGCTTACAATCGAGCACCTGGTTGCTAATTCTTAAAAAGCCCAAACCTCACCTGAACGTTGTGGGGGTACATGTTCATAACTGTCCTCAAACACAGAAAATAAGGAAATACAGGCAGAGGGCAGAGTCAGAGAAATGAAGCTCAGCATAAGTTCAATCAGGAAGACCTTTGTCGTGCTCACCCTTTCACATTTCTCTCCATCCCACTCTCACAACTCCCTCCAATCAGCTGACTATGGGTGTTCACTCCTAGTTATCCAATCAAACTTTTCCATGATCTCTCTGTGCCAGTCAGGATGCCACTGCAAAATTTTAAATGTGCTCTCTCTTCTGCTGCTGTCAGCCATCATTTTAGGCAGAATCTTTGCGCCCTCCTCCACCCCGGTCACCTCCAGCCATCGTATCCAGAGACCAGGACAAGCTCTCAAAGACTCATTCCTCTACTCATCCAGATCATTGGCACTTCTCCATCTTCCTCTCATCTCATCTTCATCACCTCTACCACCACCAGTGTCTAAACCCCGAGGGGGTTCCCTATTCAACTATGGATTCATCACCCTCCTTAAATCAAACCATCTCTACGGGGGCTAATTGCCAAAGACTTTCCACATTCTTATTCATTCGTTAACATGTTAATAAATATTCTTTTACCATAAAAACACTTCACATGGGTCGTAAATGATGATTGTGGGATTACTTCTGTATGACTATACTTGCTTTTCTAAGAAAATCCTGCATAGTATATCTTTAAAATGAATTCTTGTGTTGTCTGCATTGCTGTCAGATCCTTTATTTCAGAGAATAACGAATTTGAATGTTGAAAACATTCACAAAACATCTTGAGTATAATCGAGGGTCAGTAAGTACTGTCTGTATTTTCATTCTAAAGTGGCCATTTCCAAACGCTGAGGTCGGCTATGAGCTGAAACGCGTCCGTTCGACTGCTGCTGTGCAATCCACTATATTAAAAAGTATTACACTTATTAGTGAGTGCTGTAAGGTTTTTCTGCTTTGCTGTAATGTTTTGGACCGGCACCCAATTACACTTTGAGACTTTTGAGTGAGCACACCAAGTTTGATGAAGACTTATCTCCATACACAACAGTACTAGCCAGCCGGCCGTGACCTCCCCAAGATGGTGGCGACGTTGATGCACAGTAGCCACAGGAATGAGTCATCTATGATTATACATATCTATGGCTTAACATACCATCTTATGCCTCCATTTTAACTTTCCTTTCCATTCTTTTGCAGGAATGCTTTTCTCAGTGAGTGAGAAAGCGAACAGCAACAATCTAAGCAAAATTGTGTGATCTCAGCCAAGTGTAAATGTGCATAAACAATGTGTATACATTTTTCTTTTTCTAGATAGTTTTATACACAGGTAATTTTGTGACTATGTTTGCCCAAGTGTGTGTGTTCCTGCTAGTTTTAGTACATGGCGGAGACATGGCACAGTGCTCCGAGAGTCTTACAATAGAAAACTGAAGGTGACATTCAAAAGATAAGAACACATTGTATTGGGATTCTCCAAGGGCCACGCTCCTCTGTTCTCTGCTCCCTCTGTCTCCTTCGCCTTTCTTCTCCTCCACTAAATCCCCAAATAAGTCCTTGGTCCATTAAATCACGTAAATGGAGGACAGGCTTTTAGTTTAACTCATAAATAATGAAATCCTTGGTGGGAAGCCATAAAACAATCGCTCCATAGTGCATTTGATCAAACTAAATTCTTCTTAACAAAATATATATTCAACTCTGAGTGCCTTCTGAAATACTGTGGCTGTAGCGCTGAGCAGAGAGCAGACCGAACGCACATGTACAAACTTGTACACACATTGATATTGAGATGAATCAGGTGTGATTTGGTGAAAAAAAAAACCCTAATTGTGTCACTGTTGCCACGGTGACACTGTATGTTCCTGTCACAGCTGTGGAACAGTGACTACTCATCCTGAACCTCATTTATACCCAAAGCAAACATCCATCTTCCCTCTCCTGCTGTTCTCCTCACTCTCCCTCCCCTCCCCATGTGTTTATCTCTTCCTCCACCTTTATCGCTCACTCCATCTCCCTCACCCACCTCCCTCTCCTCCCGTTTGATCTCTCACAGTCGACGCCAGATCATACTCCCCTCAGCTGACAAATATGGAGCAAGAGGATAGACGCAACTCAACTGACAACCACACACTGTCACTGCCATGCTTCTCTCCATGCCAGCTTTGACAAGCCTGACACACTGGGGGCAGCAATCTGATTACCGCCGCGCTGCATCTCCCCACAGTGTTTCTTTAAGAATGTTTATCTGGTAGCGAACCCTCTCTCACAACGTCTGCTAAACTGATAATATATTGGGGATCTGAGAGAGTAGTCATCCATCATCATCGATCACACCACAACTGATGCCCACATAGAGCTCTGCGGCACAAAGAGGCACACAATTATAAACACACACACACCCATTTGTCCACTCTAGCCATAAATCCTTGAGTAACAACAACTCATAATTCAAATTTTTGCATGTGTAGGCCTTGCACTAGATGGCAGTATGGTTAGATGGTACGAGCTATGAAGCACAGCAGTCCGCTTTATCATTCCTGAAGCTTTTAACTGAACCTCACATGGTCGGATAATCTGGGGATCTGATGTTTATACCAACAATTATCCATGAGTGTGTGCAGAAGAAATCCTTGCTGAGGGCCATTGTGGGTCTGGCTCTGAAATAACAAAGGTCAGGTGCTACTGGGTACACACATGAGCAGAGTACATTAGATCTGATCACAACACCTTGGGAAATTCTAAGGAGCATGGCCAGGCCAGCGATGAAAGGAACGCATTTAGAGAGTATGTTCTCTCATGAACCAGATTTTGGCCATTGTTCTGCTTTGATTGGTTCATGTTTCCTTACCGCTAAAATAAAGCACAACTGATTTCTGAGACAGATACACGGACAGATATTGGTACTGTACCTAAAGGGTAACTTCATTATTCTGGACTCTGTTTTACCATGTTTTGTGTCAAAAGTATTGAGCGAGAATGCTGCAGCTGGCAGTCATGAAACAGGCTGCGATGTAACCACTCTGGGCATATGCGCACCATCAATTTACGTCAACTTAAATAGCTTGTTTATGTCACCTACAGGCTCAGATTGTTATAAGAGTGTAAAAGCAATATGAAAAGGATCCTACAGAGACAGACCTTTTGTTGAAGGGTAAGAAACAGCCCCAAAATCGCTATCAGCAAACCCGCCAGACTCCATTTAAATAAACAATAATATTAGCATGTGTAGAGCCAGCAACGTTTCACATCTAACTGAGTGAATTAAGAGTTTACTTCAACCAAAATTAAAGTTGTTGATTGGTGGAACAGTAGAAAGACAAAACAAGAGTTTTATTTTGTTTCTGTCGACTTTGAGGTTTGTTTTACGGTAATAAAAAATGTTTATTTCAATGGAGTCTGGTGGGTTTGGCAATAGTGATTTTGGGGCTGTTTCTGGTTAAACAAAAATGATCTTACTCTACAACAAAAAGCTCCGCCTCCTTTCCATGATGTTGTCAGACACTTGGAATAACAATCTGAGGCTGTCAGGGGCAAAAACAAACACTTTTAGGGGACATAAATTGATGGCGCACATATGCCTTGAATGGTTACATTGCAGCTAGACTCACAAGTCAGTCTTTAGACGCTTTGCTTAACTAAAGACTGATGACTTTCTCCCTGATTTTGTGTTTGGATGGGCGGATACAATTTCAGAGTTTAAAAAAACTTCCTACGTTGCAGAACCAATAGTAAATCCGCAGGGCGGTCCTTTGGTGGCTCGCTGAACTCTTGTGCTCGTAAACATAGTCCGACTGCGTTGAAAGTTTTAAGCAAAGTCGCTGTAAGTCCTTCATTTCCACAATCTTGTGACTGAGCACACGTTTGATAAAACAGAGTTAAATCTCTCTGCATCCATTTTCAAGCTCTCTTTCAAGCACATTTCTGGGAGGGCGCGTCCTTTTAAAAAATGCAAGAGGCGTTGCTTTGTTGCCGGCCGTTTTCGCCGGTGTGTTAAACACACTTTAGAAAGGAGAGTCCCCAGACTATCAGAAGGCGGAGATCTCTGATTGTCTGGTGGCAAGACTACATTGCAGCCTGTTTCTGAGCTGCCAGCTGCAGCAGTCTCTCTCATTACTGCACCATTTTCAAAAATTGTTGTTCCAATTGGTCACCTAGACACCAAAACACAGGACAACAGGTTCAGGTTGACAAATACCAAAGTCACCCTTTAAAAAAACAGATAATAGTACCAATACTTATTCCTTAACATTAAAACATTGTTGTTGATTTTGTTGTTGAATAGTTTATTTCGGTTACAATATACAATACTTAAATTGTGTGCAATCAACTGACAAAACATTTACATACATATTTGCACTACACATTTTCTCACAACAAAATTGTACTAACAATTTTGACAAAGATTCCTTCAAATTCGAGCATGAAAGTTGACTTTCATCATCAAGGTCATCATAAAGCAGACCATGAGAGATACCATAAGGTAGTAACAGGTCCTTTAAGTTTATAATATTTAGTCAAATCCAGTTCAGTTTTATTTATAAAGCCCAATACCACAAATCACAGTTTGCCTCAGAGGGCTTTACAGCATACGACATCCCACTGTCCCTTAGACCCTCACAACTGATAAGGAAAACCTCCCCAAAAAAACCCTTTAATGGTGAAAAAACTGTAGAAACCCGAGTCAGAGCAACTGAGGAGGGATCCCTCTTTTAGGACGGACAGACGTGCAATACATGTCAGGTGTACAGAACAGGTCAACATTTGCTAATAACAGGCCGAAAACCACTCAGGTTGAGATTTGTTTCTCTTGTAATCACTCCTAACAGTGATGTCAAGGTGTACTGACCACCTATAGCAAGGTGACAGTAAACCAGTGGAGGGCGGCAAAAACAGGAAGCTGCTGTTAAGTTGATATTTTAGGAATCGTAACCAAGATATGTACTATATGGGTTTATTGGTCTGGTAAATAATAAACTTGTCAGAGATATCTGGTTCAAAGACAAGGTAGTTTTTTTTACTGTTTTTAAAATATAACTATCTCAAACATATGTGGCATTTTTTTTGCTCCTTCTCATTCGATCCATGATAATATCTGCTTGACTATCCCCAGTGTATTTATCAACTAAGCTATACTTCAAAAACAGACCTATCATAAAGCCATTGCCTGTGTATAGTACAGTATGTGACTCCAGGTATCTGTACAGTATGTGTAGTGGCTTCTCAGGGTGCCTGCTTACACTGTAGTTAACTTCTGTGTTTCTATTTTCTGGTCATATTAAACAGTAAAACATGACCTTAAGAGTGACAAAGAAACACCAATATTAAGATGATTAAAATGATCAAATCACAAACGTTTTTATTTTGGTTAAATTAAGGACAAAAAGTCAACAGAGAGAAAAAGCATTAATGTGCTTATTATGTTCACTACAGGCTGAACACTCAAACAACCACACCCTCTCCATTTTGCGTACAAGAATCTGGCAGACTTTGAAAGAAAGGAAGAGAAAGTGTCAAAGAACACAGTGAGAGGTCTCAGAGCTCAGTGTGCAAAGGATTCAAGCGTCTGCAATTGTCTGTATGTATTATGTAAACAGACAGTAGATAAAGGCAAGTTAGCTATGCTTTTAGCTTCTCTCTCTCTCTGCCTGGCTTTCTACTTGCTCCTTTTTAACAATTTCCCAAATGTGTTCCTCATGAGTCATCTACCTGGCCCGAGGACCTGTTTGATTGCCAGACATTTCCACTTGCACACAAACACACAGAGAAATGCAAAAAAAACAAAATTAGTGTGTACACAAAAACGCACACACAGATTTATCACCGCTGACAATTCATACCCATACACACACACACACAGAGATACACACAAACACACATTATTATCATCATCATCATCACTGCCCTTAGGGGTAAACACCTTTTTCTATTTGGTTGATATCTACCGGCACAGGATAAACATTTTCCCCTCTCCCTGCACCTCCCGTTGGTCCTGCAGACATTGCTCTCTGGGCAGGAATGATTTGTTGGATGGAGATGGGCCATCAGTCTCTCCCATCACAAAGCCCACCGACCTGTGACACCGCAGATGAAAGTAGAGCAACAACGGGCAGCAACAGCGTCCAATGGGCAAACCCGTTTTTCAAATCACATGCAGCTATTGGCCCGTTCTTGTTGTCTTCCTGTGACTGACAGAAGGTGTTTCTGGGTGGCACCTTGACATTTGAGATGTATGTGTGCCTAGGACTGTCTGCGAGCTGAGGTTACACTGAACATTAATACAAAACAAGGAAAACAGGAAAACACATTCCCTGCATTTATCCTGGGAAAAGAACAAAGCCTAACGAGAAGAGAGTAAAAAATGTCACCATCTTCACAATAAATATGGTATTTAATGGTTTCTTCAAAGTTGCTGTTGCTGTCATGACTCACTGCCAATCCTCGCCTCTTAATTATCCAACAATTTAGCAAGAAAGCTCAAACACTTTATTTACACAGAGTCCCTAATTCAACAAGAGATTGAAAGTACAAGGCTGTATTGTGCTTTTACTGCAACATAGTGACTAATTCCAGTTATAGGAAAGTACATTTAAAGGGAAGCATGTTTAAATCTACACAGTGATGATTTAATGTATGGAAAGGAGTTTACTCTTTAACTGCTTTTGCACATTTTTTACTTGTTACTTGCAGAAATTACAGTCATTAAAATTCCATTGAAACAAAAGTAGTCCTCAGGTATAATAGCTGGCATTTACCTGCAAACCACCAAAACAAATACCTGGCTGTGCTGTTGCTAGCTATTGCTACAATAATCTTTAACTTTGGAGAAAAAAACGAAAGCAAAATGCACAAGTCTCAGTACCATGAAGTCATAATGACTTAAATTGATGTCCATTAAATTTCTCACTTTCCATCTCAAACCTTTCCGTCTCTGATTCCTGGCTAAAATTCTACTTTTATAACTTCATGAGTTTCATATTTTTAAATAATGTATAACAATGTCAAATAATGTAAGACAAGAAATTATGGACTGTACGCAGAAGTTGATTTTTATTCCGTCTTTGTTGAATACCCAATTCTGATTGGTCAATTACGGCAATCTACCAATGGTAATGTTTTCCCAATCAACACTTTAAACTCATTAGTTTGTTATCTACACAGGTTATTTTCATTTATGGCCAACAATACTGAGCAATTTACATAATTGGTTTGATTTAGAATCTGTTCATTTGCCTTTAACCTTACATTGTCTAATTTAATTGTACACATGCTAGCAAAGACCAAACACATGCAGGTTGGGGATAGGTTAACTGGTGACTCTAAATTGTCCATAGGTGTGAATGTGAGTGTGAATGTCAGCTGGGATAGGCTCCAGCCCCCCTGCGACCCTCAAGAGGATAAGCGGTTGTGAAAATGGATGGAAAATGGATGGGCATTCTAGCATTGTAGAGTTACACGGGCATTTTTTTTTTTTATAGTAAGTATCTGTTTTTTTGTCTTTGAGTTACCGTGGTTGTTTGGGGAGGTCCCCTCCTAGTGGAGCAAAAGGCGTGGCTCAGGGCTGAGGATTCTTAAATCATGGAGCCAACTTACTGGATCAGACCATGTGCTGCCACATTATGGGAAGGGGGTTGGGTTTAGTTACTTTTGCTTTGTGTTTAGTTGTAGCTGCCATCCATTTTGGTTACCGCTTGTGTATTATTTGGTTTGGCCAAGCCACTATATACGCTCCCTCGCAGTTAACACCTTGTTTAGTTATGTTATTGGGTACAGTTATGTTATGTTGATGTCTTTTATAGGCCTAGTTGTTCATTTCTTGATTTGTAATTTTTCATGCATTTTTTAGATAAATAAAAACCCGCAATTGTTGCATCTTGTTGCCTCGATGCTGGGTCCCTAACAACGAATGACAACAGAATAGCAAACTGCTGCTATGAATGCAGTCCTCATCAGTATTTTGTGTCACATTATCAGTTTCTTTAGTTAGTAGCAGGGTAATAAGCAGGCTAATGTAAAGAGAGCTGGTCATTATTGCAAAATACACCCTGACAGGTTGATATAGGACCCCAGTGCATAATTAAAAGCTAGCATATACTACTGGGTAGGGTTTTAGTTACAACAAAGCACTTTCACATACTGATCAGACTAAAGTCCCCAAAGCATGTTGTTTTGTAACCAAAATCAGGTAATGTATCTTGAGACTAACTCCCATTTTAGCATGGCCTAGCTTCATCTGTCAGAGTTAGTGATTACTGACTGTCTTCAACGCAAACATTCATGGTTAAACTAAGTGAAAAGTATTCAGTGAGACTGTGCCGTCAGCGACACCAGAGTGCACAACAAAAATCAACCAGTTTCTGCTGCACTGTATACATGTTTTAAAATGGCATTTCATGAGCAGTTCAGCACGTCTCACATCAGCCATGAGCAGAAACACACCTGGGAGGCTGATGTGTGTGTGTGTGTGTGTGTGTGTGTGTTTGTGCTTGGAGGGGGGTATCTACTTCCTCCCTTCACTTCTCCTTTCCTCTGCTGTCTACCTTTCTCCTGTCCCAGGCTTCATTTCATTAAAAATTTCTACCAAACCTAATTTCACGCAATAAATGCATTATCCTAATCAACATTGATGAGTGGAGCACACACTGGTGCACACATGCATATAGCTGTCTGTGTATGTGTGTGTGTGTGTGTGTGTGTGTGTGTGTGTGTGTGTGTGTGCCATTAAAGAATTCCTAGTTCTTCTGTGCTCCTGGCTCATCAGTATGGCAGCATAAACCGGTTAGTCATTAGCTGCAGCACCGCTTACTCTCACTCCCCTAATTATTAATGACCACTTTTAATGTGTATATGAGTGTGAGTGCACATGCACCTGTGTGTGTGCGGGTCTGTGTTGAAAGCAAATGACTTGTTCTCAGGCTGTGGTTACAATGCATTGATTCCGAAACAGTTCGACTTGCCAACAGCTCCCATCACACGACATTAAAGCAACCAGATATAACAGCACTGCGCGAACACTGATGCTTGATCACAACACGACTACCCACAAGCCTCTGTTCTTCTCCTGACGTCTCAAGCTTTGACTCTTTTAGATGAAACACCAAATCAAGACAAATGGTCTGTCAGGGTTGACAGATGCAAGTCGTTCCCCTGAAATGCGGGGCTGCAATCAGCATACAAACGATGACAGATGTTTTTAGCTACATGCCTTATTGATGATGTCATTATCAAATCAGCAGACATGGGCAAGACACAGTAGTGCTGCTGCTTCACACACACACACACACACACACAAATACACACACCTGGCTATGTTGACAGCCAAGAAGAAGTGGCTTATACACATGGAGTGACAGTTGGAAACATAAAACTGCCCTGATGACGACATGATGACGACCAAAACGTGTTGCCTGGTAACTCCATCAGTGCTGATCTGCTTCATAAATGCTCCACAGAGCACAGATGTAGGCGATTGTGGAGCGGATATTTGCAGGTGGGTTGAAATTTGGGAAATGTTGCCACTCAAAAATGATCAGCTTCATTAAGTTCAAAGGTGAAAGCTGTATGTTTATAAAGCAATCTGTCACAGTTGCTGTACTTTTACAGAGTTGTTGACAACATTCGTTCTATTTTCAGCTCTGAGTCATGAGGTGATTCTGTACAGCTGCCAAAAAGACTATTTGGCCTCTCAGGTGTGCGGTTCTTTATACCGTATGAATCACAGGTATTTACTACTTACTCACTATATTTAACCACTGAAGCTTCAGTAACACACTCACTGGACTGGTTTAAACAGGATGTTGCTGACCTATTATGCTAGAAACTAGAAAAGAATTCCCAAGACGGGTTGGTCAAATTTTGGCTGACTGAACAGCATTGTTAAAATATGCAGGGAATGGTTTAAGAGAGGAAGCTAACCAGTCAGCGCACCCTCGAGTCAATCAATTTCAATCAATTTTATTTATAAGGTTTAATTAAATTTAATTTAATTTTATATACATGTATATATATATATTTATATATTTTATTAATCCCCGAGGGAAAATTCTTTTTTTTTTTTTTTTTTCCTCCCACTCTGTTGTAAATTACACACAGGTCTGAACACACACATGCAAAACAGGACCTATACATGCACTAAGTGGAGAGATGTCAGAGTGGGGCTGCCCATGACAGGCGCTCCGAGCGGTTGGGAGGTTCGGTGCCTTGCTCAAGCGCACCTCAGCAGTGCCCAGGAGGTGAATTGGCACCTCTCTGGCCTGCCTACTGTTGCTGCTTCTTCTGCAAGCCGCTTTGAACCTGCCTCCACCCCAGCTCCTCCTTTTGCATGCTGTGTCTGACTTATCAATGTCATTTCTGTTTGCCATTGATGCTGCTCTGTTCTGTTCCTGGGGGTCTTTGCTGCTGCCCTCCCTGCTTTAGGCTTTCCATGTTGGCACATGGAAGGGCAGGGAGGTTTGCTCTCTCTGCCTTAGGCTTTTCACGCAGGCATGTGGAAGGGCAGGGAGGTATGCTCTCTCTGCCTTAAGGCTTTCCACATAGGCACGTGGAAGGGCGGAGAGGTGTGCTCTTTCTACATATGCGCATGGAGGAGCGCAGAGGTGTGCTCCCTGTGCCTTAGGCTTTCCACGTACGCACTTGGAAGAGGCTTTCTGCTTAGGCCCGAGGTACAGCAGAGAGGCCCCAGAACAGAGCCATACTGCCAAATACACTAGTGCAAATGCAAAGTTCTTTGACTAAAGTGATCCTGACTGAACTGTCATTTAACATTTATCAAATTGTCATTTATTAAATTGTTCTTTCAAAAGACAGACTATATGGTATTATGTGTGACGTAAGTGCCATAATGAACCAAACTAAGACCATTCTCGAAACCAACATTAGGCAAACGATCTCTTCTGGCACTGTTTGTAGCAGCGCAGAGAGCTGCTCAGAAAAGCAATAAAAAAAAAAAAATTTCATGACATCAACATGCCAACATGCCAAAGAGCTGCTGGGTGACTAACAAGGTCATTATAAGCCAAGGTTTGGCCAGATTAAAGTACTTTACTCATGCTCATATGTTAATCATTTTTTGAGCTAGTGCAAAGGCAGTGGTATCATCAGACAACCTAAGGCATGATTCAAGGCCAATCAGGGAGAGTTTTCTCTCATATCTTGCTTTAGGTCACCAGAAAGGGCCTCAAAATAATGGAAAACCACGTTGGACTCAATATTCTTTGATCAAAATGTAACTCAAGACTGAAAATTAACCAGGAAGGATGAAAAACCAGAGCTCACTCAAGATTTTGCAGTAGACAGACCACAGAATACACACCACCGATCTTGTGACGTCACCTTGACTTTGGTGGTATGGTCACATTTAAATAATTTATATAACGTGATTAATAATAACACATTTTACCAGTCAATTGAACTATTAAGCACACAAACAACAGCCACTAGATGGCAAAAGGGTACTTTGAAATAACAGTCTGGGTTTCCTCTGCAAAAACTTTGACTCTCACTTTACTAGCATAGCCTACAAACTGTGGTCTTCCTGTCAACGACTCGTTCGTTGCTTACGTAAGTCACGGGGAAGGCAAAATGTTGCCACACAGGTGACTTCATCGAAGCAGGAGGATTTTCCAGATCTATTGTTTCTCTGTCATGCCCGACTCTGCCAGAGGCCTTGGTGTAACGGTAAGTCATGCCATGTCATCTTTGAAGTGTATTGTCTTCAGATGTACATAATTGGGGAGAATTGCTGATCCTGACTTTGATTTCAATAATGGAAAGCTCATTTCAACTGACTTTGCTATTCAGAATCAAAATTGTGACACCCCACTGTATAACAAGAGTATAATGGTTGTCACATACAACAGAGCCTGACATTAGCAGTGACTTGCTAACGTATATAGAAAATAATCTGAAGAATGGTTCACTATCATGATGCATAATTGCACCGTGCAGGTGGGCCTTATCGATCAAAGCTTGGCTGCACATTTTCATTTTAATGTGACACGTACACACCAGACACACACATAAAGACACCACTGGCACACCTGCAACCGCACACGTCTTCTATGCTTTAAGTCTTTCATGGGTAGGAGCAAAGTACAATGGCGTGTAAGGGGAGCTGACATGTTTGACTGCTTTTCCTGCTGATATTTCTGACACACATGGAGCATGACGGGGAGCAGGATGTCAGGGCAAGATAAACTGTCACCAACTACTTTCAAAAACATCGCTTTCCCCACAGTAGCTTCAAATTCAGCGTTCAGTGTGACAGTGAATGCAACTGTGATTAGCTCACTGTGACACTTCAGTCAATAAATGCCACTAATTATGCCACCAACAATGTAAATGTGTGTATTATTTCCCTTGTTATCAACTGGTATACAGCATCACTTGCTCTCCACCAATAGCGCACACATCATCCTTTACGTCACTTCAAATAATAGCAAGACAAAAATTCTATGATTTGCATGAACTGGCTCTTTGAATAGTTTATTCGGCTTCAATTTGATGTCCCATTATTTCCAATTAATTTGAACACAGCAACTGTCTGTGTGTTCGACCGACTGTGAAGAAGAAAGGATTAAAAACATCTCAGGGGAGAGAATACACACATGGTTTTTGAGTGTCAAACTCTCAATCTAAATACCGATTGATATCTATTCCATGACTGGAACAAAACCAGTTTGAGCTGAAAGCAAACCATTATGTCACACTATTTCCTGTACATTTACAATAATTTCTTCTGTAAAGAGCTTATCATGGTCACATTATGGACACATAAACATTACCAACTCAATCAAGTCATCAAACAGCAGCAAAAAAACGATTCGTCACATTTACTGTAATTGCTTTCCCATCCCCCACAGCCCACGTGTTTATTTCCTATAGAAACATTGACCATGTCACTGGGCTTTCGTAAAATGTTTGCAGAAGCCTTCTCTTGTGGGAGGGTGATCACAATCTATGGTCTATTTATAGTCAGTCTCCGTAGCTGTGATTGAAGCACCTGTAAAATAGGCAATTTTACAGTCACTGCGCCTAATCACTCAGCTGTGGGTGGGAAATAACCTGCCCAGGCAAGCTGAGACCTGCCAGCCGGCTATGAGTGTACAGCGTTTATGTGAGCATGTGTGTGTATGTGTGGAAACCTGTTCATGTCATTGACTTCATAGACTAATTAATTTATGTAAAATTGTTGTATGGTTTCCACGTGAACTGACCACGGGCTCTAATTCCATGTAGTTCTCTCTATACGACCATTCAAAAACCAATTTCCATAGAAGTACGTCTGCAACTGCAGTTCATTTGCATTTGACGACAGAAACTGCTTATTAAGGTTCACCCGTTGAGCAATGACAAGCACAGAGGCCCTGTGTGTGTACTTGTGTGTGTGTAAGTGCCAGCTTTTTCACACAACAGGGTTTTGCTTTATTAAAGTTAATTGCCCACTTACTCAAGCCTCTAGAGAAAACCCCCAAAAAGGTGAGAATGAAGAAATTACTCAAAGCCCTGCCCACATGTGGGCACACTTTACAACCCTGTCACTCTTCCCAAGGTAGCAACAGAAAGGGCTGAGCCTTTAAATAAAATGTAGCAGCAAAAAACAACAGGTAGAAATGGAAAGCAGCAGACGAATGTGTTTGGACTTCAGATCATGGGGAAAGAAAATGTCATTTTTAAATATGTAGTGAGCGTACTCGCACATTTCGCTATTGTTATTCTGACTGGTTTGAAAGGAATTGAATGTCAAGGGTTTTATAATAGAAAACATACTGACCTTAAATTCTTGCCATGTGCTGCCATGATTATTAAAAAAGGCCAATTATGTAAATAAAATCCATTCAAAGACTTTGTGCATCGTGACTACAGGATGAGACATGCACGATAAACTGTTTTAACATTGCACAAGTGAAAGAGAAAACTGTGACATGCCCGCTGAAGCTGTACACCCTTAAACTGATGTGAAGAAAAACAGGGCAGCTGTGTTAAAGTATTTTGCAGCAGCCAAGCACAAGCAGGCAATGGAATGCATGGAGTTCAAAGGGATCACCCTGGTGGCACTTCTGTGTGAACAGTGTCACAGTTGATCAGGATCAGCACTTGGTATATACTCAGCACAGTAACACCACCAAAAATACAGGAAACAGGGTTGGTTACCAGATCACACCAGATATCAAAAAGACTACGGTTGACAGTTGAATTTAGGTTATGATGTTTGGTGATGAAAATATAATGTCAGGACAACCTCTGATGCCAATGTCAATTTGACATGGAATACTGACGACAGATTGATATTTTGTTGGTTTTAAGTTATGAAGCTCTAGCGAAAGTTCAGTCAGGAAGACAATACTTTTCATGCTCAGGCTGTAAGTTTCTTTCTCACCCTGCTATTCACTTCTTGCACCTATTCTCACTCACTGTCTCCTGGTGTCATTGTCTGCATAGGTCAGTTGAGTCATCAGCTGATTCACAATCAACCAATAGCACGGCCACACACCTTCTCTGTCAGCCTTTCATCTCAAAGCTACTCATTTTAAGTATGGCTCTTTCTCTGCCGTAGTTCTTTCTTGCTGCCGCCGTCCCCATCACCACCTAGTCTTTACTGATTCATCAGCCTCATACGCCTCATCAACCATCAGCCTCAGAGTCATCAGCCACCACCACCACCAGTGTCTGGACTCCATGGGAGGATTTATCCTGCTGCAACTCAGATGTCCCTTGATCAAAAAATATCTCCTTCTGGTGTCCAAGCGCTAAAGACGAATCTTAATCAGTACAAATCATCTGTTAATCTGTACTCTAATATTCTGTGTTAGATATTATCTTTACTCCAATCATCCTCCTGATTGAAGTATTATTAAGTAACCAAAATCCAGCGTCTTCCAAACGTCTCATGCCAACATCATCTTGATGCAGAATGACCAAAAAAAATCCAATGTCTGCAAAATGGCAAAATGTTTACATCCACACGACAATAAATTCTGATGTTGTTAGACATTTAAAATATCGTCAAACCCAATTTCATTCCAACCATAACCATAATTTTGTGTCTGACCAGTGTAAGAGTCCAGCGTCTTTCTGACATCATATATCAACATCCAATGCCAGCTGGGCTGCAACAATTCAAATGGAACTCTTGAGGTCACACTCTGTGAAGTAGCCCTGTTGTCTTTTCAAAATAATGAATTACTTTATGGTTGTTTTCGTACTTCAGGTTAATGTTTAGGAGCAAAAAAATGTATTTGAAACACAACAATAACAACAGTGGATCATTCAAATGAACCACTTGAAGGCATCAAATGTGACGGCCACAGTGGGATGTTAACATTGTGATCAGCCAGCCACAGTGGCTAAGCTTGGCAATACCATGTCACAATTCAAGCTTTGCTCACTGTAGTGTGGTGAAGCTATGGTTGAATTAGCTTGAGAGAAAAGAACTTTATGTAAGAGGTGACTGACAGTCCTCTCCTGCAGGAGAAAATCTAGAAACGTAGTTTGGTTAACTAAAGCCTCTTAGAAAAAAGTAGATGAAACTACTGTGTAAAGAAATGATCGAATCTACAATGTGCATGTGATATGAACTTAAAAAATATGTAATACAAAAACAAGTCACGTCAGCACTACATTGAGTTTATTGCAAAAGTGCCTTGTTCACAGGCCATGGGCCATAAACCAAAAAAATAAAAAATAAAAAATAAAAATAAAAATAAAAATAAAAATAAAAATAAAAATAAATCAAATTAAATTAAATTAAATTAAATTAAATCAAACAAGATAGAATAAAAAATACCCCACTATTCATGAAAAAGTGTAAGAAATGTCAGCTTTGGTTTTGTACACACTGTCCATCGGTCGACACCTGCCTCAGAAACTAAAGTCCAGATGGGGGCTTTGCACCAAGCAAGATTACTCTGTTAGCCAGGTAACATCTTAAATATCATGCAACAACTCTCTGGACATTTGTTAATGAATAAAAATAATCAATACTTATGAGTTACTGTGTTCAAAGGGGGTTCAATTACAGTAAAGATGCAATGGTAAAATAAAAATAAAAAAAACATCGCTTTCCTTCATGACAAAAATTTGTTTGTAGTGTCAACAGTTAATCACACAAAAAATGGCGAAAGGGTAATTTCTATACTTAAATCAATGTGCAACTGTGAATGCAGTTAATCTACCACAAAGCTGCTGCAAAATGTAGTAAAACGTCACTGTGAATAGGTGATAACAGTCAGCCGTTAATTAGCTCCTACCTGTTTGAGCTTCTTCAAGTCTTCATCCAACTCCAGATTGTCCAAGATGACAGCCACAAAAAGACTGAGCAAAATCTAAAATGTGACAGGAGGAAGTGCCTAAGAACATACGCTGCGTGCGAACACATTACAAATTATGTTAATGTCCTTACTCCCATTACCACAAAAATAAGTACAAAGTCTGCTTAGTAATCGCATTTGTTGCTTGTTCCTGTTCTGGAAGACGTCCTGTCTGTCTGGGGGTGAACTATGAGTCATCCTGAGACTGTCTGTGCTGTCTGAATGCTCCCCATATCAGAAGACCAAACACTGAAATGTCAGCACTTCTTATGCCTGCAAGTCTGATTAACTGTGATTAGATGTACCACTTGAGAGAACACTGAAGGGACGGGAGCACTAATTAAATGCATTAAGAAAACAATTCATGTATCCTTTTGCCACTTATTTTCCCCCAACCTGCTTTTAGTGACCAAAATAACAGAATATGAGTTTAAATAGAATGCTGCAGTTAATATACAGCAAACTAAAACTTCAACCAAACTCCAATTCAACAGTCTCTTCAACTTATGTGACTCCTTCATTTGAAACAGCGCAGTGAGTTCCTCACCAGGGTAGCAAACAGATGGTAGAGGATGAAGTAAATGGCGACGACCGGAGCCCACATATGACCTACAGCCACAAGAGTCTGGTCCATGACATCTACCCAGCCCTCCTGGGTTAGGATCTGGAACATGGACATGAATGCCTACAGGGAGGAAAGCACACGATAGGAGAAAGTGAGAGACGCAAAAGGCTACAGAGGGCAACTGAGTACACGAGCAGAAGCGGTGGAGAGAAGAAAAGACAGACAGAGACGGGGAGGAAATAACACAGAGCAACGGACAGATCTGACATTTGAAACATGCTTTTTCACAGGAGAGCAAATATCACACAGCTGATGCACATATCCTCCTCTGACCATCGCTCTCTAGCTAGTGATTGTGAGATTTAGAAACATATGGCAGAGAAAGAAGAGAGGAAATGAGGACAGACATCTTTTATTTTTTACTTTGTCCTGCTGCCCCCTCATCTTTGAGGCAGAGGTCAGATAAGGGTGTTAGGAACAACCAGCTGCAACACTGTGCCCCCTGGTGTCAAATGGCACGCCTGCGCCTCCTCCTTAGCATCTCACCTCCAGACAGCGTCCCCCCTCCCTCCCTCCTTCCCTCCCAGCCCCTCCCACCTGCTCCCACATCCCAGTCACTGCAGATGAAGATAAACCCCAGCAACAGGTCCGCCCGTAGGGGAGACAGCCAAACATCATTAACTATGATGTGTGCTTGTGTCTGTGTGTGCATACATGTGGGTGTGTGAGGCGCAAGCAGTACGAAAGCGACGAGAGAAAATGAGAGCGGGAAGGGTAACACAGCATACAAGTGGCATCTGTTTACGAGCAACCCCTCATGTCCCGCTGTGCCTGGGATCAGTGAAATGTTGGAAGAGAGAAAAAAAAGAGAATGAGGATGGGAAGATGTGGCTAATGAGAGAGAAAGAAGCTCATGAGCACTTAGAAATCAAAGGAGGTACCACATCTGGCGACCCACTGCGCAACCCATCATCAACATCTGCAGGCCTCCCCGCTGCTTGTCTGAGTCGTCCCTCTGGAACTGCTCATATAAAATTCTAAATTTTTATGTAGTGCATTCATATATTAGCCTACCTGTAGCTCCTGATTTAAAATACATTTCATGTTTCCCTGAGAGCAAATTATTTGTATACTAGGGCATATTAAGACTAAGTGTGTTTGAAGTGCTTGGGAATTTAGAGGTTTTACTAGTTTCGTGGGTGCTGGTGAAAACAATACTGTTCAAAATCAGGTGGCACTTATTAAATAATTGTTGATATTGCCTGAAAATGCTAGTTTAATCAATTTTACAATGACCTGCAATCTCAACTAAACTGACTTAAAATTACAAAAAATCCACTGTGAACCGACTGTGATCACACAGAAGGTAATTACAGTAAAGAGTTAAAGCTGGGGTAGGTAGTTTTATTTTGCCATCATTGGGCAAAAAAAACATAATAAAATTTGAGCATACTGTAATACAAGTGGTCCAAGAGAAAACTCGACTTCTGCACCTCCACTTGGCTCTGTTTTCAGGATTTAGAAAATCTAGCCTGTCAGAGAGAGGCCTTTCCAATTGGTTGTCCTGCAAATGCAGATGCACACATGTCCCTTCGAATAAAACCTGATTCAAAGGCGGAGAATCCTGCAGAGAAAGTTGCTTTTCCAGCATTGGCAGCAACTGCCAACACTCCAAAGCAACCCAAAAAAGGACGATGGACTTATCAAAAAGAGGCTCCAAAAAAGAGTCTGACAATAAACAAAATAAACAAGTGTAAACATTGGTAAAGTGTTTCAGAGATGGAGAGAATATGTTGCTAATAGTTAGCCTTCTGCTAACCGGAGCCAAAGGCTTATGGCTGCAGCTTCAAGTTCTTGTTTATCTAGCTAATGTTAGAGCCTCAAATCACAGTGTGTCCTCCGCCTCACTCCCCACTGCTACACATCACTTTGCTGGGAGGAAAGTGGTAAGCAACTTCAGAGACAGACCCCCAGTTAGCAGGTGCAGCAAGCCAAATCCAGCCAGCGCAAACCCCATCTCTGGGACACCGAGCAGCCCCAACTCCCCCCAAGATCATCAAACTTTCTGTTGCTGCCTATACACAGGTTAGATCTGGCGCTGCCGCTGGCCACCAGCCCCTTGTGACGCACTAGGGGGTTTGTGCTGGCCAAAGTTGAGCCATTACAACCACCTACTAAAGATCTGTGACTCCGGAGCTGCTGCCTGCTCCCCGACCAGCCAAGCACTCCACAGTGACGGAATGAAGCGGAGGGACAGTGAGGGGGCTAGCTAACTGATTCTTCTGTCATTCTGGTCTGATAACAGAGAGGTAGAGAGTAGGGCAAGGAGTGAGTAAATATGCTGCTTACAATGAAACACCGTTAAATAAATCAATGTATGGGAAACACTTAGTTAATGTATGAAGCACATGCATATGCTCATGGTCCTCTGGTTGGAGGGGCTTAGGACAGAGAGCTGCAGGAAGAGGGTGTATTTTCAAATTGGGGCTATTTTTTTTTTTTTTTTTGCCATCATGCTTCATAAAAGTTACCCTGATGGAAAACAGAATTTATTTACACTTCTGATGACTGATTTCCATAAAAATCTGCTCAATAAATCAACTGTTTGTCCTTCACTATGTGACTCAGGGTGACTTTTTAAAAACACATGATTCATTTTTACACAGTTTACCCAAAAGAACACAAAAATCTATCTGAAAAAAAGCTGAAGACATGATCACATCCACAGAAGCGTTCTCTCAATACAACACTTGTATGCAGATTGTCCTCTTGGTGAAAGGTTAAGTGTGAGTGGCTCCTTACCCTGGGGAATGTGGTGAATCGGTCCAGCTCCTCCACAAAGCAGAACATCTGCAGACTGATGGCCGACATGACGATGAGGAGGCTGGCTGTGAACACCACCAGGCTGCCTAGTTTTTTACCTGGACCAAAAATCTTGTACACAAAGTCTTCCAGAGCTGGGGAAATCTTAATCAAACGGACCACACGTAGCACCTGAGGGGAGGAAACACATGCATATCTACTGTAAGATTACTGTTTGTGTAACCATTATTTAATAGTAGTTTATAATCCACACCAAAGGAAAATAGAGGGGGTACATTAAAGATACTATAGCCATAAAAGAAAACATAGTGGCACATTGATTACAAAATGATTTAAAAAAAAAAAAAAGAAAGCATTGATTTTGACCCAGTGCTAAAGGTGCACTGACACCCCGCTCTGTCAACAGGGTTAGTCCCTAAATTGCTTATGGTGACAACAACCCCCAAAAGGTAATGCATATTGGTCAGGCTTTGATCGGGGATCCAGAGAGTGGCTATCGATCGAGCCCGGCACCGCTGCCCCTGGCCAAATATTTTTCCTTAGTATCCTGCTCTGAGCCAAATGAATGGCTATCTCCCATTCCCTGGATACACGGGAAAATAAAGGAGACAAACAGGGGCTGCCGGTCTAAGACCTGGGACCTACAGTAAACAAATACAGTAATAACACTCACAGCGTGATGACAGATGGGATGGGAAGACACACTATACCTTCTACTCCTGACAGACCATGATGACCACTATCCATTTTACAACAGATGCAAGCTCTGGGGCTGACGGCAAACCCTAAGAGGGTAAGGCCACAGAGTGTATAAGGATATAACAGCAAAACTGGTTCTTTGCTTATCTTTTTGTACAAGGCCTGTGGGAATCTGAAATAGCATCCCAGGATGACAATGCCGTTAACTACAGCCTCAATAACAACCAACAGTAGATAGTACTGAGCAAAATAAAATTGTGATTTAACCATTGCAGCACCATCATATAAGCATGGCTGTGATTATGTACCACCCTGGCTATCAATACACAGCTTGGGCTGAATCAGTGTATTACTGGGGTATTTAGTAATCCTGAAGGTATGATTTTCAACACTGTCAAAACTACAGATGCTCCTCTTTCTATTAAACTGATACGGACATGCAGAGGTCAGTCTCTATTGGTGGAACACGTAGCTGAGCTGACAGAAATGGGGAGTGTGGTGGGGATAACGTTACAGGACTATTAAAAAGGAAACTTGCCCCTGTTTGGGAGTATTACCACATATAACTTTATTTTGAGATTAATTCTTCCAGCTACACCAGCAGATAATTAGCCACTAGGGGTGAGCGATATGGCCCTAAAATAATATAATGATATTTCAGAGTATTTTTTCGATGACAATATTCTTGACAATGACAAATTAGTAAAAAAAAAAATACATTTTCTAGTTAATTT
Source organism: Epinephelus moara (assembly GCF_006386435.1). NCBI lineage: Eukaryota > Metazoa > Chordata > Actinopteri > Perciformes > Serranidae > Epinephelus > Epinephelus moara. The sequence continues at coordinate 13,947,802 of NC_065512.1, read as the reverse complement.
AAGAACATAAAATTGCAACAAAATAAGTGATATTGTTTTAAAAGTCAACCTAGAGAGTGAGTTTCAGATTCTGTGCACAATATTAACAGTTCAACAAAATATATAAACAGAACTACCGAACATTCACATTTATGTAATTTTTGTTGTGGAGCTGCGAGCGTCACGTTTGTTTACATTACCAGGTGTTTATGACAAAATGACTTGAAGTCACTGACTACCATGTGCACACAGCGAGAGAGGAGAGGGAGAGATGCTGTGCTGCTGCCAGAGGAGCCGCCGAATGAGTTCCCTCTGAGTCACTAAGAGAGTCTGAGAAGTCCGGGGCTGTTCATAAAACATTCAGGACGCCACAGTTTATTCCACACTACTGAAGCTGCTCCTCTTTTTGGAACCACCGCGGGGTCGTTAATAATTTTAATGCTACAACCATTTCATTGTATATTGTATATATTTCAGATTGTCTACTTTACTGTTTTTATTATTTATTTTACTTTATTGTCTACTGTAATATTTTATTTATGTTAATGTCTACTTTAATATTCTATTTTATTCTATTTTATTCTAATGTCTACTTTAATATTTTATTTTATTTTATTTTATTTTAATGTCTACTTTAATATTTATTTTACTTATTTCATTGTCTATTTTAGTATTTTATTTATACCTTCATCTTTATCTCTTGTTTCCATTCATGCTGTATTTCTTTTTCTACTTTGCACGGAGCATTGGAACAAAAACAATTTCCCCCCGGGGATTAATAAAGTATTCTGAATCTGAATCTGAATCTGAAATTTTGCTATCAGCCATGCTTGTTGTTGCCGTGGGTAACAGTATGACGTCAATATGTCAACAAGTTGAAATATCGCCAGTATCACGATATGAATTTTTCATCTAATATAAAAAATTATACCGGTATTATCATGAATGTGATGATATGGCACACCCCTGTTAGCCACCTGATTTTATTCCACACATCAGTGTTCAGCCCACTGATGTTCATCAGGTCCTCCAGCACGAGCGGTGCTTTTTCCTCTCTATTCATTATTCTGTGGGCTTTAAGTATTTGAACCCAGTAAGAGCTGTCTAAATGGGCTAAGTGCATATTAGAAACACAGCGTTGTAGACTAGACAATGTCATCCATGCTACAATGACTTCTAAAACCAGCGGCTCAGCTTTTACATTTTTTTTAAAACACAAATACATTCATATACCATGCACCCCGATGAAATGTGATGATGGTATGAAGGCATTAAGAAACAGAAATGGTCCAAGCCTACTCAAAATAATTTCCTCTGACATAATACAAAGTTAAGGACTTTGCGTATCAGCAAATACAGAGTACTGATCTGATATATGATATATGTTTTAACTGTATAACTACTCTGCTTCACACAAGTCTATGTGTGATCATTCTTTTCAACATAATAGGAAAACAGATGAACAACAAAAATACACCAGACTTCATGTACTCTTTTACTTGTGATCTCTTTGTCATTTACATATCGGTAATCTAAGCAGTAAACATGACTGTTCCCAGAGAAAAACATATCTCGACTACTCATGCAGACATGAAATGAGCAATAAACAATCTTGACTGTAATCACTTTGATGTGCGAAACAAATTACTTTCACGAGGGGTTACCCCAACCACAGTTCAGGCTGGGAGCCAGATCTGGAGGAGGAAACACGATAAATAACAGGATATTGTTGCATGGCATCAAACCTTTTTTTTCCCCCCACAAAGAGTATTGTGCGCCTGCTACCAATGATTAACTATAAATGACACTCAGAGAATGGCTCTCCAGCTGTGTCGCCTGTGTGTGCTTCTGGCTCCAGCCTCTTGCAAGACAAAGCAATGCTTAACATAAAATTGAATTGCATAATGTGTCACATTGTCGCCGTCACAGATGTCCCATCCAGAATTTTAAACCCGTATTGGCCCGATACCAATAACCAGAATCGGATCAGTGCATCCCGACCAGAAATGTCCAAAATTATACAATGCCCTTCCATTCTGAGTGAATGCATTGACTGGTCTGTTAAATCGTGCAGCTACTGAAGTCATTGCAATTCTGAACACACAGAGAGGAAGTGTCGAGGTGGGTTCCATTGGCTGATTAAAAATCATTCTGCCAAGTGTATTGTGCGCGTGTATGCGAGCGTGTGTGTTAAGGCTGTAAGTAGGGCTCTAAAGCACGTGACATTTGGGCCAGACTGAAAGACAATTGGTAAGGCTAACCTTTCGCAACAGAACGTTGGTTGGATAGAGATAAATAAAAATGTGAAACAATCATTGATTGTGTAGCCTCGTCCCTCCTCCTGTAGCCAGCACACGCTTTGGATTCCCTCACAGAGCCTTAAGGTTAATCACTTGTGACTAAATGTCACCTGTTTAAGCTGGGACCAACTTGGGAAAATATCAGCAGGGAAAGTGAAGGAGAAATGCCTTCCCATGAGTCAGGAGTGAGGAGTGAAGAAGGCACTTAACTCCCAATTGCTCTTTAAAAATTGCTCATTCGTTGGAGTGTAAGAAAATATTGATGCACTTGGGTATTTCAATATTATGTTTCGAGGTACTGTATTGTTTCACACTATTGTTTTTTTAAGTAATAGTTAACATGCAAAGATTTGTGGCAGTCATTCATTTTGTCTTGTGTTAAACAACGTAACTACAATTCAAAGAACAAAGAACACAAGCCTATGAAACAGGCAGTCATATAAGCCCCGTTTCCACCAAACACTTTCAGTATGGTACCTTTGGAACCAACAGTAACCCTTCTGACATGGTATCTAGACCCTAGTGTTTCCACTGCAAACAGTACTCTTAAATGTGGGCGGGGTTGTTGTCACTCACTGCTCCGTCCAGCACTCACTGTATTTCCTCCTTCATCAGTCTGCACATTTTCAGAACAAAATAAAACAGGCTGGAGTGAGAGTTTCTTTTGATGGGATATTTAAAAATACTGAGTTTGTGCATTTAGTCCCATTAAGGCAAGGCATATACAGTATGCTGTGTTCACATAACCCGGTCAAAATCAATATATATTTTTAAACGCTTGAAGATCCACTCATTACTAAAAGTGTATGTCATCCAAGAGAGACAATAAAAACTAAAGTAAAGATTAAAGATGGTCATAGTACCAGATCTGTGTGCTAGGTACCCCAACAGAGGCGGGACCAAAATGGGGACGGTGCGGAACGGTTCCATTGGTACCATCCACAACTTTTCACAGTGGAAACCGAAAAAAAGCGTACTGCACTGAACTGGTGGAAACGGGGCTATAGTGTGCTCTGCTACCATTGACAACTTAACGACTAACAATACACAACTTAGAATTTAGAATTTAGAAAAACTTGTATTACCCGTGCATGTTGTTAGGCGATGCTCTGAGCTTGTTTCCTGTTTGTATTTGTTAGAACACATTTAAAGCCAAAGGTGATCATCATTTTTTGGCACTAACACCTCTTCTGTTGATATTTCGTACAGATGTATTACTTGTGTACAGAATGCAATACAATCACAGTACCTTTCTTTTATTTTGTAAAAATGAAAGTAAAAAAAATAAATGTTTTTTTTTTCAGAAAACTACTATTTTAGATGTAAGGAGTTGTCAAACATCCATGTTTGCTTATTGTGTGTTGGGCGCATAATAAATCACTTTTTTTCAACATTAAAAGTTTTCTTATAACACAGCATTAGCGTGGAGCTGAGCCATGAATGGTTTTCATTATGAAATCACAATTTTAAAAAAGTGCAACTTGCAATCTGCATAAGTGTTATCAACAAGGGTTAAGAGGTAAAATATTGCCCTGGTAGATTTGACATGTAGACCACAACACAGCCCAAATGTGTAATTTATGGAAAATATTTCCACTTTAATACTTTAATTTAATTTATTGGTTGTAAATTGCCATGCCATTTTTGTCTCAAAGCCCTATATAGATCATGAAAGCAATGCTGTTCAGCAACTAATTGTGAGGTTAGGATAATGGAATCTGTTGCCAATACATGAAAGCACCATAATTCAGAAATACATAAACTTTGCAAGACTGCATTAGCATGCAAAAACATGGTAACTTAAAGAAAAAAAAACAGATGTGGGCCTTTTTGCAGAGATGAACTGCCAACCTAAAGTAAGTCTCAAGTCCTTGCAAGTTGATTTTTATCTTGTACTGAAATGATTGCCTGGAAGGACGGTAACTTTGGTAATGTGCAGCAGTAGTATCCAGAATATGTTGTTGCCAGTCAACAATCATTTTTAATGGATCACAGCTACAGTATATATGTTTGCATGTGTTTGCTTGAGTGGTGGTGGAGATAGCAGCTGTTGAGAGAGTCAGACAGGATCAGGGCAGCTTGTTTGGTCAAGGCTCATTAAAGACCCATCGAGAAGCCCTTTCCCATCAGATCCTCCGCAGAGCTTTTCAGCGGCTACATTACGGTACACGACCTACAGCAAGGTCGCGGGGTTACCTTTTGAGTGCAATACTAAAGTCTCTGGATGGATGATAATGCTAGGCAACAGTGCCAAATGGGTCATAATATACACAGGTGATTTATATTGCTGCCTTGAGAACTAGAAAAACTGGGGAGTCAAAGGACTGGATAAGTGTGTCAAATTACACACAAGCAAATGAACAGGCAAATACAGAATTTATGGAGAAAATATCGCAGACAACCACTACTATATACATCTCCACTGAGGCCAAAGGCATCACACATTATTGCTTCCACCTACATAATTATCAGGACTTTCCCAGCTCTGCGCCTCACATACAATAATTAATGACTCAGGCTGAGTTTTATGCTAAATATCATCAAATAAAACCATCAACAAACAACTCCTTTCATTGAATACGTCAGATGTCCCACAAAATATGTCATGACTGAAAAATGCTCACTCAGAAATCCCTCTAACCTGATCTCTGTTGGACATTTTGGTGACAGTACATTAAAAGCATTTTGTGTCAAGTTTCAACACCGAAGAGTGATGTGATTGATTCATACTCATTAATGCATTGTCACAGGAAAGAAATGTCACTGAATGATTCACAGCTCATGTTCTTCACTGTAATTTAACTCAAGTGTGGATGATTTAGGCTCAAATTTAAGATATAAATGGATTCAGGTATGTTTGTACAGGCTGTAAAACTGTAAAAATATGTGCATACCTGAAAGTAGGTGAACTGAGAGTGGTAGAGGTCGGGGTAGATGTGCAGCGTGGTGCCCACCACCAACAGAGATTCAAACTTGTGCAGGGAGGAGCTGATGTAGCCGGTGAAGCCCAGACACCAGATCTTCAGAAGAGCTTCCAGGTCAAATAACACAGTAAAGGCAACCTAGGATGGCATGGAGACAACAGCAATCAGTGTTGGCATTTACTCCCTGCTAACACTAATCTCTCTCAACAGAAAGCAATTCTACACCAGTTAATATAAGCTTCAGTGTAAAGAATAATACTGTGCAATTTGTGTGTGTGTGCAGGTGTGTGTGTGTCAGTGATGAGGGTTAACAGCTGTGCATTAGAGTGATAATCTCAAAGATTGTCATTTAAGTAAATGTCTGTTAAGTAACTATCGCTGAATGAGATAACACTACTGTACAAAACTGAGCCTACATGGCCCACAGATAAAGCCCCTTGTATTTGCATTCTGTGTAACATTCACGGAAAAAAATCACAAGCAGTGCACAGTTAGTGATGTATTTTCTATCAACCGGCAGTAGTTGGTCAGCCAGATCTGGTAGGTGGAGCGACCGCAACAGGCTGGCTCTTCACCTCTCTTGTGTGTTAAGCAACGAGCCGTTTTTTCCGGTTTCCATTTTCGCGTAATGTGTACTGGTGACCTTGATTTTTTTATGACAGCTTTGCCCAGGTGCCAACTGCCAACTAACTGACATCACACAGGTGACACTGTTCTGAAGTCTGGGAAGTGAGATGCAGCTATCATTTATCCCCATAGGTGCTGCCAAAGAGAACCAAGAGGAGGAGATCTTGGAGATTGTTTAAGTAATTAAAAATATAAAAAACAAACATCCAGTCAATTACTAAACTTACCTGTTAGTTCAATTTTGGGGTGCTTGAGTTTTATCTAAATATTTCCAATTTCTCCACACCGAGGTTTGATCCAGGAACCCTCTTGCTGTGAGGCGACAATTCTAACCACCGCACCACCGTGCTGCCTACTACTTACTGATGATTATCAAATGTTGTTGTGTAAATGTTTACAATATAGTCACAATATGAATATCAAAGTATTTGGTCAAAAATATTGTGATCTCTGATTTTCTCCATATCACCCAGTCCTTGTTGATGTGCCATCAATCACACAAAAATCCCTCCCCTGGGGTGTAAAGGCCTTTATTCTTTAACTGTACTACTAACTACTACATTTATTTGACAGCAATTATTAACTGTCAACATACAGATATGATTTGACATATAAAACCTGTTTAATTTATAAAATGATGCCTCGTTACAGATTTAACTACCCAATAGTATAAACTCCCTTAGCCTCCTCAAGCTACACTAAAATGTAGTTTACACATTAATAAGGGGTGTTTGAAGACTTTAGGAAGCTGCTCCTGCATTTATGGGAAATGTAGGAGCTTGTGTTTTTGGATATTGACCAACAGTAGATTAAACATCAGAATCTTGTTCTCTGCTGCATTGATTCTGACCACTCTGTTTTAAATCTGTCTCTTGCTTTCCACCCCAACTTTATGTGCAATGCTAAACCCTTGGAGGACTCCTTAAAGTAAAGGATGTGAATGCTTTGACCGCCACTGTCTTTAGCAGGGGGAAATATGGTAAGAATAAACTTGGCACCTCACCAATAAAACATGTATTTCTCCATTTAACTCTAAACCCAGTGCCTCCGTTTCCTATTTTCCCTTCACAGCCTTCACACAGATTGGAACAAATCTGCAGATTGATGGCTGTATGATATGGATGGAGGGAGTGAGAGAAGGTAATATTGTGTCTAGTCCCCCCCCCCCCCCCCCCTTTCTTATCTCCTCCATTCAGCTGTGTGCGAGAGAGAAAGGTATGAAGGGGACGGGGGAGGTGGGCACACTCCTCACCGTCTTTGTTGGCGCTTTACCACCTGCATACTGATGACATCAAGTCAACCTGCATGACACATACAGTACAGTGTCATGGGCGTGTGTGTATATACTTTAAAATTAACTACATTTAAAATAAAAACAGAAAAATATACAAATACAAATAAATATTTGCAGCTGATCAATTAATTTATACAGGTGAGATGTTAAGAGATGATTATTCCCATTATTGAGCTTAATAAATATACAGATGTATGGATTATAAAGTGGCTGATATCCTAAAATCTCCAGCTGCATCATGCATCATGTGAGTGGACGGGGTAATATCATGAGGCATCCAGATTATGCAGGATTAAATCCCTATTAATAACAGACGGTGACACTACCATGGAGAGCATTTCCAAATAAAGAGAAAAACCCACGTCTGTGTCATCTAACAGGCTTTTACCAAAAGATGATCTCATAGCTTTAATAAAGGCCTTGGTCAAATGTTTTGTGTTCATGTCAAAATCCAGGGTTTGAGGTTCATATTTTGGAGAAAAAGCAGGAAATGAGAAAAACAACAATAACAAAAACTAAAAAAAAAAAAACATCTCACCTCTGCCAGGTAAAACTCATCATAGTGTCTGCGGTAGTTCTCGCCTTTATAATAGTTGCTAGCGGCAACGATGACGTCCACAGCGACCATGCTCAAGATGAACATGTGGAACACGGAGGACCGCATCAGTTGCTGTGGAAACAGAGCAGTGTTCAATTACAATCAATGTAAATTGCACAAAACAGGCAAAGATTTTTTTTTCCCCCATTGAACTCAATCAAGTTCAAGTTTGAATGTAAGCCATAAAAGTAGAGTACTGTCTGAGATAAATCATTTCCTGTCTGTTTTTCCCTCAATATAAATCTGATCTCCCCATACTATACAATACGTAAGAAATTAAAGCTGAGCACAGACTTTAAGACACATAACGGACAGTCAGATGTTTAAAGACAGTTCCATCTTTTTCAATGTGACAACTATAAACTATACTATATATCAAGAGGTGAAAACAGGCAAAGAGGGCCAGCAGCTAAACAGCAGTAAATTCAAAGCAATCAGCAGCCTTTCATTGGTTGCTGGGAGAAACATCCACCCAGACAGCAGAATCAGCGTGCATTCAGACAGCTGGAAACAAGAAAGGCAAGGGGCAATAAACGTATGTTATTTCCTGTGGGAACAGCAGCGCCATCGAACGCAACATCACATAATAGAAACAATCAGGACATAAAAGAATGCAATGGAAATTCCCCCCCTCCCCTCCCAAATAAATAAGTCGGACAAAGCACGCACTCCTCGTTTCGACAAACACTGTAACTGTGCGTTCCTTCAGAGACAATATGACAGATGTGATCGCAGCCTTGAACTGCATGTATGTGGTGTAATGAACAGCTTGTGAGTGGGTAGAATAGCTCACCCTAAAAAAAGACTTGCATGTGAGACTGGTAATAGGAAAGACTGAAGAAGTGAAGAAAAAAAAATGAGAGGAAGACTTTAAGACAGATGAAGAGTTTTTGCAGCATTGCTGGAAAGATCAAACTCGCCCCATGAAAACGGGACCACTGCCATGCGCCCTCCTACACACAGATTACAGTACAAACTCTTTAAACTCGAGAAAGCCTGATCTGCAATTGGTGCTTTGAAAACAAGTGATGATGATGATGATGATAGAATTATTAGATAAATGTATCTGATGGGACTTTGAACTTGTGGGTAAATGACATATTGCTGTTTTAAGGAACATGAATAAGAGCAAAAATGGGATAAGGGCTTTTAGTGACACACAGGGGGCCCAGAGATTTAGAGAGCAAGTCCTCACCAGAAAAACAGCAGAATTCAAACAGATAAAATTATTGTTTTTGCATTTACATGACAAGGACGTCCTGTGACCATTAAAAATTATGCCTGACCAGGGCAGAGCAAGTAGAATGACTTTTATAGCACTGCAAATCTCATTGGGAGGAGGTTGGTGTGAACGCTTGGGTCAACAAAGAGTGTGATTCTGATATCTAAGACCAGTGGTTGCATCCCATCTCCTACCTGTCCACCTTCATTTCTTTTAACCCTGTCCACCATCTTTCCTAACCTCAACAAAGTCAATTAAGCTGCCTAACTGAACCTCAACCATAGGAGTGGCAGATCAGGAAACGTTTTGTGACGGCCAGTAGACGGAATAAACGAAGAGGACGTAGCCAACGCGACGTCACCCTTTGATTTGTAATTGACTTGTCAACCACAAGGTAGCCACGCCCTAAATCACACCCTGCTTTATTATCTATTTTATTTAAAATGAGAGGAACCATAATTTACAAAATGAACATCATGCTGCTTTGAAGACGACTTGAAACAAGCCTTTAAAACAATAAAGGTAATAAATCAAGGGAGAAGAAGAGTCATTTTCTGATAGACCTGTATGCAGTCGGACTTCTTTTTCCAGCCAGTAGAGCTGCCCCCTGCTGGCCATTTGAAAAAGTGCAGTTGGTCCTTCGTAAATGTTTTGGAAGGCACTGTCAAACAATGTCATCTTGCCAACAGGGGCACCAGATATGAAAACACTTATTAGGATTATTTTGGAGGGTAATGCCAATCAACCTGTTTTGTGGTTAAGATTTAAGGACTTGTTTGTGTAAGACCTTGAAAGAAAGTACTTTGTTAAAGTGAGTTCTCAGTCACTTCTTTAAAAAGCTTTTTGATGGTTAAGGTTTCTTGGTGTTAATAATAATAATGGATGTATGACGAGAACTGGATACAGTGTTGGAGGCGGGGTCCGACTCATTTCTTTAAAAGCTGCTTAGTGGGGCATGAAGCCAAAAAAGCGGTATGAAAATACCTGGATCTTCCGCATCCTGGCGCCCATAGAGTAAGAGCACTAGAGACTGCACAGGCCGAGTGGCTAACTTCCAATTTAGCCCTCCACTAACTTGAATGGGGATAAAAATTATTCAACTGTGCCACTATTCAAGACTTTAGAAATGCTATCAAAAAAATGTATCCCCTGATTTACAGATGCCTCTTTCATGGTGAAAGTCTATGGGAAAAAGTCTGTTTAGGCCCAATGGCATTGTGTGACAGATCTTGAAGTTGTACTTCCATGTTTGGCCACTATGTACAATTGGCTTCAAAGCCTGGTGCTGTTCCTGTGGGCTTTGTTAACATTAGATTTACAGCAGGTTTTGGTCAAGGTTAAAATTAGGGTTCTTCTTTCATTCATCCATCCATCCATTTTCATCCGCTTATCTGAGGCCAGGTCACAAGGGCAGCAGGCCAAGCAAAGCACCCCTGACATCCCTCTCCCCAGCAACACTTTCCAGCTCCTACAGGGTGACACCAAGGTGTTCCCAGGCCAGATGGGATATGCAATCCCTCCAGCATGTTCTGGGTCTGCCCCGGGGCCTCCTACCAGTGGGACATGCCCGGAAAACCTCTACCGAGAGGCACCCAGGAGTCATCCTGATCAGATGCCCGAACCACTTCAACGGACCCCTTTTCGACCTGAAGGAGCAGCGGCTCTACTCCAAGCTCCCTCCGGATGTCATGAGCTCTGGGTAGTGACCGAAACAATGAGATCGTGAAAACAAGCAGCCAAAATGAGTTTACTCCGTGGGGTGGTTGGGCTCAGCCTTAAAGATAGGGTCCTCCTTTAATTAATAAAACTCTGGGAAAAGCACTGTTTTACTGCCCCCTCCGGTTAAAAGTTAATGGTCTGTTTCACTTCTTTACACCCATCTTGTGGTATGTGGTTGTATGTGGTCAGTAGTGTGCTGTGTTGGACCTGTAATCACACCCAATAGTGATGTCACGGTGCACTGAAATACCCTGCAGTAAACACCTACACTACTTCAGGAAGGTGAGAAGTTAAACCACTGGAAGTTAGCAAAAACAAGATTTAGTTGCTATTTAAGATAATGCAATCAACAATACAACAGTCGTATACACAGCTGTGAAACTTATAGGCTGGCCAAATCTGTAACATTTTTCTACAATCGCTTCTAAACACCCAGAAAGATTTTTTTGTCTATTAACTTTGTCTGACAATTGTAATTTTTGCTCTTGTCTTGTCTCATTATCTTAGATCATTAGCTTGTTACTGAACACAAAATTCCAGAAAAAGTTTAGCTTCAAATGTGATTTCTTGCCATTCTTTTAACTCGACTGATAGCCCGGACCAACAGAGCCGCTAGCCTTTGGTTTGACTGTTTCTGCAGAACATGCACACATGCTCACTCTACACACAGAGTGGTTAGGCTCCCTGACTGAGATTGGACGTGACAAAGCAGTTTGACATTTCCAGCAACCAGACGCTCTCCCCCATGGGTGTTTTGGCTGAACGGAGTTGTGTGTGTGTGATAGCGTGTGTCTGTGTGTGTGAGGGAGGGAGCGGGAGAGACAGAGGCAAACTGACAGAGAACAGAAAGTACATGCTTGCGCGTATGAAACGGTTGATTTTCTCAAGGTCTTGACTTTGCCCATACTCTCTGTCAGCTTTTGGGAATCACACTGCTAAGAAAAGCTGGAGAGCGAGCTGGAGAGCAGTGTGCATTTGTAACCTCTGTCATAGGGAGATACAGTCAGCCCATCCAGCCCTGCCACAAAATCACCTTTTAATCTTTCCCTCACATCCCCCTCCTTTTTTCCCCTCCAAATTGGCTGAAGATGTTGGTGCACTCCACCAGATAACACCCTCCATGTCATTCCCAAGGCAAAATGGCCTAGTTTGCCCAATGCAGCTGATGGCACTGGCACTCCATATACGGCCTCAAGATGTCAGAATCAATTTAACAGCATCAATTGTGGGACAAGATGGCTCTCCCCTGCTGTTTGATGTTTCTTAGCTTGTGTGTCTCTGAAATCCTTTCACACGTGTTTGATGGATGCTATTTATTTGTGATGCCTCTGGCTGGGTCTTTGAAACACCAGGTGCTCACCGTGCACGGTCACAAGCACGCACGCACACACGCACAGACATGGTGAAGTCGAGTTTTGAAAGCAGAAGCCACACATTAAGTTGAAGCTTTGGCATTTAGCCAGGAAACACATCATTCTGTCTGATAGCAAAGCAGAGCTTAATTCATGACAGAGTGCATTCTGCAAAAATACAGCATGTACTCAGCTTATTTGCTTGACTGCAACATAGTGTACATGATAGAAATTATGTATGCAAATAGTGTTGTAGATAAAAAGACATCATTTCAAGTGGCATGTAAATTGGTATTTGGGGAAACAGTGCACGCTGGGTGTGCTTTCCCGCAGTAAAAAATGAAAAACAACATTAAAAATGAGAAGAAATAAACACCACACATTTCTTTTTTCATCAAGCCTTCTGGCTCCTTGTCTGGGTACTTGTGTTTTTTATCACCCAATTTATGCCCAGTCAATTTAAACAGTGCAGCAAAGCCTCGCCTTCTAAAGGCTGCCTGGTCAGTGTGACATAAACTGCAATCTCACACAAAAGGTGAGACAACATTTCAGCTGCGCTCATAAGAGGTGTGCCAACATGATCCACTGTCAATACGCATAGCAATCACCTGGAGGAGGTGGGGTACATATGCATGATACCTGGAGCCTGTCCAGTGACTGCAACTGTAACCCAACTGCGACAGAGAGGCAGACTGACAGACCAAGGACTGCTTCCTCGTGCTCCGTCTGTTCACTCAGACTGCCAAGGAGGACAAATGCTCTTTCCACTGGTACATGAGACGAGTGTAGCACATGTGCACATAGCTGGCAGGATATAACAGTGTTCACACAGGAATTGTCACCAACAGGCTGGGCCATGTTCTGGCACCGTCTCCTGCTACAGTTTTCTCTCTCCTGTTTACTGAGATTAAGAAGAAACTGAGTGGGATTACAGGCTGCTTCACTTGACTTATCTCTTCAGTCTCTTCACTGACATTTGTTGACAATGAATTAACAAGTGTTGATACTCAGAGTTCTGTCAAGGCTCTTTTTTTTTCTTCAGTGTGGTATACAACCGAACAAATGAAAATATGTTGAACAGGTATTGAAATTTAAAAGTCTGATGTCAAACCCATGAACAGCACAGATAAGTAAGTATTTCACTTCACTGCTGAAAAGATGGTCTCGTGATGGTCTCACAGCGCTGTGGCATTTGCTTTAGCTCAAGAAGTAGAAAACCTGCATGTACCAAAATGCACTGCGCCGCATCAGACCCATATAAACACTCCCGCTGGTGGCTGACATAATGCAACTTAAGGCGAGTTCACATTACACAACTGGCCGCCCAGTCTTGAGTCGCGGAGACTATCGTAATCTTTTGAGTATTGAGTTGATTGAGTCTCGCCAACTGTGTTACGACCTGTGTGTGCACACCACAAGATTTCTCCACTGAGCCCCTGCCGACAGAGCCCCAGATGACGCGGTGACGTATTATGTACGTATTATGAAGTTCCCCGGCGCTAATATTTTCAGCGTGGATACTGTCAACGTGGATGTCCGACAGCTTGTAGGTCTGCAGGTCGTTTGCGCCCTGCTCTGCTGTGGACGCTGCCATTGCTGTTGTTGCTTGCCGGCTTGTCCTCCTCACATTTCTTCCATCCTCCTGCGTGCTGACGTGGGACGTATCCCGCCTCTCATTGGCTGATGCTCTTTGTCAGTCGTGTCAGACTTCTCCAGTTTTCTAGCATGCCAGATATCCTGTCCCAATCACAGACAAGGGGGCGACTTGCTCGTGGGCTTGTTCACACATGAGGACTCGTCATGGCAGACTATCTGCCGACTCACCTCCGACCCAAGGTGGCTCTCAAAATCCTCTGCGACGTCAAAATCGCGGTGAAAATCGTGTAATGTGAACTAGGCTTTAGCTGTTTTTACACAGGAAACAATATGGTGGATGGCAGATAAAAAAGCAATCTTGTATTACAGTTAAACAGTAAGCTAAAATATGCTTTTGAAAACATATAAGTCCAAGATTAGGAAATGCCGTAACAGAATCTTGCTTCATATTTGATCTACACTGCTTACCACTTTTACCGTTTGATCTCAGTTTTTCCAGCCTTTTTAACAGCAGGAGGAAACAGTATGGTGCCCACTTCCTGTTCACAAATTCTTGTATTAGGCCGAATCTAAATGTCTGGACTTTGCCACACTTGCAGACTCGCTGACCTTGTGTGTACCCAGGAAGTCTGGGAGTGCTTAGGGCTGTCCAAAACCACAGTTCATCCAGTCCACAAGGGGGCCTCAAGCGGACTTTCTGCAGAATGGTAATGCCAAATATTCAGGCTAGAAAAGTGGCCAAAAAACAGCAAAAGAAGATCTTCCGTAACTATTAGGCTTTCCTTTTTTATTTAGTCATAGCTTGGTCCTTATTCACAACCATCTCTGTATTTGAATGTCTGCAGTCTGTAAGTTATACAGGAATGTATCTTGTTCACTCGCAAAACAAGCCTATACATGAGACTTACATCTTATCATCTGCAGGGACAGATGAGCAGACAGAATATGACAGCAATTACAATGATAATAACTGCCATTCGCAAGTTTCCATGGCTACGAGTAAACTAGTCTCGAGGGCTGTCCATCAGCGGCTTGCAGTCTCTGCCCTCGCAGACTTTACGTGATGATGGTGAACTCGTCACAGGACGTATGACTGAAGTCCGCGAGGGTTCAGACTGCAAGTCAAGAGGGTCAACATTTGGATTCAGCCTTACAGCTTAGCAGTGCATGCTCCCTTGGTTCATATTTGATCAGCTCTGCCTAGTTTTACAGTTTGATCTGAATTTGGTCTGAGTTTCTTGATCGTTTCTATACTTTGTGTTTTTGGTAGCAGGCATACCAAAATGTAATTGTAATTCATACCAAAATGTAATTGTAATTCGAGCATCAGCCCTAGAGCAAGCAAAAGATGAGCAGGGAGATCTGGACGCTGGTAAGATAGAGGGAAGTTTACCATAGTTCATTTACACATACTACCCACGTTGTTATGATACAAAGCTGGTTGAAAATGGACAAAGTATCTCTTTAACTTGTGGCTAAGTGTGTTATCTGCACAGATATTTTAATCTAAAACTTTGGGCTAAAGGAGTGGGTGTGTAAAATCCTGCTGGGTTGGGGATCTAGCGAAGTGGGAGCCCCTTGGCTTATTACGGTCCTGACAAGAGCAGGCTGACTCATATCTCTGGCTGGAAAACAGGTCTTAATAAAACATGATGGTCTGCATGTCTGCGCCCTCCAACTCTTAATAATATCTGCTGTGCTTTGCCACCTACGTCCATTTCCTGTGTCCATTTCTTGTCTGGCTATTCCTTATAGAGTTTTGCTTTATTTCATTTCAGCATATATCACTGTATGTGCATTCATCTGATAGCAGTCTAGACAAAACAAACAGTCTGATTCAGTCTATCCAAAAGAGGTGATCTCACAGCACTGGTAAAATCTCGTTCACTTTCCTCATGCAGGTCTTTGTTTTTCACTTTTGCCATCTATAGCAATATTCTCACTGTGATTACTCTCTGAAGCACCTTTATTTTTCCCTTTCCTATGTGCCCTCCTTCTTCTCACACACAGACAAACTGACCTTGACCTTGACACGTTGTGTGTACGAGTGTGTGAGCTTGAAATGATACAAGCGGTGTCACTGGGAAGATCCAGAGGGCAAAGATCGGTGGCAGGGGGAAAACGAGGGCTCCAGAGAATCAATAACCTCTGGCTTAAGGAAGGAGAGGTCAAAAAGGTTTTCCTTTCATTGGACCTCAGTACCCCCCAGTGAGCTTCTGGGCTATCCATTACTCTGTATTTAGCTCTGTGGACAGGGGGCTGAGACAAGAAGAGGGAGTACTAGCATCAGCTACTCATCGCCAACGAGGCAATGCTGAATTAATCACATGATCCTCCTGGATTACTCCAAATAGTTCACATTTATCATACTTGTATGCCCTTCCTTAGTGGTCATTTTAAAGCTGTTTTCATCACTCTCATACAGAAATTCCTTTGTTTCTTGATATTTATATAGATTTACTCTATGTTGCATTTTAAGGACTCTTTATAATCCACCTGGGTACACCTGTATAGAGTGTCACCCTTTATTTTTTTGCTTATAGCAGCCAAAGCTCCAGTCTGCAGTGTAATTATGGTATTGTGGAGCACCAGAGGCTAATTAGCAGACCAGGTCTGTAGGGAAAGAAGCATGATGCTTCATTAACCTCCGCTGGTCTGTACGGCTACCACAAGAGTAAAACTGAGAGACTCAGGAAAGCAATAAGGACCTAAACTAAGTTCACCTGTTTAACTCCAGCTGGCACATGCAGCAGGTCACTATTATAAAGGCATATGGCACATCCATGCGTTCAGACCTTAATTTCAAACTCTAACTCTAAAGTTTCTGAACACAAAATTGTGCTGGGGAATATCTGTGAAAATATACATCTAGAATTGATGTAATATTTCAGGAAGTAAAATTGAATCTTTGCTTTAACGCGGTAGTTTAACATTTTGGGAAGTTAGTGTGTTCGCTTTCTTGCCCAGAGTTAGATGAGAAGGACGATACTACATTTCTATTTGTCTATTAAACATGAAACTAGAGCCAGGAAATGGTTAGCTTATCTTAGCTTAGCAAAGAGGCTGGAAACAGAAGAAAACAGCTTGCCTGACTTTGTCCAAAGGTAACAAAATCCACCTACCAGCACGTCTGATGCTCTCTAATTACCACGTTACATCTCATTTGTTTAATCTGTAGAAGACCTGAAGTGTAAAAATGATACGTTGCAGTTTATACCAAGATCAAAACCTAAAGTGTTTTAATTAATGAGCTTTATTGCTTTTTTATTGGTTTCCTCTTGTTGACACAGCTAACAGGGTTTTCCCTGGGTTTTTTCGAGACCAAGGGGGCAAAGGCCTGTGGCGGGGGGCATCCTGACAGCTGTACTTTTAGATACGGTTCTCCCCTCTATTAAATATGAAAGGAGGCACCCTCATGCTTGAGCCTTGCACTGCTGACTTGTATAATCAGGACAGACATGTCATGTGATTTTCAGCCTTCTATGATTATAGTTACCCTTTACAGCAGGCACATCCTGACAGCTGAGAATATTACTGTCAGGTATTGTCCCCCCTCTATTAAATATGAAAGGAGGCTGAAAATCACAGGACATGTCTGTTCTGATGATACAAGTCAGCTGTCCTGAAATGTGTGTTTCTCTTCTATAATACACATTCTACATGTCGGAGGTGACGTCTTTCCACATACGAGCTTCCTTCGTCTTTCAAATGAGGCAGAGCTCCGTGGGAAACGGTAGGAGAGACACAGCCCGAGGAGGAACTGGGATCTGACACAACACCGGAGGGAGAAGCAGGTCCGTTTTTCGTCGCAGGACCAAAAAAACAAGCACGTCATACCGAATGCGCGCCGCTACAGCGTTGCTTTGGGTTGTGAGCGCGCATGACTTGCGTCTACACTGAAAGTAATGGGTTGGAAGCTGCTCAAGGGCTGGGTTTATTGTTATAGAATTCCAATAGAGCACAACATTGATTCCAAATGTAATGACTTTATTAGCTGGACTTAATTTCAGGTGTCACATCCTGGTAGTGCCTATGGCAATGATGCTGTTGGCAGCAGTTATGAAGATACTGCTAGTAGCCATGCATGATAATATTGGCATGTCATCAGTATCAGCCAATATTGGCTTTAAAATAAAACAACAACAAAAAAACACCACAACAATTATGGCTCAGGATAACGGATCAAAATTAGGACTATGCTGAAGATTATCACATTCATAAAACATTCATAAACATTAAAAAACAACTGTCAGAGTGGAACGCTCCCTGTTTTGAGGGCTATTTTGGTTTGTAGCCCCTCAGGAGGGGAAGCTGCCTTCTCCTCTCTGTCTCCAAAAGGAGCAGGTGGTTAATCAATTACGTGTTATCTCCAACTGCTGCAGCCCGTTGCACCCAGACAGACCAGACTGACACCCACACACATGCACAAATGGACAGACGTCAACAGGCAGATCGATGGGCTGACACTCAGAAGCACGGGGGTCTGACTGGATACGTACAGATGGTTTAAAAGACAGTCCGACAGGTACGAGTGAGGTTAGCAGCACACAAACAGGACGACACACACAGGCCGCCTGTCTGTAGATAGCGCCCACCTGCCAGCCCTGAAACATTTTAATCATTTGACGGCCAATTACTCTGGAGCCAGGCAGAGCAGAACAGAAACTCACACTTCACTTCCTCGGCACTCGCAGATGGCCCTGCAGGCTGGATCTGCACTGCCTGCCTTCACTCTACCTGTCTACTCAGCGAGCACTGCTCCCTTCTGATATGGGTGAAAAAGCAATGAAATAAGGTGTTTGGCAAGAAAGAGAGCAGGGATATCCATCATTTATTGAAAATTATACCAACGTGCTGTGACATGCCTTCCCACACCCTCTATATAAACATCAAAGGACAGAAATTGCTGAAAAAATGACAACAGAACCAATTCTGTGCTAAACCTACACATATACATAGAGACACGGGAGCACACAACTCTCCACAGCATTATCTTCTAATGCTCACACACAAACAGAGTCCCTGTGGTACACTGTTTCCATCCAGCTGTTTTAATGCGCGAATTGTAAAGCCACCTTATCCTCCACTGCCCATGGACCATGTCCTTTTGCTTGTATCCAACCAATCCAACAATTTCTGGTACTGAGACAGAGCGCAATTAGTCACACTCTGAAAACCTCACCTACCAGAGGGGAAAACAATCGGCGCCACAATATGCAACCAAGGGCTGAAATGGTAAATGGTAAATGGACTGCACTTGTATAGCGCTTTTCTAGTCTTCCAAACACTCAAAGGGCTTCAACACTATATGTCACTCATTCACAAGGCTACAAGGTGCCACATGCTACTCAGTAACCATTCACACCCACTCACACACCAATTGAACAGCCATCAGGAGCAATTTTGAGTCCAGTATCTTGCCCAAGGACACCTTGACATGCGAGCTAAAGGAGCCGGGGATCAAACCCCCAATCTTCCGATTAGTGGACAGTCTGCTCTACCCCTAAGTCGTAGCCACCCAAAATGCTTTTAGCTAGATAAAACAGTAGATTTCAGCATGTCAAGGGATCATTTTAGCACCTTACGTCTACCAGAGAAGAAAAAATTACAGACAAACTCAGTGTTGTCGGTGTGTCTCAGTGTTACTTCTCCTCACTTTGCTTATCTTGGAGAAATGATCCACTTAATGGCCACCAGTGAAATATACTGATATGTAATGACCTCTAGTTTATCTGTAGCCAAATTAGCAAAATGCTTGCTGCTCACAGCACTGAGTGTCAGGTTCCCACAGGTTTCTCATTCCTCCTGCTGATGCCTCAGTCATAAGCCCAGTTCAGATCAAAGATTCACGATGAGATGCTTTAAAACAGGCAACTACTTGTAATGCGCCATTAAGCAATGTTCTAAAAACCTGCTGGTTCACACCAATGCAACTAGATGAGACGGTGTATCATCTCTATGCAACAACTCTGTGTATCTCAGTTCCGATTTCCAGCTTTTCAGGCTTATTTTGTGGCTGAATATAATTTGTAGCTTCTTAAAATATGAATGAGGATAGTGACAGTGAGATACTGGCTACAGTTGTATTTGTAGTAGTGATGAAACAGCGACAACTAGAAACAAAACCAGCATCAGATGGACTGTATTCAGCTGCTGGCGATTTGATCACCTGAGTTGCAGGTGACAACATCAGCCGACTTGAGTCGAGCCCAGACCGGCCAGTTCACACCGCTGCAACTCTTCTCTGCAAGGTTCTAAAATGGTTTCATCTCATCACGAATCTTTGGTCTGAGCTGTGCTTTATTGCTTAAAAATGCTCCATTTCTCATGTCAGCAACTTATTAAAACTTCATTCTAGGTTCTACCCTGTTAATAGTGCATCCCACCACACCCATCATCCCACCTAGCAGACGTAAGTGACACGGAGGCACCTCGATGCAATGCAAAGTCTTCTTCATCATCGATATTGAGGTATTTGGTGATATTTGATTTTCTCCATATCACCCAGCTCTGGCTAATTGTCTGTATTTTTTCTTCAAGTGAATCCAGCGCCAGTTTTAGAATACCAATTCCCAGCACTGTTTGACTAATTTCTTGACCTCGACTTTCATAGATTTTTCCGATAACCCATGTAGGCTGTCCACTATTTAACTGTCTATCAGTATTATCCATCTTTGTGTCTTTGTCTTCATCCTCGTCCTGCACCCTGCGCAGCATGCATATTGATTACTTCTATCATGGCTGTTAGTTAAATAGCTTTGTCGCTTGACGAGAAAAATTGGTTACCACATTTCATCAATGTTTATCCACCAGGAATTTGCTATTAACTCGCCTTTGTTGTAGTTATATTAGTGTGACCAATCTTTGTCACACACACCTGGAGCACAGCAGGCATATCCTCTCTGTAAAGAGACCTTTGTGGTTTGGTTTGAACAGCTGGGTTAGATCTTGTGGTCTCCTGACACCATCAGAAAACCAAAACATTCCCGGAATGGTTAAATGGCTTGACATGCTACAAAACGCTGTCAGCGTGTGACTGGCAACTGAAAACAATGGGTGATTTTTGAATTTAAGCAGGGCATGATGCATGTCAAAGTCAATCTCAGTACTATTCAACTTTTACACAACTTGATTGTTATTTTCTTTTATGCTTGACATTTTGAATGCTCTAGTAGGCAGAAATTTAAATAACAACGGTACTTTGAAGTGACATTTTTCACCATAATCTGGATTTTAGAGCCTAATCATCTGTAAACTTGAAAGGTGGTTGTTAATAAGTCACATCATCCTTAACGAAGACCAGCTCTTGTGGTCAGGTTGAATATAAGTGTGGATTCCAATTATTTTCAATGATGAGAAAATATTTAAACCATCATGGAAACTTTTTGTAGCACAATCTGGTACTTCACTGTCCATCTGTCCGTTCATTCTGTTGCAAATACTCACATTCTTACCATATTAATCAAATATATCACAATACACACTGCTCCTATTTGTAGCTCATGCGTTAAGATGCTCCTCCTGCTTACAGTGAACACTCACAACGAAGGTAAGCGCATATTAACAAACCAGGTAATGTATGCAAGGTTTTCAGTCATGAAAACTTTTCTTTGGAATTCACTGTTAAACACATGAATGCAAGCTGATCACATTATCTGTGAAGAGGGGAACTTTCAACTTAGCACAGCAACGTTTAAAGCCTCAAGAGGGTGAGTACTGTACTCTACACCGGAATAAAATGAACTCTACAAGAACAGACTTTGTGTGGAATATCAATTTAAATTTACAAAAGAAACCCACTTGTAATGGATGAAAGAAGTTGGGTTTAAAAAGGTGGGTTCAAGGCTGCACTTGTGAAGTGGCACTACATAGCAGATGAAAAGCAGAGTAAAAAATTGGAAATTGCGAGATCCCTCATATGATCAGGCATTGTGCTAATTCCTTTGGATGTCATATAAATCAATGCAGGCACATTTTAAGGAGGATCTTAGTGGGCTACTGTGGTGGACTATGAAGAACATCAGTAACATATATTATGTAAGTTATGGTATCATCTACATAAATATTGTATCAGTAGAGAAAAGAATAGATTTGTGGCTTGTGAAACCTTCCACTACTAGCAGAACATTGCTATCAGTGTCTTCACACAATTGTGGTTTCCAGGATGTAGGTGCTTGACTGCAATGTCTGACAAATACAGGCTGTCTAGAGCCATGGTGAATGAATGTGGCTACTACTACTGCTTTCCTCTAACACTGACTACATTTACATGCACAAAATATTCACTTTTTTGCCCTTATTCTGAAAAAGGCAACATTCCTGCTAAGCTGCTGACATGGCTAATGAAAATGAATATTCCACTAATATTTCGGTTTACATGCAGCCATGCATACTGTGATTAACAAGCCCTAACATGTCGTTTATCACATCAAAATGAAGAAAAATGGAATGGATGTTGCTTGTGCCAGGATTTGTCTACAGTTTTCCAGACTTGTTTGACCATGGAAACACAGCCTTCTTCTTTTATTCCTTTAATGATCTTCTTGTAAAGGTCAGCTTTATGAAATTTACACCTCCAAAATCCTGTTGATCTCCAAGTCTTTCATAGTTTTTAAAGGTAGGTCTGTTTCTTCTTCTGACCAGAAATGTGGGCTTTTCTTTTGCACATGCATCTCTACACTTTACAGCTTATAAACTGTGGGCTATTCAGTTTGTATACAACATAACCATGACAATGCATAGAGCTGACCATAAACAGGCAAGATGCCGTGTATCGTAAAACTGTGGCAAAAACCCCAACAGGATGCACCTTATACACATCCAACGAATGCTATAAAAACCTGAGAAATATCAGCATTTCCCACGTCTTTAGGGAAAATGCTACATTCAGATAAAGGCCTAATTTGGAGTATCCTGATGGAATATGTGTACATGACCCACATCAAATTTAGAATATAGTCATAGTCGTACAATAATAGTAAAATGTTAGAGTGCATGTAAACGTATCCACTGAGAAATCTTTTAACCTCTGCCTCATTCGTTATTCTGTTTTTTCATTTACCTCTCTCCCACTCTGTAACCTTGTATCACTGGCAGTGTATTCCCATAAAGGTCTTGTGTAACACCGGTCCTACTATTAAATATGCTCCCCTGATATTAATATGAGGAACGGATGATAATATAATTATCCCCTTCTATATTTCTCTCTTTCTATGGTGCTTTTTATGTGTCAGGCTCGCTTTGACAGGAGACATCGATCACAATTTCTGGGCCATTGCCCAGAGCTGAAACGCTCCATGTGATGGAGGTGTGAGTTGTTCTGCACTCTGACCCACTAAAACACTGTGCAACTCGCTCTGTCTCACAGGACATCGGTCCCACAAAGTCTGCATCCTAAGGTGGTGTTCAGACTTAAAATAGCACTGTGTTAAAATAATGCAAGAGTCTGCATTGGCGTGGGTGTATTGCTACAGGTAGTAGTGAGAAGTACCCATAAAGGTAAAGGTAGAATACAGGAAATACTAGTTGATTAGATAGAGACTAAAGAACCAGCTATCAGGCAAAAGATTCTACTACACCTGGGCAAGACTGAGTCTATGGTTCAAAGCCTAGGTTAAGAAGAAGAAGAAGAAAAGGAAGATATACACATATGCCCAAACAGGACCTATACATGCATTAAATGGACAGACGTCAGATCAAGGGGGCTGCCTTGGACAGGCACCCTGAGCAGTTGGGGGTTGGATGCCAATGCCGTGCTCCAGGGCACCTTGGCAGTGCCCAAGAGGCAAACTGGCACCTCTCTAGCCAACAGCCTATGCTCCATACTTTGTCTGTATAGGGACTTGCTTAGACTTAGTTCCTCCCGTTCCTATTGGAACACTGGGTGACGAGTCCCTTCCATTTGCTCCGGTCCCTGGCGACCCTCCTTGCACCATGCCAGCTGACACCCATCTCGCTTAGGTCTTCCTTAAACGCCAGTCTCCACGTCTTCTTTGGCCTCCCTCTATTCCTCTTGCCGCCCTCAGGCACCCAGTCCATTGCCAAACTCGCTGGTCTCTCTCTTGGCAGTCGGAGTACGTGTCCAGCCATTCTTCTTCTCCTGTCAGAGACCATGTCAGACAGTAGCGCCACCCCTGCCCTTCTCATCACCTCATCGATGGTGATGTGGTCTCGCCATGAGATCCTCAAGATGTTGGTAATGCTGGCAGTCCTCATCCACGTCTCGCAGGTGTAGGTCACTGTTGGAATGACCACTGACATATACAGGCGTAGCTTGATGGCCGTAGTGATGGCTTTGGATGACCATAGGTTGCGGGGCCGTTGGAACAGTATAGGGACTTGACCAGAAACCCCCCCCGGTTCCAAAGCCAAGCCCCTATGGACTGAGCTACTGCCGCCCCAAAGCTTATTGCATTGGCCGTGAAAATGCAATAAGCTTCGGGCGGCAGTATCTTAAGCAAGGAATACGGATTTGAAATTAAGACAGAGGGGGAATCTTTACATTAAAGCTTTTGTTAGCTACCTGGGCTGTATTCTTGATGGTAACTTAGGGGGAGCGTCCATGGCCTTGAAGATTTTGGGTAAGGTAAAGTAAATACCAGAGCTAGATGGCTAGAATACTGGATAGGGAATCCCTAAAGCTTGTCCTCTTGCTTATTCCATTGTCACTTGGACTATGGTGTTAGTTCATTGTATTAGAGCTTTAATAAAGCCTTGAAACAGAAACTTCAAGTGGCACAAAACAATTTGGTGAGAGTAGTGCTTGAGCTGGATAACAGCAGTCATGTGGGCAGGTCTCAGTTATTTCAGTTCTAATGGCTCTCAGTTGAGGATAGAGCACGTCATGCCTGAGTTAATATAGTCCATAGGATTTTAAATTGCAGAGCCCTTAGTTACCTTGACAATTACTTTTATTAGTTAGAAGAAGTTTGTCACAACACCAGAGCGACAGTGGCAAACCTAAACTTTTACAAATTCAAAACCATGATGGGTAAAATTTCTTTTATCTATGCTGGTGCTACAGAGTGGAACAAACTGCCTCTTGCAATGAAGGAGGTGCAGAACCCACAAGCCTTTATGAAAATGTTCAAACAGAGACTGCTTGATAGCATCTCAAATAAGGTCATGATCATTTTGCATATTGAAATCCAATTTCTTAAGAATGTACCTATGTGTATTGTTACGTTTGTTTTATTGGCATATTTAGTTGTGGGTGGGTTGTTGTGTTGGGATGCGGCAAGTTGTGTGCCGTGTGTTTGGACTTTGGACATTGAACAGCTGTCTCCATCTTGTTGTGAAGTGAAAGAACTGATGGAACGTCCTTGACCATGATGAAAATAACTTGTGGACTTTGTTGTGTTATCCCTGACAGTGTCTTATATGTCTGTACTTTCTTACTACTACATTCAAAATTTGTCATATCAACTAAACCAATGGTTCCCGACTGGTGGGTTGCAGTCCAAATGTGGGTCGCATGTCTATTCTGAATGGACCGCAAGTGACTCGCCAATGTGTCACATTTGTAAAAAAACACTTCATCTTAAAGTACTGTGAATTTCTGGCACAGAGCTTTAATTTTGAAGTGCCGTTTCCTGCTGTAGAGTGAGTGAGTAACAAACAGCTACTTAACAGAGACAGCAAACTAGCTCGACGAAATGGCCAAATGCAAGTATGACGCTGACTTTATTCAACTATGTGGATGTCGAACTACTGACTAAGGAGAAATCTGGACCCCCTGGCTGGACCAGTTGGGAACCACTGCACTAAACTAAAAAACTATAGTTTGAATCATACTCCATGTGTTCAAATGCACCAAAACACAGCATAGTGTTTATTTTTGCAGATATTATTCTTGAAAGTTGTCATGGCAGCAATCCTTTGTCGTACACGATATTGCAAGGTAAACAGCAGAATTATATAATTTACATTACAAAGTAATCCACCAGGAATCTGCTCTTAAACTGTGATGTAACATATACCTCGATGTTGTTGTGTTGATGCAAAAGTTAAGCCAGGTTAAACTTTTTTGCCTTTAAGCCCTTCGTTGTGCTGGGGGAGCCCTCTGTGTTGGGGCCCCCACTTTTCCAAAGCAGCAGTTTCACTGAAATGGAAGGTTTTTTTGACACAGTGTTGCTGGTCCAAACATGGCCTCCCTGTGTCAGTTAACCCTTCGTGGTCTTGTTGTTGGCACAGGATGACAGTACTAGCTATTTCAGTTTGAGTGAATGAGGCAGATGAAGCAGCCTTTGGGTGTTCCTTGTAATGGAGCACAGGGCTCAGAGGGAAGTCAGCCGTGTTTATCCCTCTGGTTATCTAAATCTTTCCTCCAACTGATGATGAGGCTCTGGGGGACGTGTTGCTTTAATGGGAATACTGCATATTTCACGTTCTTTCTTTTCTCGTTTCTTCCCTTCTTCTCTACCCCACATTTCTCTATTTTCATTTCTGTTTGTGTGTGTGTGCGCTTCCTTCAAGCTTAGCTCCAGAATAGTATTTTCACCATGAGGGTTTGTTGACAGCTATCCTCCCTCTCATAGCCGTAGACTCTATTGGCAGTATCGCACAGCAAGGGCCCAGCCTTTAACACCGTACTGCTATCAACAGTGGGCCAGCTGCAGGCGACGCCCGCTGCTTTCAGCTTATCTTTAAAGCCCAAACCATTTGGATCACACCGACCACGAGGCAACAGTGGCGTCCATCATGTAGACGTCATTTAAAACTCATCTATCACCGGAGCAACATCATTAGTGAAGCTCTACACATCAAACATGAGCCTCCCCTCATTTAAAATCCCATCATTTAGTCGTTTGACACGGCCATTGAAGACACAGACAAATGCGAAAACAATGAGGTGATACTGCGTGTGTCTGTGGCACTTGTTAAATGGATGAGGTTTACTGATTCTCTATTAATACAAAGCGTTTCTACATCAAGAGAGACATTTAAATAACAACAGAAGGTGTAGCACACACAGCTCTGCTTCTCTAGTTCAGGTAAGTTTAAAATGCTGTATGTTAAGGTGTCACCTTTCACATGAAATGAATTATGCATGTTTATGTGTGCGAGAGAAACACTTTACACCAGCAGCTTCAGCAGCATATTAATTATGTGGTGTGTTTACCTGGAGGCAGGCAGGCGCTCGGCCATGTGGTTTGTTGACGTCCACTGCTACAAGCTGCCACCCCCCAGCAGCGTCTTCATGGAACATCTGTGGCACAAGGACAGCACATGAGAGGAAGAACACACACCAAAAAAAAACTGCTGGACACCGAAGCACTGGACAAAACTCAAGCACACACATCTACCCTTTGGCTACATCTTCATAAAACATCTGTGGCCACAAAAAGAAGCTGAAGGCATCACACACACACAGATTCATACCCCCACCAAAACAGTGTGATAGCTGCTAAATACAGTATGCAGGCCTAAGGAGCTAACAGCAGAAACAAACAAACCAGTATCACAGCAGAGACTTTCAAACTCACAAGACAGCTGGCTCCCTCATAAATATCAATAATTCCTCTGAAAAATGAAGGCAACAACTACCTAATAAACACTATAATCACAAGTGCTTCCAAAATGCCATGTCATTCACCTTACGTACTCAACCAAGAGTTAACTCGGCAGAAGAGTGACTTAAAGTGTTGGTTTCAGTTAGTTGTCTAAGGCTGCCGTAACCCCACAAAGACTTAGATGTCATTGTTTCTGACAGGCCAAATTTTCCCTTAACCATGCTATAACAGCAGCTGTGTTGCCATAACCACAATATTTCATTCATCCTCTCAACTATAAAACCATACAGTAATTGCCGTGTACTAATATTGTAACAACAGTTATTATGTAGAAAAAGAAAAAACAGTCCACAGCACAGCGGTGCAATAAGCTGAATGTCAATGTCTGCATAGTAACATGTTTAAAATGACAATGCTGACATGTTTTGCAGATAAAGCCAAACGTTTGCAATCTTCAGCATCTTAGCTTGGCATGGTAGCATGCTAATGGGCACAAAACACAAAGTACAGCTGAGGCTGATGGGAATGTCATTAATTTTGCAGGTATTAAGTCAAAACTAAAGCATTAGATGAATTCAAATTTGGACCTGACAGATGCCCTGTTTCCACCAGGCAGTACAGTGCAGTTCAGTTCAGATCAGTACACTTTCCGTTTCCATTGTGAAAAGCTGTGGATGGTACCAATGGAACCGTTCTGTACCATCCCAATCTCGTTTGGGGTACCTAGCACACAGATCTGGTACTAAAAGGTGGAGCTGTGAACACTGCAGTCTGTTGATTGGTCAATTGAGGACGGTCACTCTGCTCAGGGCTGAGTTGTGGCTGGTTTTGAGGCTCATGTAACCACTGTTCATACTGTGGAGAGTTTTATTAATGAACCTTAACTATATAATGAAAGGATGTTTTGCTGCCTCTCACAGCAGCTGGAGTCTGAGAAAAAATAACTAGACTTGACTTTGCATGATTTGACAATGTAAAACCATCAGCACACCTTAAATTTTGGCCATTACTTTAGTTTTTATATGACGTACACTTTTAGTAGTGAGTGGATCTTCAAGCATTTATATATAATAATTTTGACTGGGACTGCATATATATCCCAATCCTCACTCGCAGAAAAAAAAAAGTGTTGCAGAACGTCGTTCCTGTGGGCTCCAGCAACACTAAACCCCTGAGCTTGCCTGAGAAGGAGGGCTCCAGCAACACTAAACCCCTGAGCTTGCCTGAGAAGGACTAAATGCACAAAGCTGCTATTTTCAAATATCCCATGGAGAGAGACTCTCACTGCAGCCTGTTCTATTTTGTTCTGAAAATGTCAGCATGCAGCCTCGTTCTGTGGACGATCACCAAGGTACAGACTGGTGAAGGAGGAAATACAGTGAGTGCTGGACGGAGCAGTGAGTGACAACAACGCCGCCCACATTTAAGGGTACTGTTTGCAGTGGAAATGCTAGTGTCTAGGAACCATGTCTGAAGGGTTACTTTTGGTTCCAAAGGTACCATACTGAAAGTGTTTGGTGGAAACGGGGCTAAATATCATGGTAATCCATCCAACAGTTGTTTAGACATTTCACTGAAAACAACATGCCAGCCTTATAGGGGCACTAGAGGTAAAGTCAGTGGATCACCCAAGTGATAACAATTCATCTTCTGGGAACCACAAATGTTTGTTCAAAGTTGTGTGCCAATCCGTACAATATATGTTGAGATATTTAACAGGGTAAGTAAAAACTTCGACCTGCCTGTGGTGCTAGAAAAATAGTCAGCGGGTTACCAAAGTTAATAAGATTAATCCCCTGGGGCCATGAATGTCTGTTAAAAACTGTGTGCCAATCTGTGCAGTAATAATTGGTAATATTTCATAGAGTAAGTAAAAACTTTACTTGTCAAAGGCTCAAGAAAAATAGTCAGCAGGTTACCAAAGGTGTTCATTCTCAATTCATTCTCTGGGGTCCATGAATGTTTGAGCAAAAGGCATGTCTATCTAACTTTGTTTAGATATTTCAGCCTGAACCAACATGGAGGACCATTCAACAGACCCACATGCCACTACAGTGGCTAAAAGTACACTGAACTGAACACTTGAACTTTGCATGATCTAGATTTTAGTCCGATATCAATGCTCTATTTGGGAAATGGGTTGGTAGGAGCCACAAGCCAGAACCTTTTTTGTATAAATGTTCTTTTGAATTCAATTGACAAATGGTGACAATGTCATACAATGCGACTGCGAACTAAGTAAAATTTGAAGGCAGTTGAAGTTTCTGAATCAACTAAACTTCCACTTGCATCATAGAGCCAATATAAAGAGCTGCTGCTTGCAAATCCTTCAACCACTCTGCCTCATTTATCATTCTACTCTGTAATCGCATATTTTACCTTTCCCCCTCTGTTTCAGTTTGTCTCATACCTGTCACATCGGCTTCACATTTTATCACATTCTAGCAAGACCAGGTTTCCCAAACCATGGCTTTTATCATCTTGCTTTTAATATAACATGGCAAAGAGAATACTATCTCCAATCTTGATGTGAAACACACAGGGTTGATATCATTCAACTTCAGACGAGCCAAAGAAGACTTCAGTGTAATTCAACTTTAAGTTCCACCCTTAATTACAACTTCACTCACCGAAATATAGGACAAAAAGCCTGATCCAGTGAAACAAAAGTGGGTTTATCCATTGTCTTTTTATCAGCGTAGTAAGGCTCTAAAGCCTAATCTCTATTAAAAGCCTCAATAATCTGGAGACAGTGTAGAGAAGTCAAGGAATGGGGGTTGTGGCATGGGTTGTATCTCCTAGGGACACCTTACACCAGCCTTTCTCTCCAGGGAGCACGAGGAAGGAAGCATATTGTCTCAGCCTCTGTGATTGACAGTTAAGTGTTATACCACAGCTAATTAGTTTTTCCCCCTCGAAGATAAAGATTGGGGCATGACGATGTGATTACAATTAATTTTGATAATGGAAAGAAAGGCTAATTGTTTTCAAGGTCATAGCTGTATATGCATGCCAGTGGCACCAGCCTGTTTTCCATCATGATTGAAGTAACAGGGGTTTTGGTTTAATGACTTTCCAAGATGCATCATTTTAATAAATAATAAATAACAGCACTGAAATCAGTTCTGCGTTCGTCGGGCCAACTCCATTATGAATAAATGTCAAATGTTTAAAAGCGAATTTGGATCGAATCGAATCCAAATGTAAAACTTCAGATGTGCTTCAATGACAAACCAATGATGGCTTTTCTTTGCAAGTAACAAGAAAATCTGCAGATGCAGATCCATGCATCCACCCACCACGTTCATTATTTATTGATGTATTTATTAGTGTTTTAATTGGCTGCTGCCATATAACACCTTACGTGGTGTTATATATTCTCTGTGAATTCAGCTGTGGAACCAATAACATCTTCAATTTTCTGCCCCCTTATCTTCCCAGTTTTCAACTGTAACGTAATCATAAATCATACATTTTACAAAGTACTTTTTCTCTCTCTCTCTCCATCTCAATTTTCTCTGCTTCAAACCCGCCTCCCAACCCTCTTCGTCAACGCAGAGTAGTCACTGTAAGCGTGGAAGAGGCAATCAAATGCCTGTTTAGTCAAGAAAAAATAAACATTAATCAAGCCCGTATTATACCTGAAAGGACATTTGTAACACAGCTGAATGTTTAAACTCAAAAATGTCAAGCCAAAGTTAATCACTAACACAAATGAATGCTGCCTGGACAGAATAATAGTAAGAGATCTACTGACATATAGAATAAACCTCCAAAAACTGTCAACCCATTTTATTGTTATTGCTTTCCTCTCACCCAAATCACTTCTTTATGACAGTGAATGTCTATTCAGGCAATAAAGTCTGTCAGCATTCCTTGTCATCTCTGTCTAGTGTATATATCCGTCTACGGTCTGATCTCATGACAATTTATAAGTAGTGATACAAATAAACTGTAGGAAAATATGAGCACAAAGCACCTTTTGAAGTAACAATCCTGTAACTTGTTTTTCAATAAACATATTGGACAAGAAAACATCAGTACAAACTAAAATGCAAGTTGCTTACTTAATCTTTAGGGTTATCCCTCATTTTGTGGTTCAAGTTGATTTATTAACAACCCAACCACCTTAAATATCTTGTTGCATCAAATTATTTCTGGGGGCATTTTGAGCCTTTATTAGATCCCAATCATGGAGAGATGACAGGAAATAAGGGAGAGATATGCAATACAGCCAGATCAAAGCCAGGATGTTGTGTTTCAAGGTCAGCACCTTAAGAATAATGCAGACAAACTGATGTAAAGTCTTCATTAAATTTACATTTAATACATTTTTGAAGTGAAGTAACTTCGCCCCAGCCATATCCTCTGGTATGTTCTAGACCAGTGGTTCCCAGTTGGTGGGCAGTAGTCCAAAAGTGGGTTGCAGGTCCATTCTGAATGGACTGGACATGTCAAGTTTGTAAAAACCAGACTTCATTTTGAAGTAAATTGAATTTCTGGCACAGAGCTTTTATTTTGGAGTGTAGTTTTCTGCTGTAGAGTGAGTGACTAATAGATAGCAACTTGACAGAGACAGAAAACTAGCTTGACCACATGGCCAAACGCAAGTATGATGCTGACTATATTAAACTGTGTGAACCTTGAACTGATGACAAAGGAGAAATCTGGACCCTGTGGCTGGACCAGTTGGGAACCACCGTGACCTGCCCCTGGGTCCTCTTTCTGTTAGACGTGCCCAGACTACCTCCAAAGTTATGTATCTTGGAACCTAATTGAATGCCCCAAACTACCTAAAAAGGTTTCTTTTAACACCAAGGAGAAGTTACTCCTCTCCAAGCTCTTTCCAAAGGTCCAACTAGGGCTGAGCAATATATCAATATTATATGGACTAGATATCATCTTAGATTTTGGGTATGATGATGTTGTATTTTCTTTTGTCAAAGCATCAATACTCAACTCAATCTAAGACATTGTATTTTAAAATCACGGTAATTTGGAAAATGCATTCGTTAATTTTCAATTACCACTTATCCTGTTAGGGGTCGTGGGGGGGCAGGAGCCTATCCTAGCTGACATTGGGTGAGAGGCAGGGTTCACCCTGGACAGGTCACCAGACTATCACAGGGCTGACACATACAGACAGACAACCATTCACACTCACATTCACACCTACGGACAATTTAGAGTCACCAATTAACCTGCATGTCTTTGGACTGTGGGAGGAAGCTGGAGTACCTGGAGGAAACCCACGCTGACACAGGGAGAACATGCAAACTTCGCACAGAAGGTCTCCCCGCCCCGGGGTTCAAACCAGGAACCCTCTTGTTTTGAGACGACAATGCTAACCAGTGCACCACTGTGCCGGGTAATACAATTTAAATTAATTTTTTTGCATATTCTCGTAACATTGAGCAGCACATCTTTACAGTTAATGTGGTTGTTAGTAAAACACATGATTGAAGGAGCTCTCATACTCCAGGTGACGCAGAAGACAGTGCCGACACACAAATCCAGCAGTCAAAGGATTAAGATGTTATAACATGAAATCAAATAACTATTATTTATATTTTTCTTGTTATATTTATCATCCAACACCTGTAGTTTGAATCCCATGTTGTTTGTTTCACTCAGAACACAACCCGGCAAATAAAATTATGAGAAAATACAAACTTTTTTCCACAGATACCTGACCCAATGCAGAACTCTGCCCTCTAGGGGACCAACTCATTTCGGCCACTTACATCTTTGATAACCTACCCTCTATCTTACCCTTAATTGTAAACAAAACCCTGTGTCTCCCAAAATCCTGAGACACCGGAGTGAGTCACTTGCTTCCAACCAAAGCAAGGCAATCCATCATTTACAGGCAGGATACCATGGCCTCAGACTGGGAGGTGCTGACTCTCATCCCCAATGTTTCAAACTCAGCTGGTGGTAATGGGCTGATGAAGCCAGCAGAATCATCAAAAGATAGTGATGCCATCCTGAAGCCACCACAGCGGACACTCTCCACCACTACCACCAAAACACACGTCTGCAGCACCCTTAGGCTGCCAATTTTGATGTAAGTGAAGGCATTTTATTGATGACCGTGCAGTCTTGTAACCCTTAAGAAAGCCCCTCCTGTCAAAATGTGTTTGTGTTCCTTCCTTTGATTCTTCCGAAATCATGCAACTTTGATGAGCTGAAGTCTGATGAATGGACAGATTTTTCTGCACTCCAAACTGAGATGACCAGCAAAGAAAGCAGGTGTTCAGGAAGTTTTTGGAATCAGGTCAGATTTAGTCGCCACATAAAGTTGTTTTAATGCAGCACTACTTTGTTAGGTTGTGTTTCTGTGAGTGTGATAGCTGTACCTGTGTTGTAGCGGTGGAGGTGGTGCTGCTCCTTGACCCCCACATCTGCTGAAATTGCACTCTTATCTCAGCAAATGTCTCGATGATGACAGCAATGAACACATTCTGTAAAAGAGAAAGACAGATAGAGTGAGACACTGGGAGAGAAAGAAATGTTGTGACAATTAAAAATAAATGACCAGGTGCAGGTCTGTCTCTTGACTTCCTATCACCATCTGTGATATGATTTTCATTCTCTCATTAGCCGGAGAACATTCTACTAACAAGGGGAAATCGTTATGTCTGTAGGTGAAAGATTAGGTTATGTCAATTAACCGAAACCCTTTGGTGTTCGGCTATCCTCGGCTGCCATGCCATGGGAGGTGAAAGCATTGTGAGAAGAACACTCAAGAGAGAGAGAGACTGGCTCTAACCTTGACAAGCCATGCCAAGAAGAAAATGAGCGTTATAAAGTAGAAGTAGGAGCGCCAGCGAGGGAAACTGTCAATGGCTCTGTACATAAGGAACACCCAGCCCTCCTGGGAGGCAGCCTCATACACGGTGAAGATACTGGTACCTAAACAAAGACAGACACAGGAGTCAGAGACATGTACAGTCAGAAGAGAAAGCAGAGATTGTTATTGAAACAAGTGTCAGTATCGGTCTTTTTGTTTAACAATGTGATGTCTGTGAGCTTCACACCAATTATCACGGCTCCCCTCAGACTAAGCCTTTCAAAAAGACAATACCTTGTGTTGCTGTATAATGAAAAGAACATCCTGACAGCTTACAGGAGGGAAAACACAGCACCTCGGTATCCTCATGACTCCCTTCTTAATAATGACAAGACCTTGAATTCTGAAAAATCTGATGGAATTATCCATAGTGCATGCCTTTTTATCGCCGATAAATTTACTCAGATGTAGCTAATTAACATAAATTCTCTGAGCTGGCCAAACTACTTAATGAAACTCTTGGCCGATTTCTGCGTTTTCTGCAAATTAAATGCCTGTACTTTTAACACCGCGCCAAAGATGATTTATCCAGGGAAGAAACACCACCCTGTGTTATTTTATTGTTACCTGTAAAGTACAGTAAAGTTGCCAGCAGTCAAGTGTAACTGACACACAGCTGGCACACCAGTAACAACAGTCAGAATCTCCCAATTCAAGCACCTCATATATCATTGTTTGGAGCTTTTCATCCTAAAGGGACACTTGTCTGATTTTCAACCAGCTCTGTATCATGACAATGCAGGTAGTATGTGTAAATGAGGTGTGGTAAACTTTCCTCTATCTTACCAGCAAACACACATTTGCCGGTTCTAGGTCTGCTGCTCAAAAAACAAATTGCACTTCCACATTTTATATACCCACCACCACAGACACAAAGAGTACAGAAGTTAGACGAGAGAGAGACACGCCCCTCTGTCTGTCTCACAATCAAACTCAGACCAAACTAGGCAGCCACGATCAAATATGAGCCAAGATTCTGTTACTGTATCACCCATTTCTTGCCTAAAATGTCTTCAGAAACATATCTTACAAAAAGTCTGGGACCTCTATCAGATGGAAAACATTTTCATACTCATTAAGGTTCCAAATCTCCACCTTTACTAAACAATGGAGTCCCATCATGGCTTTATTAGTACGTTGAGGTTTGTCAGTAGTAGGGCTCTGCTAAATTTTTACTTTATATTACCCCCGTGCACATATCACATCCATACATAATATAGCATTGTCTGTATGGCAAGTTTTGTACCTGTAAAATGTGGAGAGGACAATTATCACTATTATTTTTCATTATTTTTATTTTTTATTTTTTCTATTTAAATTTACCTTTTCCAATCAATGGGTTTGGCTATAAACACGTTGCAGTAGATGTCTCTGCTGTTTTCTTCTTATGTTTATGTAAGTTCTGAATATAAAGTGCACAAATGTTATATTAACAGCTGTAAAAATGTATACACTGCACTGTTGTTGATCAAAACTAATTAAAAATTAAGTTCTACTAAAAAAGAAAAATATTTTAGTGCACTGTTTGGCTGTAATTTGAGAATTTGTGGTCTAAAAGTGGGTACCATATTGTTTTTGTATTGTAAAAACAGAGGCTGAAAATACTGGGATCATTCATTAGTGCTGATATGAACCAAGATTCTGTTACTGTGTTGCCTATTACTCAGCTAAAATGTTCCCAGAAACATATTTTAGCTCACCGTTTTACTGAATAAATATTGTTTCCTGTGAAAAAACGGATAAGCTCGCATTATGTCACCCTACAGTGGGAGCATGTGCAGTGCTGCACAGTGCATCCTAGTTGTTGTAGGTTTTATACCTCTGGAGCAAAAGAGAATACCACAGCCCTTTTCTATGTTTCCTCCAGTTATGTAGCACCAATGTCAAAAGTATTTGCATATTTCTACTGCACAGTTTTATGAAAATCTTTCCAGCAATGAAATAATTCTTTAACAGTTACTGACACACCAGAGTTACAGTATTTTTATGAATGGTTGTGCATGGCTGTGAATACAAACACTACATCTCATTCTCATAAACTTTTAGGAAGTGAGAACCATTCTAAAATTGTCCATGATAATAAACTCAGTCTACAATGCACTAAAGCTTCACACTATAAGCTACATTAACATTTATATAGTGTGTTGATGGATCAATACATTTAGGCTGTGAATTGCATTGACTGTGCCATGTTCCAGTCTGTAATGTCTAAATTAAAGTAGTGTTTACTGTGAAGCTCTCACTCTCCTTCACGCCTATCTAAAGATTAGGGGCATTGCACTGTGCACTGACACTGGATTTGAGCACCGTTCAGCTGATAAGAATGCAGGATGCTGCTGAATGGCACAGCTTCACGCCAGAGCTGCTTTAAGCATCGCTTTAGTTCCCACTTTCTCACACTGGGTCTTTCTTCTACATTGCTTCACAGAATACACTGTGCATTTAGAAGTGAGAATAACAGTGACATGTGTACGTGTGTGTGTGTAGCTTATACCTAGCTCATTGAAGCCACTGTAACCGAGCTCCTGTCGGCTGAGGCCCAGCTCCTCCAGGTCCACGCATTTGAAGCCATGAGGACACTGGTAGCCCTCCCCATCAGGGGAACAATGGGTGTCTGGGATGGCCAAGCTGTTCCATGTCACATTGCTGACCAAAAGAGAGATAAAAACACTTATTAAATCATATATATGCAGCGTGTTGAACACAGAATGAATAAAAGAAGACAGATCTTGTGTTTCTTAAAGGTATACTATTCAGAATTTTCCTGACATCAGCGAAAAAACCCACAAAGTAATCCTTCTCAACCATCACTTATGACTCACTATGAGTGCGTGGCAGTGTATTTATCTGCAGAGACCCTGCCCTCTGCCTGTATTTTCATATTTTCCTCTTATTTTGCTGTGTTCGGAACATTTTTGGGTGTGTAGCCTGCAGCCAATAGCAGTGCTCAGGTGATGTCGGGCCTTTATAAAAAGGTAGCAACCAGGTAGCAGACTGTTAGCAGCACACAACCAAGAGGAAGCCACAAAAATTGTGGACAAAAAATTTTTTTAAGGGTGATACGGCAATTGGGCAAAGCTTGTTCCAAAATGAGACTAACTTTTACTAGTGAGCACTGAAGGAGAGGACTGAAATGAAGAGCAACACAGGGTGGGACAGTTTTCTGTTAGACAGCTTGCGGCGGTTAGTTCAGTTAGCTTGCTAATTCAATGTTTTTCAGGTCAAGAACCCATTTATTCAAAGACAGACGGAGACACACAGACCCCCTATTATCTCTGAGGTGGACAGTGTGTTAGAGTCTCTTGTTGAAAAGTTACAAAACAATCCAGTACATGGCTCAC
The DNA here is from genome assembly GCF_006386435.1 of Epinephelus moara. Classification (NCBI taxonomy): domain Eukaryota; kingdom Metazoa; phylum Chordata; class Actinopteri; order Perciformes; family Serranidae; genus Epinephelus; species Epinephelus moara. The sequence goes on along the minus strand of NC_065512.1, from coordinate 13,910,486 downwards.
AAGAATATCCGTACCCTTGGCCAATATGTTTCAATATTATGTAAGGGTGCTTTCAGACCTAGAGTTGTCTTGCTTTGGTCTGAATCAGGGACTCATTTTGTCACAAAGTTGTATAATTGCCTAGAGTTGGTTTGTGTTCTCACGGCAGCATTTACAAGAGGACCAGATCAAATGCCTTGTGTGAGAAAGCTGCTCTTGATTGGTCAGAATTTCCATGTGGGAAAAATCCAGGAAGTAAACCAAACGTTGAAGAAGAGTACACTTGCAAGATAAATGTGACACTTTCTAATGTCACAATGGAGGGACAACTACGCAGGTTGATTTTAGCGCTGCTCATCGTGGACTATATTGCTGTCATTGTTCATTTTAGTCAAACCATACAGTTTGAAAACGAGGCGCGGCTCCAACTAGAAAACAATGTTTTGATGCATTGGATGTGCTGAATGTGCATATTAAGGCAGTACAGGAGGAGGTGCACATTAATAATCCTCCAGGACTGTAACATGCTCATGTTTAACCCAAACAATGTGTCATGTGACTGCAGTTGATTCAGATCCAGGTCGGAACACGTTCACTACAAATGAACCGCACCAGAGTTTGTTTGTAACCGGACTGAGACCACGTCTTCAAGAAGGTCTCCGTCCAGTTGTTTTGGTGCACACCTGAGTGTGATTGCTGTGTTCACACCTGCCCAATGAAAGTGTGTTTTTTACAAACTTAACATGTTTGCAGGTCACTTGCTGTCCATTCTGAATGGACCCACTTTTGGACTGCAACCCACCAGTAACGAATGACTGCCCTAGGGTATCAATGGTGATATTAAATGACTATAATCATTTTAGGATTTTAAGGTAATATTGTGCTTTGTAATAAATTCAGAAAGTTTATGGTTAAGGTCACACATTTATGGCCAGTTACAAATTTAAAATAAGCATGAGAAGAAAACTGCCTGTTTGCACACACACACATGCAGAGTGCAAACACACACCTCCTCCCTCTTCCCCTGTCTCCCTGTCTTTTAGCCACAGGTGTTATTCCAGGAGCTGCTTGATTTCTCTAATGAAAATGAATGCCTTCAAATTGGCTGCCCAGACATTCATCCAAATTGTTTATTAAGGGGTACAGGATCAGAGGGGATAATTTATTGCACTATCACAAAGGGCAATCAGAGGCATAGTGATGAATCAGATAACGCTTATTATGCCGGGCTGCATAAAACCACTGTATCTTATCGGATAAATCACTTTTTTTTTTTGATGACAAAGAGGAGATAAATGAGAGACCAAATGTCCAGTAATAACGTGATATTAATAAGTTGGTGAGTCAAATGGAAAACAAGCCATATAATTGTTGTTTCTTTTATCAAACCAAAATTAATTTGTGGTGCTTTGCATAATTGAAAATGTGATGTCCTGTCAACAACCTCTGCCAACCTCCTTGGCTGACAACCACTGCTTGTTGACACATCATCCACTGTCCACTAATTTAGGATATGAATACACTAACAATACTTTTTTCCTAAGCTCTCCATCCAATTTGAGAACGAAACAATATCAGTAAACATGTTTTTGCATCACTTCATTCTCAGAAAAGAGATATGTTTATGCTCTCTAAAACGTTGTTCACATTAATCAGTTCAAAACTTCGAATCAAGACTTTTCTATTTAGAATAAGCCTTAAAGAAATCTACAAAACTCAAATGTCTGGTTCAGTGGATCTAAATCACACTTTACAAAATATTATTCATTCCATGGAGTTACATAGTGATGAGGTCAATTGCAGAAATCCTGACATCTAGAAGAGGCGACCACACTTCGCTCACAAATCCAAAACCCTCGCCATCTAATATCCGTATCAGAAAATGTCTCCCCTGCTATTTTTCCCAATTCCCATCAAATCCCTTGTGTGCGAAAAGCTCGGGTGCTCTGACTTTGTGCCAAGGGCATATGGCAGATAGAGATTAGACACATCAGTCCTTGTGTGACATATTTCTAAAATACCCCATTAGGAGCATATATACGTGAGGGATTTAGGGAAAGGAGCAGAGCAGCAAACAAATTAGATGGGCAGCTGCCACGCCACTTTTGGAACGCTGTTACAGAGAGATGTCAGAGCTATAAATGTGACAATGTCGTGTCCTAACTCCGCCGCTGCTAATGGTCAATGCATGCGGTGTCCTTAGGGGGCTCTGGCACACGATCAGTAAGGGGGAGATAGATGGGGAGCTGAGCAGGAATGAGCACAGTGTAAGGGCTGGACAATGTAGGAAATTTTAATTATTATAATTAGTGTTAGCTCTCCCTGCAGCCTGGGGCTTTAAATATGATGCTTGCTTCCCCCGTCTTTTGTCTCCACAGGGATTAATATTCTCTGTATCATATCACCAGTCTCAACAGGATGGAAATTCTTCACAAGTGTGTTTAAATACATGTTGATTTTTTTTTTTTTTTACAGTAATGTGCACACACACATTCACACATCTCCCCCAGTGCTGACACCAAGGGGTTCCTACAGAACTTCAACATTACGATACTGGTCATTTCACTTTAATTAGAATTTTTTAAAGACCATTAAAGAGTAGGGCTGTTAAATTAAAGTTCACTGAATATTTCAATTAAATATTTAACTTTTTTTTTGTTCTTTCCCTTTAGGGTCTGTGCTCTGTTTGTATCCATCTCTGCTTTTTTTATATAATTTTCTTTATTATATTTATATATTTTTTTGTATCATATTTGTATTATATTCTTGAAAATTCAATAAAATATGAAAAAAAATATATAAAAATAATAATGATAATTTAAAAATAATAATAATAATAACAATAATAATTATATATATATATATATATTCATTTTTTTATTTTTCTGATTTTGTCCCAAAATGCCTTTTTTTTTTTTTTTTATCGAAGAACATGACTATATGATGGCAGCATGGTGACGCAGTGGCAGTACTGTCACCTCACAGCAAGAGAGTTCCTGGTTCGAACCCAGGGTGGGGGAGCCCTTTTGTGCAGCGTTTGCATGTTCTCCCCGTGTCATCATGGGTTTTCTCAGGGTACTCCGGCTTCCTCCCACAGTCCAAAGACACACAGGTTAATTGGTGACTCTACATTGCCAACAGATGAGTTGTCTGTCTCTATGTAAACCCAGCTCTCACCTGATGTCAGCTGGTATAGGCTCCAGCCCCCCTGCGACCCCTAACACGATAAGCGGTTACGGAAAATGAATGAATGACTATATGTCCCACCTTCCACAAGTTGCTGTGTTTCTAGCTGTAGGAATATGCTGATTACCAATGTCCAAAGTCAATAAAGCATTCAAGTGTTGAGCTTCTACCTATGTTCCTTCTACAGTGCTGTAATTCATTTAAATTAAAACAAGCTCCTAAGATTTGGACATGGAAAGAAAGTTGTGTGGAAGTGTTGCGCCATTAAAAAAAAGCCAATTTAATGTGCGAGACTACTGCTCAGACAGTCACACCAAACTGATCACAAAAGATGAGATGCTGTCAGGATCTGTCAGACTCAGCTCAGCAGGTGACAGCTACTGACGGATCAGGCTGACCCATCATTGGTTCGCTCTGCGGTAATTCATTAAAGCAGGATGTCACAATGTGGCGTAAGCAGCACACAAGTTTTTATTTACCACACTGTATGAACTTTCAATTATCATCGACTCTGCAACTGAGGTTTCACGCTAAGTGTACTAACAAAGCATCATGCAGGGGAAGGAAATTGTTTTCAAAGGAAGACACAGTTGCAATCCTGTTAACAGTTGGTCCACAAAAAGCAGAGTGTAATGCGTCAAGCACCGGACTGACGTAGGTTTGACGTTAGATATTCCCCATCGAGTCTTTTCTTTTATTATCAATACGTATAATATTCATTCTCCTAACATGCTTATTTAAAAACAGGACCAAGTTCTATCTCCGTTAGAAACTTTGATAAATCCCGGTGCTGTAAACACACACCAGTAAAGAGATTATTCATGAAATAGATTTAGTTAAAGCAGTTGTTGCAGAATGATGTGGATTTTAACTGTCATGAAACAAAAATAACTTGAGGTATAGCAGTGACAGGCCAATAAAAGCACAACTGTACACTTTCTATTTAAGCTGAAACAAACGGTTGTGTGATATGAAAAGGTAAGCAATGAAATGGAAACAGTAAAGCCCAAAAGTATATATAATACAGTGCAATATAAATTTTATATGGAATATGGGAGCTGGGTATAATGCGTTCCATACAAACGGAGTGTGTCTCTTTAAAGTTTTAAATCTTTTAATGAGACATCTAGATTGTGCTGAGCCCTGTTTCACAGACTGTAAAACAAGCTACTGTACCACCTCTGCAAAGCATCTTCCAAAACTCACAAGTAACACGCAAGTGGTCTCCTAACGATCTTGATAGAGGATCACGATGAAATTTATGTTGATAACGACAATGAGCTTTGGACATTTTTAACCAATATAGCTAGATCTGACAGACTGTCACACAGCAGAAATAAACCCAACCACAGCCAGTCAGTGTGCTGCCTCTCTTACTGTATATGCCACAGTGCTGAAGATGAACTTACATTATCCCCTAATGCTGAGGAAATTATAGACAAAAAGGCAACACAACATCAGTTACATGGATGTGGTTTGGATATTTCAAAGTGACGAAGTGCAGATTAAGATGGTCTGCAAATATGATGTCACTCGGTGCCAATCAAGTGCCAACAAATCTTTTCTATCACCTGAAGAATGAGCATCCTGGCAAGCTAACTTGTTTTGTTTTGCTAAGTTAAAGGGAAACTTCTAGTTTTTTTAACCTGGACCCTATTTTCCCATGTTTTTGTGTCTAAGTGACTAATAGCAACAACAGTTTTCTTAAAATTAGTCCAGTATTGACAGACACCTCAGCAGCTGCAGTGGTGAAACAGGCTGCATGTAATCCTGACAGGCAATTGTGCACTGTCAAGTTACGTCCACTAAAAGTGCTGTTTTTGCCACTGACAGGCTCCGATTGTTATTATAAGTGTCTGACAACATTACATAAAGGACCCTACAGAGATATGAAATGTTTTCCTATACCTTTCGGTTGTCTGTTTGTAATTGTGACAGAGTCTCGCTCAAGACAAAGTATCGTTCTGATGCCATCTTGGCACACACACGTTCCTGAGTGCCCATTTTTCAGTGTGCAACGGCTGCGCCCTGACACAAACACAGTTCCATTTTTGGAATGCAGCAGCACGCAAGGACCAACCAATCAAAGCCAACAGATATCTTTCCTTTCATTCGTTAATATCAGTCTGGGATAAATATGCCAATCAGTTCATTTTAGTGCAGGGCTGCCAGAGCTTTTCATCTGCCCCACGGACGATAGGCCTACACAAAAACAGTGCCTAGACGAAGCTTTGCACTCAGGATTTCAGGTAAATAGGCTATGCTGGTTAAGGTTGCTTACAAACTCAGGCACAACCTGGCACCACACACTTGAAAGCTGGCGCGGAAAAGGCACAAGCACCCAGCGCCTGACCTCGCATTTCCAAGGCAGTAAAAGACGCAGCATGTGTACATCCCCTTACGAGAGTTGGAGAGAGGAGTGCCAGGAAGAGTTTGTTTTGTCGGAGTACAAAAATCGTAGCTTAGTGTTATCTAAAAAATGTTCCATGTAATGGCTGAATATTTATCTGATTCGACAATGTAGAAAGAGGTTTCTCCTTAAGGGACACGTGGTTACACACACTAACAAACAGACCGGATCAGCAAAAGGTAAGAAAAAATGTTTCATTTTACTGTAAGGCTTTTTCCATAATGTTGTCAGACACTTAAAATAACAATCTGAGCCTGTCAGTGGCGCAAACAGGCACTTTAAGCAGATGTAAATTGACAATTCACAGTTGCCCATTGGGATTATACTGCAGCCTTTTTCACCGCTGCAGCTGGAGCAGTCTCGTTCAACACTGGATGAAAAAATTGTTGTCTCCATTTGTCACTTAGATACAAAAACGTGAAAATAAGGGTCAGTTAAAAAAAACAGAGTTTCCCTTTAAATGTTAAATTTTTTTATCACAGAATATATTGCAAACCAAGCCATGGTCGCACACTTACATATGTATGTCATTCTATTTTATATGTTAATAAACTCTCATTTAAACTTTGACTAAGTATCCCACAGGCTCTAGTCATTATTAGGATCCTCTTCAAACAGTTATATTTTTGCCATATCGAGCAGCACTACTTGAGAGCACAACGCCTGCAGGAACAACTCATCAACACTGATGAGAGACACTACAGTTTATTATGTGTGTTTAAGTAGCTGTATTCATAGGCTATTTATGTCACAATCAAATTTACTTACTGGAGAATTACTGTTGCTTCTATAGTCTGTTATGCAAAGATTAAATGTCTGGCTGGATGCATTCAGGCTCATGTACGTCTGCACCTAAGGAGTGTAACAATGGTGCTTTGTTTTGATGTTTGCACTTAGCATTGGCCTCAGTCAGTATACTGTAATAAGAGAAACACTCAATGTACAGTATATATCTTCTAGCTTCTTAAAACTACTTCATTAACCATTATCGCCTCAGTAAACATAAAATGTATCACCTCGATTAAAGCAACACAGCCTCTGTCACAGGTATTTAAAGGTGTTCATTAAAGGAGCTATATGTAAGAAATCTAAAGCAAATAGTCGTAAAATCCTCCTAATATGTCACAGAGACTAAGGAATAATGTTCATATAACATACTGATCTCACAGACAGCAATAGTACAGCCAGAATATTTGCATTTAAAAAAAAAAATTACGGTTTGCAAATCATGTTTATGTTTTGAATTTGTGTTTTGGCCTGTTGCGCCACCCANACAGAGACTAAGGAATAATGTTCATATAACATACTGATCTCACAGACAACAATAGTACAGCCAGAATATTCGCATTAAAAAAAAAAATTACGGTCTGCAAATCATGTTTATGTGTTTTGGCCTGTTGCGCCACCCACCGCCGTCTACCAGTCACGCAGTCAGTAGAGTCTCAGCATCAGTTACAGTTACGACTGAGCTACAATGGCTGACGGTGCGACTAAACACAAACGACCTCGTTATGATTCCCAAAAACGCCAAGACAAAACTCGAGGCAAAGCGAGGGTCTATATAGGAGATGCTTTTGAACGGTGGAGACGGTTGAAAGCGGAGAAGAATTTGAAATCGGATGTCGAAGTGGCTACTCTTCTCCTCGACAGGTAAGCTTTAGCCAAAGTTGGTGAACTAGCATCATAGCTAGACGGGGATAGACATTTCGAATACTTTCAACTGTTATTCATTTTCGATCATATATTGTAGCCCATGTGCAGGTGGGTCATCGACCCGACTGATGTTTTTGAGAAACAAACATTAGCAGCACGGCAAGCAGCATTAGCAGTGTCCCGGTACATAGCTTTAGCAGCCGGGTCCTCCTCCGCTGTATCCTGGCAGCAGCGTTAGCAGCAGAGAAGCCGGACTTGCTCGAACGGTCCGCCGGAAAACTGAAGATCAAGGACACGGTGACGCGGCCCTGCCACGGCAGCCACCCGTGGGCAAACAAATCACCCCCAATTTCCACCAGATGCGTGTTGGCCGGCAGCAGAGCCAATAGGATTCAGTTGTAGTCAATGTGTGTGTTTCCACCGGCTGCAGCTGTGCTGCGTTCCGGCTCTGTCTCAGCTGCGGCACTCCAGAGCCCTCCGCAACAGATACGCAGGACTATTTTTGCCAGACACCGGAGCACAACGCAGCAATTCAGCACAGAGCAGCAACCTGGAATCTGTAGAGAAGGGGGGGGCGGACACGACTCGCGGCAGTATTTTGAATTTGAGTGCAGTAAGCATTTTGGCCACATTCTTACATAGAGCGCCTTTAAAACACTAAATGATGAGTTTAGTGAAGTTGCCAAAGTCACACTTCTTCATTCTTGGTTCTTACCCTTTCTGTGTATCGTTAGTGACGCAGTGATGGTTGAAGGTCCCGAACATCTGAACACCCAGGATTCCATAGAGCAGGAGAAAAAACAGCAAGAAGATGGAGACACTCCAGATCTGTTCTCCAGATCGCCTGCAAAGCACAAGAGTAAAGAAAGGCGTATTTTGTGTGTATTTTGTTTATGTACGACTATCCATTTAATTGTGGAGAAAACAGTGACAGAAGACAGTTTCCTACTTCAGTATGTTGGTGATGCGGGAGCGAGGAAGCTCGAAGCGGAAGTAGATCCTGAAGGCCCGGATCATAATGAGCGCTCGGGGGATTCTCAGCATTCCCCATGGAGACATCTGATCCACAAGCTCTGCTATTTCAAACACCTAAAACAACGAGAAATTGATTATTATTAGGCTAAAAAAAAACAGCTATCACAATTAATTGCCTCACGTCAAGCTGTACAAGCACTTGCAGGAAAAAAATGGCAATAATTGTAAATGTTGCAACGTACCTGCAGCACCAGGGACACCCAGATGAAAAACACCATGAAGCCATCAAACATGCACCAGCGATCCTTCACATAGGAGTTTTCCCCCTGTGCGGAGAGACACAGAGAAAGAGCGGATGTCAACAAAAGTCAAAAACACGAAAGAGTAATTGGAAGAGCAAAAAATATGAACATGAATAAACAAACATCGTCATTATCCAAGGCCATACTTTTCATGAAAGCTGATGTATTCTAACAACTACAAGACATCCTGTGATGTTTTGAGGCTTTAATAATGCCAGTCTTTATGGTTCTGAAAATTGCCCATATCAAGTGCCAACTGTCACCTTCTGAAAATCTGACAGAGAAAGCTTTTATTGTGATAGAAAGCCTTTGTGTTGAAAAAGTAATGGAAAGAAACAAACAAACACAAAAATGAAAGTGTCTGTTTTGACGGACTGACCACGATATTCAAATAGCCTTGTTTTCGACATGATAAGACAAAAAATGGTTAAGCCCCTGAAGTGTGAACGAACTGAAATGCCATGGGGCCAGCAAAAACGGGCATACTTAATTACCACTTACAGAGAGACAGAGCCTGTAAGAAGCTCTTAGGGGGGTCAGGCTTGTACAGGAAGAAAGGCTGCAAATAGGAGGGTGTGTTCGGAGACACTTCACAGATAAGACCATGTTTGATTACACACTGACAAGCATAAAAGCATGCAATTACTTTATCACGCTGTGTGGATCGTTTGTTTTGTGCCGGCACTTTCATCAGCTAGCTGCAAAATACAACTTCCAAGTGTCAATCAATAAGGTTATAGATGTGTGGAATAAATTTAGAAATCCAAATGTGTGATTCATCATTTGTACAAGTTGGATTTTACTTGACAGGCACAGAAAATAAGCGAGACAAAAATACCTTCCCATTTTACAGATACAGATGTTTTTTATCTGCTTTTAAGAACTACAAAGGGAAAATAAGAGAAAGAAGAAGAAGAAGGAATGTTCCAGTTTTGATGCTGTTTTCCTGCACTGGTGATTCTTATTCTGTGTCCTCCGGTGCCTCCCTGCTTGTTATCCTTGATTTGCCAATTAAGCTGTCCACACTTTTTATGGCAGTAATTATGGGCCTTTCATCTGCCAGCTGTCTGTTCCTGGACACTTCTATAGAACATTATCTGTCTACCTCCGATTTGAATTGTGTTGATTCATCTGAATTTGCAGCTCAATGCGACTAGTAAGGGCGTGACTGCAACTCTGATGCAACACAAAAAGCTGATGGACCAACATGTGGTCAGTCAGGTCTCTAATTGTTTGTGGCTGTTACCTTCATCCTACTACATTCAGCAAGAACTGGCAAAGCAGGCTAAACTGAAAATGAGTACTTTAGTGTTGCTTTATTGTTTGACTGGTAACAGGAGTTTCACCTCCACTCTCTTCTGGTGATATTAGGGGAAGGGGAAAAAATCAATACAGCATAGTATCACAATATTTTTGTGTGGCAATATTGTATCGTTACATGGATGTCAAGTGTCCTATCATTAAATTATTAATAATACAAATACAAATTCAACCTTTTGTATCATATTACAATAATAAAATCAGTTGCTTTTTCAGTTTACTAGATACATATTGGTGCAATAAAAATGACTGAAATAACATGAAAAGACTAAAAACTTCATCTTATTAGATATAAACCTTGATGTTTACAAAGTTTTCCTTTGCAGTTGATAAAAGATAACATCTCGCAAAATATTGCAATGTATTTTATCGCAATACTCATATCGCAACATGTTTAAAATCGTGAAAAAGATACTGTATCGTGACTTGCGTATCGTGATAATATCGTATCGTGGGGCCTCTGGTGATTCCCACCACTAGGTGAAATGACCATACAATATTAATTAGTTAAGTGGGAAAGCCTTGCCAGTGCCCTATTCCAAAGTAAAAGGAATAATTAAAACCCCAAATTACCATTTGTATATGAATTACTCACCCTATGAATTACTTATGCTGAATTCGTAAAGAAAACATAGTTTTTCTCGCATTTTTCTTGTGAACGAAGAATCCAAAAACAAAGAATTCTTAATGAATTAAAGTCATAGGGGTCCGCGTTTTAGTTTACAAGCTCTCACACAACTCGTGAAATATAATCCAAGGCTCATTTGTCCAGTCATATGCTCAGTGTTTCCCAAACAGACAGCTCTTTCTGACCAGAAAGTGAAACTTTCCCTGTGCTCTCTTCAGTGCCAGACTCCATTGACAAAAACAGTAATGTTACCTCGCTGAACACAGGAGCTGCTGCTACCGCTGCCTTGATCTGTAGTGTGTTGCATTATTGTGTGACTTTGTTGAACTGGATTAACCCTTTAAAACACCAGTCACACAATGACACAAACAAACAAACTTATTAAGGCAGTGGTAGACCAGCAGCTCCTGTGTTCTGTGAGGTAAAATCAGTTTTTGGTGATGGAGCCTGGCTTTGAAGAGAGGACACTGGTTTTACATTCTCTTTAGTTCCCTGTAAGAAAGGGCTGTGTGTGCGGGAAGTACTGAGCGCATGACTGGATAAATGAGACTTGGATTATACTGTGTGAGTTGTGTGAGAGTTTGTAAACAGATGTTTTGATGTAGTTTCGCTGTTGTTAAACGGAGTTGCCTATTTCTTCATTTCATCAAGACCTTTCTCCATTTTTGGATTCTTTGTCCATCAAAAAAAGTTTTTCCCACAAATTTATTGTGACACAACGCAAGTAATGGATACACAAATGGTCATTTGGGGAGTGAAGTATTCCTTTAAGCTAACCAGCTCAATGCCCTATAACATTTCTATGAAGTTTCATCTGAATTTGTTAAGGTAAGGTAAGGTAAGGTATGGCTTGGTAAGGTAAGGTAAGGTAAGGTAAGGTAAGGTAAGGTAAGGTATGGTATGGTATGGTATGGTATGGTATGGTAAGGTAAGGTAAGGTAAGGTATGGTTAGGTAAGGTAAGGTAAGGTAAGGTAAGGTATGGTTTGGTAAGGTAAGGTAAGGTATGGTTAGGTAAGGTAAATGGTTACTGTCCCTGACTGGCCATTTGAGATACAGACAGTAGTCATGAGTACATGAGTCATGAGAGTGCAATACATAACACGCATATACAGTATCACACAGTGTTAGGGATAAATCATGGACATTAATGGTCACTGCCGGATAAGATAAGCAATAGCAGACATCACAAAGGACGATCTATAACGCTTTGTGCTGCATTTAGGGAGGCAAAGTCTCCGCCCTGATAGAAGCATCTGAAACTCAACATGGAGGGGATGTTGAAAGTCTCAGACATCAGGTTATTAAAAGTAACACCAGTGCTAACACACAAATACAAGTGCATCCAGTAACCATGTGAGTCTGTCAGTAGCTACCTTGATGATTCCTCTGATGTGCATCTTGGCGATCATCTCGGCGGTGTAGAGGAACATGAGCAGCGTGTCCAGCGTGAACGTCACATACTGCAACGGAGGGTAATGCTCGAATGTCTTGGGGGTGTTCATACACACGGAGATGACACTGATGATGGCACAGGCCCGCAGCAGGGAGTGCACCCACTGAAGGAAGACAACAAAAGGAGAAATAAAATATCTGGTATGATAGACCACAGATAACATGTGATAGGCTGACCCCACCACCAGTACACTCACTGGTTTGTTGATCCAGAAGATGTCGGCGCTGTCCGTGAGGGTCTCATCCGGCCCAAAGTCGGTCATGGGCTGGGCCTCGACCCGTGAGCTCTGTTTCCTCTTTAGCATGCTGGGGCTTGCCGTGCTATACAGAGAGTGGATCTGACAGAGAGAGGGAGGCGAACCAAACAGTGAACAAAGCTAAATGAGGAACAGGAGAACACGCTGGCTGCATCCAAGTCTGGGCAGTGGCAGTACCTTCTCTTGTAGCTCCAATAATGTGGATTATAATCTAAATTGATTAATTTTAAGTGTACTTAATGCAGCCCAGAGGCACTTGGCTTGGCATAGATGGCCACATTAACAGTAACGGACTATAAAAATACCAGTGCACCTCTTCAAAGATGAGAAACTGGACAAAGCTTGGGTTAACCGTATATTTAAATATAGCATGAATGTTTCTAATAAGCTGTGTATCAATAGTGGCTTCTATGTCATTACATGTAGCATTAGGTTTAGTTTACTGTGATGTATATTCAGCAAAATAAACCACCCTGACTTGAATTGCCAGAACAGAGGTGTACTTTAAAATTAAACATGTGTTGCATTGTTGAATGGCCACCGTGATACACAACGCAGCACACATGGAACACAGGGACGAGTGTATTCACATTGGAACAGCTCCAGTAACTTACCATTTGGAAAGATCATACATGATCTTCATTGTACTGAACACCAAGGCGCCAGTAGATTAAGCTGATCAACCTACTGTACAGTGTGAGGACTTGTGCGTTGGTGTTACCTGCCCATGTCCGTGTTAGTGTATGTTTGTGTGTGTATGCAGGAAAAGAAAAAGTGTACAGGCCGTTTCAACATAAGAACACAAGAAGAAATGACACTCTGAATGGAGACAAAGCGCACATACCAAAGGGAAAAGTAAAGCTGAAATTGCTCCAGCACTGCACATAACATGCGATCAGGCATACCCTGTAAATAACACACAACAGTTAGTCAACATCATGGCTTATATGGTGTACAGTACACTACCCACATCTACAGTACGCTCATAGAGACAGGAATGCCCACCACGTCTGACATCAAGGCATATATGCGACACACTCTGTGAGTGAGTGAGTGACTGACTGAGGTGTTGTGGAAGAAGAGGATGGGGTGGAGGAGGGACCAGGGGGACTCACTGTGAGGCTCCTCATTGGTGCGTTCATCCCCAGGTCACAGAGGGGTGGAGAGACCAACCAGAGAGAGAGACTAGAGGTGCAAAAAGGAGAATGTCCTAAAGGCCTGGAGGTCCTGCGGCAGCAGTCAGTGAATGGTAGCAGTCATAAGAGCAGTAAAGAGGGGTGAGAGAACATATTCACAAGTGCTGCGAGGTGCAGCTTCAGCACATTATCTATGCAGTTCATTTGGTCCACCCAACTTACACAACAATAGTTTCTCTAATATCCAACAACATGTAGCCAGGCTGATAGTTTTAGTTAGAGATGTTCTGATACCATTTTTCCTTCCAGATAACAATTCCAATACCTGAATTTGCATATCAGCTGATCCCAATATACATACAGACAATGAATGACGTACAGCTTTCTTTTATCATTTAATCAACCCTTCCCTAAGTCCCACCCCCAGATGCAAACTGACCAATCATAGCATAGAATTGGGCCAGCTCAGACCAGGGTCTGACTAGCCTCGTGTCACCAGGCTCTTCACGTACGGCGAAGAGCCTGGTTTCCATTCACTCTGAATTTTGTCTGGATTCTGGTTCCGGTCTAGAGAGCGGATACGGAATTCACCAAATTCACCAAAGTAAAAGTGTTCACCAAAGTAAAACTTTAAATTCTGGTGCACCATCGATTTACAATAAAAGAAAAAGGTTAACTTAATGGCTTGGGGCTTTTCTTGTAAATTATATTCTTTAAATTAAAAAGTTTCACCACATTTTTATTAGCTTGGTGCTTTTACTTCGACGGAAAGGCGCATCCATTGAATTCCGGATCCTGTCTCTCTCGCCCTGGTTCTGGTTCCCTACCAAAACGGCCACTAAATATCGACATTCTGCTGACAGCTACTGTTTTAGAGCAGCAAAGAAGAAGAATTGATTTCTGCGAAAACGGCCATTTTATCTTAAAACTACTTTAAACTAGTTAGAATTTACATGGTATCTGGTTGGTGCATAGATTCACGTAGACGCCAAAGTCATTTCCAATACTGGTATGGGTATCAGAACAACTCTAGTTCTGGTTATAGGCTTATTTGTCCATCCCAATTCAATGTCTGTGGGGCTAGATTATCTGTATGACTGGACAGGAATGCAAGAGTGTTTTGCAATTTGGGTAGACCAATTCTTCAAGAAAAACAACCATGAAATATAATTCAATAATGTAAGATAGTGAAGGTATACCACTGGAAAGATGAAACAAAACAACAGATTCAGTTTGTAGACATCATCGGCACAAAAAACATCAGAAAAAGAACAGACATCAGATTCCCAGATGAAATGCATCACTGCATCAGGAGCTCAAAGGTAAAGGTTTGTAATTTGTATGCGTTCACATTGAAAAAAAAAATATATAATAGTATAGTTGATTCTACCGTCTCAATCAAACCTCAAATGACTTGAATAAATTCAATTTTGGACTTGTCCTTAACTGACTGAAATTCAACAAAGACGTTTTTGTTAAAAAGTGACCAAACCTGAATGGTGCACAAACTTTGCACACTTTTTAAAAAGGATAAAGAGACTAAGAATCTAAGCACGAGAACAAAACACTTGAGGATGGGAACGCAGACCGAACAATGCAACTGTATCGCCCTTGTTTCCTTTTCTGCTCTTACCAAGAAAAGAATCTGTCCGTCCTATAAACCCCATGTAGTTAGAAGCAATTTCCCGGTGTAATTGCTACACTTAACATATGCAGATGGAGACGTGAAGAAGAGTGAAAACAAAATTACAGGGTCTAAGTGCTATTATGTGGGAGTATAGGTGGCAAAGACTGCAATTACTTTCCCATTTGGAGAGAGGACATGTTCCTCACGGGCAGGATGCGATCACTGGGCAGATTAATTGTAACTGTGAGTATTTGTTGGAGTCTGCAAACTTTCTTCGCTCAAGTTTTATTCTTGGAGACTGCACTCTGGCAGTGCGATCTTAATTACAACTGACAAGAAAAAGTTTGGTTGATGTGGGCAGCACGTTTGTACTGTTCTTTATTTCTCTGCTGTAGTCTTGAGTAGAGTTCAGGCATTTATGCAAATTTGTCACAAATAACGTAGGTGTTCAGGTTTATGGAGAGGATCAATACATTCCCAAGGTAACTGTGTACTCATGCAGCTCCTGAGGAGGTGTGCAGAAAGTGGCCACATTGGGTTTGCATGGAGCCTATCTCAGCTGACACTGGGCAAAAGGTGGGGTATACCCTGGACATGTCGGCAGATTATCTCAGAGCTGAGATATAGAGACAGACCGATCTACAGGCAATTTAAAGTGTTATGTAAAAGGCGCACTCCTAGAGACAAACACAGAGAGAGTTATCACCCAGCTTCAGCAGTTTCCCTCTACACTGTTGTTTTAGTGTCTTTATTGTTCATGCTCTCATTGACCTGTGTCCAGGAGCAGCGGGTAGATCGTTTCAGACAAAGCCCTCTGACTCTGTGAACCCACTGTGCACTACCTGCCCAGACAAGTGAGCAACTAGCTGGTAAACGCAGTGAAGCATTTAATAGCCAAAGAGGTAAAGCAGCATATACTTCCTTCAGGGTTTGGTGGAGACCCAGACAGACCTACAATGAGAGTGAATATTGGGTTTATATTCATCAGGTGGCCAGATATACAGCTCTAAATGAATGCTAAAGTTGCCCAGGGCCTGCTTGATGTGTACACAGGAAACTGTTTGCAATTTTACTGAGCGATAATATGTGTGTCAATGCTGTGTTTACAGCAAACGTTGTTAGTCAGCTGGGTCAGCTGGTTTGTTGGTGCTGGGCAGGGAACATACAGTGGGTTTATCAGAGCTTTTTGGCTCAAAGCACCAGCCTGCTGCATCTGAAAATGATGCTGATGAAAGCAATGAGAGTAAACCAACACAGTAAAATTGTGGGACATCAAACCAAAACAATAAGCTGAAAGATGCTACAATGTGCTATAAAGAGGGGCACCGCAGTTAGGTGATACTTCTCAGTAAATCAGTACTATGAGCAACAACTTTCACATCAACGTTTAGGCATTTGATCCATTATAAACGCCAAAATATTAATTAGAGAAGCTGCAAAAGTATACATATTTAAATGTTGATATTGAGGTATTACAAGTGTTATTGTAGGTCAAACAGCCCCGGCTATTAATTAGAAACAAGATCCTTGCCACAATTACTAGCCATCATCTGTGGTATAGCCAAATGCTTGTTTCATTTGGATGTCAAAATGTTGTCATATAGCATTCTGTTTCCTGAATGTTAAAAGGTGGCCAGTTGGCAGTGTTGGTGTGGAGGATATACGCAGGTATACAGAGTATACCTATCTCTTTTTGTGGACGGTAAAAGTAAATCACCCTATCAGCCCATTGGAATATACAGGAGAGCATATCCACTCCCTCCTATGTAACCTACCGTTACCCATCTACCTACATGTATTAGTACACCAAACTCATCAACTACCACTACACTACTGATTGTCAGTGCTGTCAGCAAATTTCATAGATATTTTCTCAATGAAAATGTAACTTCACAAGAATAGGCCTATTGTGGGGATACCTTGAAGAAAAATCCAAATCAATCTTGGTAAGGGACTGTTCATTATTTATGAAGGGTGGAAAGAGTGGTGCAAAAAGGGGTTGGCATGTTGAATAACTTTTTAGCACTTGGGAGGAGGTTATGTTTTTCACTTTGGCTTAGGGCAGGGGCATACAAAAGTAAATGGTTGTATTTTATTTATTTTACCACTATTATTTTCAAATTTCCGATGGTTCTACACACTGTGTGGGACACATGCTTCAGTTAGGAAAAAAACATAACCAAATTTAAGCTTAAAATAGTGATATTTCATTTTCAAAATTACTTTATTCTACGTCTCATTTACAATTAGGCCAAAAACAAATTGTTTGCGGTAACTAAACAGCATGAAGGACCAACACATTCTCACTCCAACCTCGTCACATAATGACGTTTGGTCATGGACATGGTCCAGATAAGGTGTGCAAGGTACCCTGGGTGTGTTGGTTGTTGACATTCTGGGACACCGTGTCTGTTAGGCATTGTCTTCTTTCAAAATACACTTCTGTTTTTACAGGAAATCTAACAGTTACATAAGTATCTTTCAAGATTAACACACTGTTTGTACAAAACCGCAAATTGATTTATTTATTTTTTTCTTTAATAACAAACACAAATGGTTGTGTTTAGGCAACAAAAGCATGTGGTTAGGTTTAGAAAAAATGAACAGGGTTTGGCTTTAGAATCTTACAGGACGCGAACACTGCTCTCGGGGGTGAAATTCTGTGTTTGCTGGACCCAAATTGTTGGACTCAGACATTCGCCACCTTAACTTTAGTTCATGTCCCACTGTGTTTCCCCCTGATGCCGTTGAGGGCCATTAAACTATAATGGCAATGGGCCACGTATCATGCTGATGTCAAAGGACAGCTTTATTCGTCAGCATCTGACACCGCAAGTCACCTCCCAAGCACCAGATTTCGACAACTTCAGAGTGAAACCGGGCTCAGAAAACACAGGTGTATACTAGTCTTTTATCAAGTGGCGTGATTCGTAACTGCTGCACCTCTACATGTGGCACAGCACGTCATAATTGACTAACAACACTTAAGATTGACACTATGGAACCAAGGATTTCTTATTTGGCAGCTTAAGCTCCTCCGCTCTCCTGTTTCTTCTCACATCCTTGCTGTGAGGTGCTAGGACACGAGGAAGAGATGAAAGTGAAGGAAGTCAGAACCATAAGATGCATACTTGGGGTGACTCTGGCACCTTAACATTGGTTCTTGTCCCATCACTTTTCCCTTTGACGCCGCCAGGCACCATTAAACTATAACAGCAACCGTCCATGTATCATGCCAAAGTAAAATGACGCCTTTATTCGTTGGTGTCTGACGC